>NC_134365.1:120791337-121094790 GCF_035582795.1 Mycteria americana
TCGGGGCTTTGAAATACCTGAACTTTTAGCAAGGTCTATGGCCTTTCAGCAGCTCGAATACAGCTTAGATTTTCTGGTTTAGAGTTCAGGACTGAACTCCAATGTGAAGTAATTAAAAAAAAAAAAAAAAGTTTAAGACTACTACAGAGACTCTATTTAGAGCTTCCTGGCAGCAAGCAAGTAGGGGGGAAGCTGTTTATCTTGACCAAAGATTTCCTTAGTCACACATGAAAAACATTCTTTTTGTCAAAGATGGCTAGCAGTCACACAAAGAGTGGCACTCAGGAGGCAAGGATCACCAGGGCGTTGCTGGCAGTGCTGCCCAGACAGGAGGAGTATCTGCTGACTTCAAACCAGGGCACTTGACGTCTGACAATGTTGACGATGCTGACGATGATGAGCCGAGAGAAGGAAAAGGTTATGCAGTTAATATTTTCCTGTAGGGAAATGTCATCACCATCCACCCACTAGGCAAATAAAGATCATAACAGAAGAGGCACAAGCAAACTGGATTACCAGCCCTTGCTGTTTGCACTAAGGGTTACAACTGGAGCACAAATAGGAAGTTATTTTCCCAACCCACAGACATTTTTTAGGAGGCAAAAAGAGCCCAGACTGTGAAGACGATGCTCCATCAAAATAGCCAGAAGCCCGTCACTCACAGCACATCCTCAGGATGTGGGGAATGTGAGCTTGGTTGTTTGCTCTTCATTCTCCTGAATCACAACTGATCCTCAAACATTGCTGCAGAGACAGCTTCTGCTCCTGCCCTGGGAAATAGCAAGGTACTTCATACAAAATGCATCCACAGGGCCTCAAAAAAGTTGAGTTATCATTCACTTCAGGTGAGATCCTGAATTATCAGGCAGATCTGATGTCCCCAGCTTTAGGTCTGACCAGAAAGTCTAGCCCAGACCTCAGTAACTTTTCTCATTATAAATGCTTTCTTGAAGTTGGTTCATTCTCTCCAAAAAAGTTTCTGATTTTAAGACGTGGGCATGTTTCCTTGAAACCTTTCCTACCAACTTGTATTCTGGTTCTAGAAACATTCACAAGAGTAGATTTCCTTGCACGTGGTTTCATTGGGACTACAATGAGCCTTGAGGCCCAGTCTTACAAACAAAGGGAATTTTTCCATTGTTTGCTGTGTAGTCTGGTTTGGGCTGAGTGACCAAAATAGCAGCACTGAGCATGCTGCTATAAGCGAAAATATAGAAATAGCTATATTTAGCTTTTTCAGGATAACCTACTGACCAATTTCAGCACGTGGAAAAATCTCCACAATTCGGTACTCACATAATAAATCCACTCTTTTTAATATATTAGTAGGAATTCTATAAATGCATAGCAGATGTTATAACCCTGCAGAAGACTGAACTCTGAAGCAGCTATAAGAGAGTTGCCAGTGGTAACCTGTTCTTGTTGTGTAGAACATGCAAAATTTGCTACTATTCAGAAATTTCTGAATAGTAGATCCTCACCAGAGAAAATGAGAGCAGTAGAACTGGGCTGCATTCCGGAATAACACATAACATACTGAAAGGGTTCTGAAATCAAGCACATCCTGTTTTCTTGGATTTCATGTTCATAAACAGAAAATGTGGCCAGCTACCCCAAAACTAGTTCTAGCTTCTCCCCAGCATTCTCATTTTGCAGCTAAATGAAGTGCTCTCCAGCACTGCATTGTCATAAAGAAGATTTTGGCTAAAGCTGTCTCAGCCTTATTCAAGAATACTATAGAATTATTCAGGCCAAAGCAGCAGATGAAAAATACTTTTTTCAGATAAGAGGCATATGGAAATAATTAGAAGGAAAATACAAAGAAAGATCATGTCAAATGCAAAGTTTGCCATCTCTTCTTGATCATCTGATTAAATTTTATAGTCCGCAGATACTGTGAGATGTTACAGGAAAGAAGATTTCATTTGGATCACATTTTTCAGACACTTTCCTGATATTTGCCACCTGTTTCATCAATGTATTGCTACAAAAAAGAGACTGCCAAACTGACTCATCAACAAGAGAAGAGGAGTAGTAAAAGAAGTTGTAATTTGCTGTTTCACCCCAGTCCAGGACAAGTGAGAAGAGAGTGGGCGTTTTCTTATATTGCAGTATTGGTGAATTGTGCATGCTGTGTAAACAGCACAGGACATCTATAAAGTAACTGGAATAACACAAAGTTCCCACTGAGAATGAAAGCTCTTAGCACAAATATGGCAGTGACGGTAGCTCTGCCCATTCTACCATGAGTACAAAACGGGGAGACACATAAGAGAGACATTTCTCAAAGCATATGATGGATGGGCTAAGAAAAGCAGGGTGTGATGTGATATGTGATATATGATTGATGGGATGTAATGTGATGTGGTGTGGTGTGGTGTGGTGTGGTGTGGTGTGGTGTGGTGTGGTGTGGTGTGGTGTGGTGTGGCGTGGCATGGCGTGGTGTGGTGTGGTGTGGTGTGATGAGAGTTTCATCCTCACTGGCCTAAAGTTTGTGCTGGGCCTTCTGTGGAACCAAGATGGAGACAGGATCCTCTGCAGCCTTGGCACAGAACAGATGAGGCAGTCCTTATCAGGAAGCTGGAGCTGGTTTGCTAGCATGTCCAATCATGTTTTGTTGCAGATAGGTTGTTGAGCCTTAGTCTAATTAAAGGGGGAGTAGCAGCCCAACATTTACCTATTGCTTTCCACGCTAGGAAATGCTGGGGCCATCTTTCAGGAACACTTCCATAATTTGCAGCAGGACCTCTGAATTTGACAAGCAGATGGTCTCCAGCTCAGACTGCCTTTATACTTGCTCTTGTCTTCATTACCTTCCTTGCCAGTCCCATGCAGAACCATTTTCTCTTCTATTTACCTCTCCAAGTTTTCTGTCCCTTCTCCCTCATTCTCTCTTTATTTCAAACTGCATAACTTGAATACTTGTGACTTAGAGTATATGACATGTCAATTCCCTGTTTTCTCTACTCCAGTTGTGATACTTACCTTCCTTTTTCTTCTTTCCTCACTTCACCTTCCTCACTTGTACCTGGGGGCTGTGCTCACCAGGCTGTGCCTGGAGGGGGAGACTGGAGCTGCTGCCATTTCTCTGTCCTTAGCTCCTTCATGGGGAGTGAGGGTAGGCTGGAGCTAAATGAATCATCATAGATTCATTTAGAAAGACTGAGAGATAACGGGACACAAAAATGGTATTATTCATGTATTCTAATGCTACAACCTATTTCTAACATAACAAGTTGGAAATGAGTTGTGTAGATGAAGTGTCTCACAGTAGGCTACAGTGATACAAAGGTTTTGTCAGCATTCATTTCAAATCACCATCTTGTCTTGCTCGGGCCTCACACGGGAGACTGGTTGACCAACCGTACCTCCCATCAAGGACATATTCGGTCCCTCATAAGGCAGAAGGGCAGATAAACAGAGCACACACAAATCAACACTGCTTTAAACTGCTGTTTTCTTTAGAAGGACTCCTATGGCTTTGCTAAATCCATCGATCCTTTCCCAATTAGCCATACACTACATTTCATTCTTGACTTAGTTTCATAAGAGTGATTGTTCTTTCAGAAACATATAAAGCAAGATTCCAAAAACAAGCTTATTTTATTAAGCTCAATTATTAAATTTTGTCTGACATTTGCTGTTCATATTTGCTGGTAAGCATTTACACATTAATATTTTTTGAGTTCATGTGGAGTTTAACAATATGAATTTCTTATCAGTGAAAACTACTGTGTTCATTGGCGGAAGCCAAGTATATGAAGAATTAACAGTTATGAAATTCCAGAGGGAAAACAATCTCTGTTAGTCTGTTGCCAACTGCCATACATCCATCTGCAGACAGGCATTTCCCTTTGTTGGCCATCAGCTGCAGCCAGTCTCCTAACATACATTTCCTCAGCACACAGCATATTCACGCAAGCCCTAGATCCCGGGTCCCAGTTCTCTTCCTATAGTAGACAAAAAGAATATTTTCATTTATTTCAATGGAAGTGGGGTTGGAAGCCTCACCATAGAGAGATGTTTCAGTACTCTTCTGATGACTTATACTTAGATATGCACAGGATCGAGCACTCTTTTGGATAATACCAGCTTTGGTATTATCCAAATTGGATAATAAGTCGCTAGGAATGACTTATTAGACAGCAGAATATTTAACCATTAGTAGCCACCTCTACATTCCAAATATGGGGATCTTTGTTGAAATATTCTTTTCTTGTCTTCTTTATAATTTGTTCTTTCAACAAAAAGCCAAGATTTTCCACAAAAAAAAGCAGACAGCTGATTTCCATTAAAGACTTTTCATTAAAAAAGATTGTTTCATCAGAAAAAAAGTTTTCCATAAAAAATAGTTGAATGGAAAAAATTCTTTACCAGCCCAAATATTTTCCCATTTTAAATAACTAGTGTTTGACTTATTCTTCTGGGGATACCCAGTACAGATTTAACTGTTTCATTGCTATATCAGGATATCGCAGATCTTTCCAAGATAACCAAAACTCTAGTCTTGAACATTGTAAACCCAGCCCAACTTGTTGATTTCTTTTCAGTCATTTTTAACACTTAAGTTGGAGAAGGAGACCACCTCAGATGAACTAGAGCTCACGCTGAGAGCTGACTACTCTTCTTTGATCTAACCCTTTTCTAAGCTTCAGCAGCATTCAAGATGCCCGGTGGAAACCAGTTTATCTCTTCACTACAGTAGGACACACAGATCTGACAAAGCTGTTGATGAAGGTGTTCAGCCCAGCCCTGCCTCTCTACTCGTTTCTGCCAAATGCCTTCTTTGTCTTCCTTCCCTCCTTCACATTCCTAATTCACAGATTACTATGTATTTTCCATCTTGTTTTCCAAATTAATCTTTCTTTGCAAAGTTAGAAAATAGGATCTTATTATAATTTGTTAAACACTAAAATTGACAAAATTTACCAAGCAGCACTACCTATAGATAGATAGATAGATAGATGGATAGAGAAACCATTTTTCTTTGTCATTCAAATGAGAAATAACTGTGGATCTTTGAATGCCACTACACGATAATTACAAGGAAATGCTTACTTTCTAGCAATAACTGCTGTATATTTCTGGACTGTGCTATAAGCTTTGGTAATGATCTGTCAGACTCCATAATAGCATGCAAAGTCTTTATAGAAATGTACAAGGTCTTTATAGAAATGGAGTAGTGACTAGCTGTCACACAGCCCGGGTATTGCACATCCCAAAGAGGTGCTAAAGAATGAGAATAAAGCTCTAGACAGACAAAACTGATGAATTTTGCCTTTGAGTTTGCAAAATATTTCAAGGAGATGTAGAGCCAAGTTTCTCAACAGTTAGTCAGAAAAACGGTGCATTCCCTCCTCTTACTCACTCTAGCAAAGAAACTAGTACATTTCTTATGTAACAGGGTAGACTGAAACAAAAATTATACAGAGTGCCTAAAAAAAAAACCAAAAGGAATTCAGATGAGTTGAGAAAAAAACATGCTGAAAACTGTCTCTAGCTTATATCACCCTATTTAATTTTAGGTTTGTCCTTCTACCTCAAGACACCAGTCTTTCCTTCTTGCCCAGATGAGAAACTCAGCCACACTAAAGCAAAAAATAAGCAGATTCACTTGTGTGCATAAGTGTTAGATGGACTAAACTAAATGGTTTATTTAATCCAGACTGCTTTCGACATGTTATAACAAATTTTAGTACATGTACCTTACCATGCTTGCTAAAAAAAGGTTTTAATCTAAACAAATGAGCTGAAAACTCATATAAACAGGACGGAAGAACATTTGTGCTGTCTATGTATTATACACTACGTGGTATCCACTGGCAAAAAAATCTTTCACAAAGCCAGTGTTTCACAAAACTACATCAACAATGTTAATTATCTTTCAGATGGCAACTTTAGTGTTCTCTATTTCAACGTGCCAACAAATTAGCTTCTAGAGTTCAAAACAAAGCACCTTTGAGCCAGTCTGTTGTTTTCCCAAAGAAATGCTTTTTCATGGCTAAAACAGTACTGGCAGAATAACTTAACTTTTCCAGATAAACTGAATTAAATACATCATGATGCAATTCTACAGTCTTCTTCCCAATGTGGTTAACTTCACATCTTCATTAAATAACAAAGGGACAGCTTTCCTAGGTAAAATCAGTCAGACACAGTTCTGTAAAACAAAGTCTAAGAAAGCCACAGAAGAAACTGGCTGGTTTTGACTGAGCATGAATGGTTGCAAGACATGCTGAAACATCATTCACTATTTTTAATGAAAATACTAATGTATACCTAAAGCAATTATTAGATAATTGCTTTTTTTTGACTCAGACTTCTCATTTAAGTACTGGATTGTCTTCAGCTGAGTGCAGCATGTCACAAAATGTTTTTATCACCTGGCTTAGTCCATCTGCAATACAGACAGACCCCAGACTATATGAAATATAAAAGCTTACTTTTAGAAGATCTAGTCCATCATAAAAAGATATAGTATAAAATTGTAATCAGTGGGGTTTTGAGGGTTTTTTCAACATTGTAAGTATAATAATTCCTGTGAACAGGATCTTCAAAGAAAAGTAAGCACAGCAAGAACAGCTAGAGCAAGAATCTGTGGGACAGAGATGTCAGTGGAGGACCTTCACTCTGCATCTATTCAAAACCATCCAGCTCAGTAACCTGTCTCCAACAGTGGCCAGTAACAGCAGGTTAAGAAATGAGGGGAAGCAAAACAGGGCAGACGTACAGCGCCCTTGGTGTACACTCCCCGTCACGTACAATTCAGGAACTTCCTGAACCAAACATAAATTTTGTGTATCTTGACGTAAAAAAACCCAGACTTCTGAAGCTGACAATATGCACAAAAGGTGTTGAATCTGGACCTCTAAAAACAGTGAGATACAGGTTACCCAAGTGTTCAGAAAGTAATCTGACTGAAAAATATTGAGAGTTTCAAGGACAGCAATAAACCCAAATGACTGGGTATTGAAGACTGCTGTGACAAGAGTCATAATGAAAAGTGAAGAGGAAGTTAAAAAATTATGGGGGTGTGATTAGAAAAAAAGGAAATTGCCTTGTGGAAATAAGTCTGAAAAGAGCAAGGATTTACAACATAGAAGACTGAAGAGAATTGAGGATCAATCAGGCAATAAGAAAACATGACACTGCCCTTCAAACTGAGGAGAGTTTGCCAGTGCCTCTGATTTTAAGTATCTGTAGGTCATGTATGTATCTTCCAGCTCCCATTAATACCACTGAGAACCACCAGTATATATCTTCCACCACTCCTATGATTTATCCATATATTTTCTTCTGCCATTGTGTCACTAAGATTTATCTTACCCACTACCTTTGTAATGAAATTTATCCAAGAGGAATAGCTACAATTAACGTGGGATCTAATACATTTTTACTTCCATTCTATTGGCACAAGAATGAGAAGTCAAACTAGCAAATGTTATTCTCAATGGGGTGCACATATGTTTAAAGCATAATATAAAGCCAAAATACTGTCCTCTAGGCCTCAGGGGCAGGGTACGATAGGCACCTTTCTCGTAAAATACTAGGGGTTTATAAACATGGAGAAGGGAATGAAGCAAAAGGCAGAGCCATGTGACCTGTATTTCCATTGAAAATTGGATAAGTGAAAGCCAGTATAAGACTTCTGGGAAGAAAGAAAATGCACATAGGTGAAGTCTCTTGTCACAATATTACATGCAATGAAGGGTAAGCTCTAGATAAGAAAAAAATGAATACTTGATTGTAGACATCCTGAAATGCTGTTCTAAAAATTGGATTAAACTTGTAGATGCTGAGAAAATACAATCTCTTGGCAGCTAAAAGCAGCTTTCTCCTTTAGCCCAGAGTCTACTTGATAGTTACCTAAATATACCAGCAGGCAATTCCGACATGTCTTTGCTTAAATGTGGTTATATAAAGTAATACAAAAATAAGTTTTGGCTTTGCTGCACATGTGCATAATGGAAAGACAAACATTATTAAAAAGACCATCATTTTTGGTGATTAAAATAATCCGCAACAGAAAAAAATTCTTCTGTAACTTTCCAAGTTCCCATTTATCATAGTTTTGCAAAAAGAAGCCACGGTAATTTCATTTTTCTTGACTTCTATTAAAAAGATCAATACATATGATTCCAAAGAGTCTCGGCTCATGAAAAGATGGAGCTAGTCTGTAATCACATCTGAAAGTATTGGTTGTCATTAGCAGTAAGATTGATCTGTAAAGACAGTCAGCCCAGAGTGAAAGTACTTAAAAATTTCCATTGGGCTATTGCTGAACAACACTGCCCAGCAACCTTTCACCTTGCAGATAATTAAATACAGATAACGAATTACCATATTAGAAGGAAGAATTGCATTGGGGATATTCAATAGATGCCCACTTTAGTAAAGCAATTCCAAATCTCTGAATAATGATTTTGTTTTGTGCATAAAACCTAATGAGCTCCGACAGTATAAAGTCATTTTTCAACATGCATTTAAATCTGACTTGTCAAATAAGATATTAATAAGTTACCTGAGGTACAAGAATTGCTAATGGCCTTGCAGTATGAACATCGCAAGTCCTCATAGCATCTTTGCTGTCAGAAGAGGATCAGGTGGGCTTTGCAAGGCAGAGCCTTCTACTAGGAGTCGGAAAGGAATTCCAGTCCTACCAAAACCCATTGGCTTGGCTGGGGATGAAGACCCTCCCTGCACAAGCCCTGCCAGCCTTCAGCTGCCCCTGCCATGCCACAGGAAGCCTCTGCACCCCTTGTTCTTCCCAATCCATGAGTGGTCTTGGAGAACAATGGAAAGACAAGAGTCTCAGGAATATTTGGGAGGGCGGTGGTCAAACAGTCATTTTCAAATAGATCTGCTGAGACATCTTTATATCTGTACTGTCTCCAAGAAACCACTCAAAACCAGCAGGTATCTACTTTTGGTCTTTGATTCCCTCCATGGTCGTAGCAGTGTGACTTTGAATCATTGAGCAGTTTGGTTGGGAAGGACCTCTTGGAAGTCACCTGGGCCAAGGCCACTACCCATAGCATGGCCAGCTTTGAACTTAGATCAGGTTGCTCAGGTTCTTGCTTCACCTGAGCTTTGAATACTGCCAAGCAGGGGGATTTCAAAGCCTCCCTAGGCACTCCTGCCAACATCCAACCATCCTCATGGTGAAAACTGTTTCCTGAATCTCCAATAAAGAGTTCTGTTGCTGCAGCTTGTTTCTTGTCCACCCATGGGCCCACGTCCCGGCCCAGCCTCGACCTGTCCCCATCCCCAGGGAGGTGTCCAAAGCCCGAGGCTGGGGCTGCCCCCAGTGCCCCCCAGCTGCCCTTCTCCTGGCTGGGGTGGTGGGATGGGTCCTGGCTGCCAGGCCCTGCCCTGCTGACTGGAGATGGAAGAGGTACCCTGCTCCAAGCTCACCTCCCTCCAAGTGGTTTTGCATAATTTGCACAAGTGTTCAGCAAAGGCCAAGTGATCCTCAAGCTCCTCTTCAGAGCTTGCTCTTAGCTATGTCCCTCTGCAACTCAGTACAAGCGAGGGGACAGATTCATGTCTCCAGTAAAAACTCCATGGACCCCAGTGGGGTTGGATTTTACCGATTGTTACTGGCTCCCATGCAGATCCAATGCAGTTTGCATAGGATCTCTTCAGAGCATAGGAGACCATGTTTGAAACTGAAAACAAGCACAAATATGGTAAGTTCTTCACAAATATGGTAAGTTCTTAGACCTGAGATACTGCGATCTTTGACTTCAATCAAAATATTTGAAACAAGACCATGAGGTAGGGACCAACAACCTTAGAGCATTAGCAGCTTTCTCTGGGCAAGGTAAAGGTCTTACAGTGGAGGGAGAAGAAGTGAGAAGACGAGAAAAATCTGATTACAGGTGAAATGTTAGTGGGAAAGGAAAACAGCTGGAGAAAAAAAATGGCAGTTCTGGAAAGAGAAAGAAAGTGACAATAGTCTTGGCAGTTGACATAACTTGGGCTGCTAACAGGTCAATGCAGAGCAGGGGTTCACGAATTTCTCTGTAGGACCCAGAGCAGAAAGTTGTCAGGAAGAATATTCATTTAGCAATGGAGAAAAGCACAGACATTGGGCTCCTGAAATCTATTTGTGAACCCATGAGCCCAGGTGAAAAAAATACACAGCCAGGAAAATCACATTTCACTAGCTATCCAAATAATCCTAGAAACATGTTTGTAAAAGCTTTACGTGACTGCTTCATGTAAGCAATAAGCACAGTAAATTAAGTTTAATTTGGAGTATCCACATAGTTGGTAAGTCTGGGGAGGATATCTCGAGATCTTTGCTGAAAACATTGTAACACAAGAAAAGTTATTTTTTACTGCTTCTAAATAAAATAATGCAGGAGAGAATGTTTTTATGGAAATGCTGTAAGGTAAGGAATGCTCAGTTTCCTGGCATTTCCTGTAAAAATGTCAGAGAGAAGGTGTTTTCTTATGTAATTCCACTGAAGAAGAATGAATCTGGAAAGTCATTATTATTATTATTCTTTCAAAAACCAGAATTATATTTCCCTTCTAAAATGTGGTTAAAATTAGATATTGTGGTATTATTTTGCTTCTACCAAACATTCATCTCAAACCTATGAGAGAAGAGCATGATTTCATAGAATCATAGAATCCTAGAATCATAGAATGCTTTCCATTGGAAGGGACCTTTACAGGTCATCTAGTTCAACCCCCCTGCAATAAGCAGGGACATCTTCAACTAGATCAGGTTGCTCAGAGCCCCATCCAACCTGACCTTGAATGTTTCCAGGGGTGGGGCATCTACCACCTCTCTGGGCAACCTGTTCCAGTGCTTCACCACCCTCATTGTAAAAAATTTCTTTCTTAAATCCAATCTAAATCTGCCCTCCCTTATTTTAAAACCATTGCTCCTTGTCCTGTCACAACAGGCCTTGCTAAAAAGTCTGTCCCTGTCTTTCCTATAGGCCCCCTTTAAGTACTGGGAGGCTGCTATAAGGTCTCCCCGCAGCCTTCTCTTCTCCAGGCTGAACGGCCCCAACTCTCTCAGCCTGTCCTCGTAGGAGAGGTGCTCCAGCCCTCGGATCATTTTTGTGGCCCTCGTCTGGACCCGCTCCAACAGGTCCATGTCTTTCGTGTGCTGAAAGCTCCAGAGCTGGACGCAGTACTGCAGGTGGGGTCTCACCGGAGCAGAGTAGAGGGGCAGAATCACCTCCCTTGATCTGCTGGCCACGCTTCTTTTGATGCAGCCCAGGATACGCTTGGCCTTCTGGGCTGTGAGTGCACGTTGTTGGCTCATGTCCAGCTTTTCGTCCATCAGTACCCCCAAGTCCTTTTCCGCAGGGCTGCTCTCAATCACATCATCCCCCAGCCTGTATTGAAACTGAGGATTGCCCAGACCCAGGTGTAGGACCCTGCACTTGGCCTTGTTGAACCTCATGAGGTTCACACAGGCCCACTTCTCCAGCCTGTCCAGGTCCCTCTGGATGACATCCTGTCCTTCTGGCCTGTCAACTGCACCACTCAGCTTGGTGTCATCTGCAAACTTGCTGAGAGTGCACTTGATCTCACTGTCAACGTCATTGATGAAAATATTGCACAGCACTGGTCCCAGTACGGACCCCTGAGGGACACTACTCGCCACTGATCTCCGCTACCCGTTGACCGCTACCCTCTGGATGTGACCATCCAATCAATTCCTTATCCACTGAACAGTCCACCCATCAAATCTGTATCTCTCCAATTTAGAGAGAAGGATGTTGTGGGGGACCATGTCAAAGGCTTTACAGAAGTCCAGATAGATGACATCCATTGCTTTTCCCTTGTCCACTGATGTGGTAACTCCCTCGTAGAAAGCCACTAGGTTGGTCAGGCAGGACTTGCCGTTGGTAAAGCCATGTTGGCTGTCTCAAATCACCTCCCTGTCCTTCATGTGCTCTAGTATAGCTTCTAGGAGGATCTGTTCCATGATCTTCCCAGGCACAGAGGTGAGGCTGACAGGTCGGTTGTTCCCAAGGTCATCCTTTCTACCCTTTTTAAAGATGGGCACAATGTTTCCCTTCTTCCAGTCACCAGGGACTTCACCTGACTGCCATGGCTTTTCAAATATCATGGAGAGTGGCTTGGCAACTACACAGCTAATTCCCTCAGGACTCTGGGATGCATCTCATCAAGTCCCATAGACTTATATATGTTCAGGTTCCTCAGGTGATCACAAATCTGATCTTCCCTTACAGTGGGAGGGGCTTTACCCCCCTGGTCCCCAATATGTTGTCCATAACATGCTGCCATAACATGCTGGCCCCCAACATGCTGCCATTTCAGGCAGCATTTTCTAACCTTCCATTATCTACTAATACCATTACACTATCACAGAAAAAATAAATACAGTTTTGATTAAAAAGCTAGTTAAAGCTGATATGTAACAGCAAAAAATTACCTACCTCTCATGGCATTTGCAAAAGCCAGGCATTTAAAAGTAAGGAAATGAACAGATGAGGACATTGCTCATTTTATATAGGCCAGCAGGTAAATTTGAACTCAGACAGTTCAAACAGTGCTATCTGCAGCTCATTTCCCACCACCTACCTACCCATATAAGCCACCCAGGAAGCTTGGCAAGAACTTGTATCAGTGGATGGTGTTTCAGCAATGCTCTTCAGCCATATCCTGCTCTCAACGTATCCTGGGGGCTATAGCTGTAACTTATTAAATCCCAACATGTCCTCTGCACTCTGGCAGTAACAGTTGGCATGGTGACCTCATCCTCCAGGCTTTCGGAGTTCAGCTTCACCATGGCCAGAATTCAGGTTTGTTCCCTTCTTGAGGTTTACTGAGTGAGATCCTGCCTCTTTTGACTTCAGTGAGCTCAGTAACTCATCCACTATTAAGTCTGCTTCAAGGAATTAGCTATTGAACCAAGAAACCTCAGCCTTGCCTCTTACTCTTACCTGTGGAGTGCTTCTCTGTTGCTTTATCTTTAGTTTGGTATCATAATACTTTTCTTTAGAAATGTTATCTAGTAACTGCATTATAACTGTTATATCTAGTAACTTGATAAGAAAAATAAAAAAGAGTCTAAAAGTGGAATAGATGGGGAAATAGAACAGGAAAAACTGGAACGCAAGATTTGGTCTTACTGAAATTAGGCTTGCATGTGGCCCTATCAGTCTGTGTGTCACTAATGTGTTCATAGCTGACTGTTTTATTTCAGGACAGTTTTATTCTATGTTTTTTGTTTGGTGTTTCTTGGTAAAATATTTTGTAGCAGAATGACAGTCCTTGTGTTGTGATGAAATGTTCACTTCTCCATAGTTGATAAGATTGATAATTGTGTTTATCATGTGGGTAGTGTGAGATTAATGATCTTCTAAATTATTCATTTCCTTGCTCTTGAGTGCTTGAGTTTTGTAAATTATGCGATGGGGTAAGAACGTTATGTTGCTTAACAGTCTTAACTGGCTTTTCAAACAAAGAAAGGGTTTTTGGCATCTCTCTTGGGCTTAAATTGTGTCTTAAAATCCTTTATGCAAATAATACAATAGCTATCTTACCAAATTATTCATTTTCAATCACACATAGCAGTACAGAAAGTACTAATAGCTCCTTTGGAGACCATCTTATTCAATACTGACCTGTCTGGAGCTCTTCCGTTATCTTCCAGGAAAACTGGCCACAACACCAGGGAGGGAATTATTTCCCTCTTACACCAGATCTTACACCAGACTCCATTGCATGTTTCACCTCGGCAGCTACTTGTTCTCCATCCTAAATACAAAGCACAAGGACAGCCTGGATTAGTCCTTTCACTTCAAAAACGTGTCTTTGCCCCTGAGGTCAAGGGACATTTTTAATAGTTGACAGATTTAGATTTAGAAAAGGTCTTTCTAATCTTCCTACGCTACAAAGACCCAAAAGAAGCCAACAAGCTCTAAAGGATATAATTCATAACTTTGCCCCTTTAGAAGTTACCAGCTTTAATCTAGAACGACTCAACAGCATTAAAGTCCCACTTTCATACAACTACCACTTTTAGCAGTGCATGTATAAAATAAATTCGGAAGCAGGAGGCTGACTGTACACAGTACTAGCACTGGCATTGGCTCATGTTTAATAAGCTTCAAGAGACAGAAGTGCTCCAAGCTGTTCCCAGTGAGGTGTGCAGGCAGGGGACGAGGCAGGGGGAAGATGTTTTTTCACAATGCATTTGAGTACTGCACCAATTTTTTTCGTCAACAATGTAAACATTCATGGTTGTTTTTTAAATGAAGTATTGTGCAGGGTAACCTGACAGAACTTGCATTTTGTTTATTTGTCTGAGAGGGCAAAACTTGCACTGTGCCACCAGGGGCTTGGAACAAGGGCTGTTCTGGGTAATCCCTTTGTCTCTTAATTTGGATGTAGATACGCGTTCCACAGCCAAAGTCCAGGCAATGGCTGAAGAGAAAATTGCACTGAAAACATTTTTCTTTTCCTAAAGCAAGCTCAGGGAGGAACATTTATTTAATAAAATGGAAAATCAATATAATTTTAATTTTAAGAAGTCAGAGCCAATGCCAAGCTGTCCTTTAAGGAAGCTTGATAAGAATTCATGACCCTTTTTTTTTCCTTTGGTAAGAAAAATAAAATTAAAACCAGCATTGATTTAATGATTCTCCTCCAAGTTTGTTTAGAGCCTGGAAGTTTTGTTCATCACTGTTACTTCAGCATCTTCTTTTTACTTCTGCAAAACCTGCTTATCATCATGTATTTACTACTTCAAAATTATTTGAGATTTTGAATTAATGTATGCAGAAAGAAAAGAAGGCAGTACAATTACTGTAGAGTTATGCATTCTACAGGCTGTAACATTTTCAACAACTTAGGCATTCCAGAAAAAAGTTCAAATCCATTTGATTGACATTATCAGAAGCAATAGAATAGGTAGTTCCCAACAGAAAAAACAAAGAAGGAAAGTAATATTTAAGGTGAAATTACACTGGAACATATTTAATTCTATTGTTGAAAGATGCTGCACTCAGACTGGAAAAATGCTGAAAACAGTACAGAAAAGTTTTGTTTCATTAAGACTTGCTAGTTCATTTAGCAGTTCCTCATATTTCCATAACAGGTGTCTGATAACCATGTTCCTACAGGGCTCTTTATTGTCATGGCTGATTGAAACAACCTGATTGTTTGCCATGGGCTCGTTTATGCCCCATTAATCCTAATGTAGAAAGAACCAGCTGTACACAAATTTATTCAGGCTATGTGGACAGTGTTCGATCAAGGATGAACCACTTTCTTGGCATCAACCCAACATCTATTTGGAGAAGGCCTACTGAAGGTGGCAGAGCTGGAGCTGGAACATATATGGCTCTTCCCTCCCTGGAAACCTGAGGATTAAATCTTTGTTGCAGTTGCTAGTGGTATAAATAGTGAATATGTTTACATGACTTGGTGCATAAAATCAGATGCTGTGATTTCAAGTGCCTTGTGGGGTGTGTAAAGAGAGGATGCCAAAGAATTTTGGCCTTCTGAATGGAAATGCTCTTAAATCTCTGGGACTTTAGCCTGGATAGAGTGATGGCTCTCATGGTTGAGGGAGAACCAATGCATTTGCTGGTGCAGGACTCTGAGTCACAAATGACCTCCCAGGCTGCTTTTGAGACATTCCCCTTTTTATGATCTGAAGAAAGCCACGTCTGACCCTCTCGCTTAGTGCAAGAATCTTTTTTTAGCTATATTAAAATCAGCTGACCTGATTTTTCATTGTTACTGGTATTGAACCACACAGTGGAAATTATCACACCCCAATAAAATCAACGTTAGTCCTTAACATAACATCAGATCAAATAAATCAACAATGATTTTAAAGGCCACACCCAAACACACAGATTTCAGAATCAGAAAGAGACTCTAGGGAACATATTTGATTGTGATAATAAATGTAATCCATGAAAGCTATGCAGTTACTAAAATCACATCTTATTACTATCCAAATCCTGTATTTTAAAAATAAATAAATATGTGGACCAATGTACATTCACTGAAAATTAGATTTCTAGATAGAAAGTATGAATCTAGACTACAGCTTTAAATGATGTGTGTGTTTGTGTGTATAAGTCATGATGTAATCTCTCTAACACAGCTGAGGACATAGCCAGCTCTGTTAATTGTTTATTTTCCTCTGCAGAGCGCCTGTCTACTTTATTAGGCTGCAGAGTTTTGAAGGCTAGGGAATTAGTCCTCCCAATCTTAAAGAGATCATCTGCCTTTCAAGTAGTGCCAAGGTCAGGCTGCCATTGCTACGGACTGGGTTGACCTATGGAAGTCCCGACGCTCTTCTCAGGATTTGGAGCAGACTGTTCCAAAGTCCAGCAACCAAAGGAACTGATGAAACCATAATATACACAATGTCAAAACCAACTGCATTTTGTGTGCAGCATTTTCACGTGTTGAGGTTTGATTGTGTAAGAACTTTTTTAAAAATGTGATATGGATGACATGAATAATTCTCTTTCTTACATGTTGATGAAGAAAGACAAGAGGAATATGGTTTAAGTGTTTTTTTTCTCTTGAGTGTCAAATTAAGGGTTGTCTGGCTTCTGATAAACCTTTTCCCATTCAGAAAGTAAGTTTGATTAGTTTCCAAGGGTCTATGTGTGAGAGAGGTAGCTTATCTACCAGTCCTTGATATACGTTATTTATATTCACTTGAATCTGGAGGGAGGCTAGTTAGAGACCTAAAAGGAAATTATCTTCTGCTGATATTCCCTAAAAAGTGACAGTCTGCTGACATTATAACAGTGAGGATAGCAAGTGCAACATGCTTGATACAAAAATCAAGGAAGCAGAGCCATAATTCACCCCTCTCCAGTCCCACCACCGTGATTAACCAGGGAATGTGAATAGCAATGTATCCTAAGCTTCATGAAAAAAGTTGATTTTGTGACCAGCACGTTGGCATGAGCGTTTCTGTGCTGAACTGATTATGGAATACTATCTATTGTGCTAAGTATTTTTGCTGAGGTGAAGGAGAGGTTTTAGAGGAAAAATTTTGCCGAAGTTGTGTGTTAAAAATTATACACCGGACTGAGTCCTTACTCTACCTGACATGCAAGTATTCATCTTCACTCCTCACTGAGAGAAGCAGCACCCTTTTCCTCCATGGAAGTGCTTATACATATACAGGCTGTTCTTGTAATTAATGAGTCCAAGATAAGTTACAATAGTGCTTTCAAAAGCCATGTCCTGCCAGAAGGCGTCCTGAAGGAAATATTTATGCCTGTAGTTATTTTTTCTATATTAAAAGAATTTCCTTTATGTATAGGATCTTGAGGAATGTTGATATGAGGCAATACTTGAGAGCTGCAGGTGGGCCTGGATGCAGAATGAACACGTACATACGTGTGCTGGTTGTACTGTGTCTCTAGGCTCTAGGATGTCTACTGGGCTTATATATCAATTGACTTTGAAATTTGTGAAAGCAGGCAGATTTTTGCAGCCCTTAATGTGATATAATGGCATGGATTTTAAGGCTGTCAGCCCTTTTGGTGCAATTTAATATAGGCTGGTTAAAAGGAGCAATAGGAAATCTATGTGAGCAGTTTCTAGCTGTCAGCTTCAATTTGCCATGACAGCCCATGATACAGACAGCCTGCACTGCTATTGAGCAGTTTTGACCATCTCTGAAAAGGGTTGATTTGAATGTGCATGCTCTCTGGTCTCTCCCCTAGAAAGCTGCTGGTAAAGCTATCCAGTTCTCTGGCAAAAGAGAAGAGAAAAAAACTTGCAGTGCCTGGGAGGATGCAAGGGAGCAGAGCTGGGCTGCAGCCAGCAAACAGCTCCCACCTGTCGGTGTAAGTGGTTTCATGAGGATCGGTGCTTGCAGCTCTGTGCCTTCCCTATGTACAGGGGTGCTAAGAGCCGGAGAGGCCTCTGTAAACCCCCTTTATCCTTTGCACAGTGTTGTACTCGTGTTGTATTTATAACACTCTTTTCTATTGTGCCTGTTTTCACCCTGTTTCATCTCTCTTCCTTTACATCTAACAGAGTTTTAAAAATTTGTGGATCCAGTCTATAGACAGGTCCCTAACAATAACAGAAATTGTTCAGGTCCTACACTCTGGTATAGGGGCCAGGGACTGTTTCTGACTAACAACTTGAGTTCTTCTTCCTTTCATGAATATGAAGGAATTAATTCCCTACAGTACTACAATAATTATTTTTACATAAGCACAGAACACAGTGCACATCATTCATTTTCCTTGCTTAAGGGGCACTGTAATGCCATACTGCTCTTTCTCCATTAGTTACAGCCTGCCACAGTTAACTTTAAAATCAGGCTTTGGCACACCATATAAATAACAATACATTTATGCAATTGAATGCCTATGCAGTAATTCAATCAAGGGAGTTCTACCGCCGGTCATAAACTACTTAAGCTGTTTGACTCTCAGCTTAAGACATCAACAAAGGTCCTTGATTGAATTACAGCCTTAGATTTACCTGCGTATCTTCTATTATTCAGTGCTACCTATACATGTGGTGAAACATCTGATATGATGAGTAAATCTTGAACTGCTACCAAAATAAACTGTATTGCTATCTGGGTGAAATCTTATGACGCTGACGTCAAGGGAAGTTTTACCTTGGACTTTGACGAGGCCAAGCCTGCAGCCCTTTTGCCTTTAATAGCAGTGTTGTAGTTGCAGCTGTCCTATGATACTCACAGCATTCATAAGGGCAGGTAATAGCTTCCATTAGGCTAAATAATTTTGGAAAAAAAAAAAAAAAAGGATAAATTTGTGGACGTACAAGATCTCCTTTAGGTCTGACAAAGACTCAGAGAGCAATGTAATGAGTTCAAGCAGGGAGCAACAGCTTTGAGTATAACCTAAGTGCCACAGCTTGGGAGGAAAGCTCCTGACCTCACACCAGCAGAGGACAGAGTGGAATGTCAGGGGTACTGCACCAACAACTGTACTGAATCCACGAGGTGTAGCAGCTTAGAGCATTAGTTTTAGTTTCCAAGTTTCTGTCTCTTGAAGGTATTGTCTAGGTCTTCTCTGAGGATCACGACTGAAGCAACTGTATGCAGAAAATGTTTTCTTGGAAGGTGTTTCTGTCCCTTATTGACTGTCTGTGCAAGTTCTGTAACGGAGTGGCCATTTGGTTTCACCCATGTCTTCGCCATGGGAATAATTGGTGTATATGGCTAAATACATTACATTCAGGTACTTGTATAAGAACCAGCAACTTAGGCATGTCTGCTGTGAGGAGAAATTTATTTTAACTTTTTTTTTTCTGAACAAAGGCAGTTGTAAGCTTTGATGACCTGTGTGAATTTGATGCATCATTCACTCATGAAGCACTGCCATTTCAGAGGAGCACTGTTGTCCCAAGGCCTCTTCACCAACACAGAGGGTGGAAATGGCCTCCTTGGTATAGATTTCCATTAGCAGTCTCATACACATCCCACTCCCAATTCCCAGAGCAGGAGCATGTCAGGACAAGCTGTCGTCTGGCCAGGAAAAAAAGGAAAGAACCATTTTTTCCCTCCCAAAAGAGCAGTGCTCATACAGAGAGCTCCTGAGCGTGAGAGAAATAATACAGACATATCAAAATGTAGATTTGGACAGAAAACTTATGTGGCTCCTAGGAGTTTAGCTTCCGGTCCCTCAGACAGATCTGGTACTCATATCAATGTTTATTGCCAAATATAGATTAACAAAACCAGCTGCTCCTAATGCATGTGTGAAACAGGCTGTCACTCAAGGCAGACAAACGCTTTGTGGCTGTTGCTGGTGTAATCAGCTCTGGGCCGTGAGCGGATATTTTCCATTTTGCCATTGGAAAGCATCATACCCTTCCAGTTCTCCCTGCAGAGCAGAAAGGGATGTTACAGAAGAGTGCCTGCAGTTTTAAGGCAGTTCCCCGTGCAGCTGGCACAACCGGGCAACTGCAGTGGCCTCAGTGGCATTGAAGCAGGATCCCTCCCCAGCGGCAGGGATGCACAACCATCAGGTGCTGCCGTCTACTCTTTCATGAGCTCAGGGGAGAAAGTTTGTTAGATGGAAGGTGTGGAAAAGTTGGGGTAGACCTAGCTTCTCATCAGCCATTGGAGATGACAGTGAAAGCCTCTCCCAGTAGTGACGTGCACTACCAACAGCACCAGTGTCAGCAGGGAAATTTTGTCCCCAGCACCTGAACCCTGCACACAAACACCAGCATGATATCCTCATGAATGTGAAGAACTCTGCTCAGACCGTTTTCTAGCTGTGCAGTGCATAAATCACAGCAGCTTACACTGTTTCTCACACGACTATCAGTAGATCTAAAGACAGAGCAAAGAACTTCTCGGGGTCTGACATACAGTATCTTCAAGTATGCCTCAATATTTCTTTTTTAGAGGAAATTCAGCAGAAAAGTAGTAGTACTGTGGTATTTTTTTAAGCCCTCGATCTTCAGAAAAACCACATAACAGAAAATGGAATATTGTGAGCAGCCCACATAATTACTCATGATAGATAACTGTATTAAAAATTAAACATAAATTATTGGAGGCATTACAGTGTTGGCACAAGATGAAAAAGGTGCTTCATATTACTGAAAGGTTTAGCTAGCTGCCTGAAAGTTTGGCTCAATAGAAAAGAGACTAGCCTGGATAAATGGAAAGCATTTATTGTTTGAAATATGGATTTTAATATAGCACAGCACAACCCCAAAACATCAGTCCTTTTCAATACGGTTAAAGTAAGATGGATCTTGCAGATTAAAGTAGCCGGCAAGATGCTCTTTGGCAGTCAGAGGCAGGAGAATTAGAAAAGGAGTCTCCTTGGAGCCACTCCATGTCTTTGGAGGAGGATTCTTCACCTCTTTTATAGGGCTCCCCAGAGTCCTGCCCAGCTGTTTTATATTTGAGCACTGGGGCATGCTGATGGCCTTGGCATGTGAATGACCATTCTGGTCCTGAGGACACCCAAGTGTCAGACAAAGGGGGAAAAATCCTGTGTTGGAAGTAAAACAAAGCTCACTTCAACTGGCCAGGGAGATCTATAGATTTCCCAGACTGGATGAGGATGCTGGCAGGAGTACACGTTTTTCCATGGTTTTATACAGTTCTGTCACTGATCTAGAAAATCTTGGAGCCTCACATCAGATCTCTAAGGTCAACAGTATTTTATGAAGGAAGGGCTGATTCCTTTCTGTATCTGGCATTACAGCTTTTAGCAGTGCAGACATCTCCATGTTCCGTTTTAGTAAATATTTGATTTTTCCATAATGTTTTGTAGGTTTTAAATATTCATAAGAGTTTGATTTCCTGGAATTTCACTCCAGCTCTGACATCAGTGACCAACTTAGAATTTAAAACGTAGTTGAAAGCTGCAAATTCCTGGACATTCCTCAAATTGAACCTGGCCTCTGACAACAATGTGACTCTAAGAATATTACTGGTCAGCTTTGAGCCACTACTGCTAAATTGTTCATTGAAATTGGTAAAGGCGAGCAGATTAACTTCTGTACTAAAATCTCTGCTCAACAGGAATTACTGAGGAGGATTTAGCTGAAGCCGCTGACTAGTAAAAGAAAAAGAGTGGGGAGAGAGAGGGAAAGGTGTAACGTTACTTTCACAAACAATTAATTTAAGTATTCAAGAGGTCCCACGGTTTCCAAGTCCTTCAATGATCAGAGAATTTAAAATGTTTGTAAGTCTGAAAATGTCCCTGTGATTTTTAACCAAAAAAAAAAAAAAATCAGCAGATTAGGAAAAGTGATACTTAATATTTAATCTTTGATATTCTTCTGATATAAAAATTTATCATGCAAAATGGAGGGGGGAGAACACAAGAATGCGGTTATTCCAAAAGTCTAACACAGTTTTATTAGTTTTCTCAGGTAAGAGCTATCTTTTTGCTCTGGGTTTGCACAGATCCTTGCCCAGTTTTCTAGAATAAAGATAGGTAGGGACTATGATGTTGATAACTATTCCAAAGTAGAAAACTAAATAATTTTCCACTTGACTGCAGGACAAAAATAGGAGGTTTTGTCTCAAAGCTATTAGGTGATTTTTATTATTATTATTAGAAAGGTTTTATAGAGAAGAGACATGCTGTGGAAAAAAAGGCGTATGTTCACAGACTATTCAAATACAGCAGCTGGGACTCTGGAGCTAAATTTTACCCCACGGACATCCTTTTTTTACCTCTCCTGCTCCCAGCAGTCAGATTCCTTGAGTGCACGATGCCTTGCCACAGACCATGGCCTCTGCTGCCTGGCTTTGCTCTACAGCTTTGCTCTCCCAATGTCATCATCAGCACCACCATGATGTAATCAAACAGCACGTCAGGTGTCACGTGTGGATCAGCAGAGGAGCTGAATGTGCTGTTTATTTGAGTATATAAACATTTGTCTAGCAAGCTGGGACGGTGAGCTTACTTGTACCAGACATGTCATTTGTTCCTTGTCATTCATCCTGTTACTCATGCAAGTGTGATTCAGATGTTTTCAGAGAAAAAAATTAAGATGTGAGACCGTATGTCTCATCTTTCAGAAAAGACCCTTTCAAAGAGGAAAGCCCGGGTAGCAGCCCCGAGGAACTGTATTCTGAGACATGCATTATCTATAGAGGAACCTACAGTGCTGATGATGGATCCGTGGAAAATTTGTTATGATAATACCAGAAGAAAAACTCCTTCCTCAGCAGACGGTGCAAGCCTGAGATAGCAGAAACTCCTTCAGAAATTCCAGACAGATCTTATTCACTCGAGAAAAGCTAGGGAGAAGCCGCTCTGTGCCCAGCTGTGGGTTTCATGACTCGAGGCTGCGTTTGCCAAGCCCGACCCTTGGGCTAAGGACTTCCATGTGGCGGGGCAGGAACACAGCCAAAACCAGCCGAAAGCCAAAGGGTTTTCCTCCAGCTGGTGTCAGATGGAGGGTCCAAAGGAGGCTCTCTCCAAGCTCTCCTTGTTTATAAACAAAACCAAAAGCACAACACATCATCTAAAAGACTCGAGGTACTTTTTCAGCCACTCTGTCCTTCTTCCCATGACAAAGATCTGGGTCCTCATCCATTGTGTCACTGGAGATAAATAAAACCATATAGATTTTACCCATTTCCAATGTATCTCAATCAAGAGAGTTTACTGACCCTTACTACTTGGCACTGATTGCTGTTCCTCTGACTAATTAGCACATATTTGTCTAATCACCATCCTCTGAAAATACATACAAAATATATCTGTGTCCCTGTTTTTAGGAGATGCTAACTGTGGGCCATCCATGTAAGGAATTTTGCCTCTTCCCCAGAGCTGGTGCTGGCACAGGGCAATGAGGAAATGGTGTAAATTCCCCCTCCGCTCCAGATTATTGGGCTAATTCAGCCCTTGTCTCGGACTAGAGCAAGACCAAAGGGGCTGTGATTTGGCCCCTTGGTTCTCATGACCTCTCTGAGCCTTGCCGCCGTGGCCAGGAGAAGGAGACTGGCCCGTCTGTGCCTCCCCCCGCTCCACCTGCTGTCTTCCTCCTGCAAGCCACCCTCAGGTTGCACAGAGCACACCCAGCACCGGAGGAAGCGCAGAAGAGTAAGAACATGCCTCACACCCTCCATCTCAGTGAAGAAGACTCTGGGGGCCCCTTTGCAACCATGTTACCCCATAACTGTGCTCTATCATCTACCCCATAGCTTTAGGAAGAAATTGTTAGCCACCATGGAACAGACTTAATAAAGCTCCTTTACTGTCAGTGTAATTCAATGAATATTTGAAGATGAGTTTTGGAAATTTTTTCTCTTTCCCGTTTTCTCAAGAGGGATGTGTGCTGCAAGATGATAAGCTGGAGTCTCTATACCTAATCACACAACACGTTTCCACTTCAGCCTGGGACCCGGACAGGACGAAAAGGAGAGCAAAGCAAGGAGTGAGAGTTACATGAAAAATGGTGAGGTCATTAAAAATTTATAGAGGAGGGGATCCAAGTGCAGTAATGAGGCATCACACAAAGGCAATGGAGTACTTAGCACTAAAACCCTTTCTACATGCTATCTGGTTACCATCTTATCAACACGACACCCATTAGCGTCTGATAATAGTAACTAATCAGCTGTTCTGCCTTCCTTTATTTTCCTTCAGAAAATATCTTCTTCAGTGTGCAGTCCCTCCCCACAACAATATCGCTCACTAAATAATGTATAGCATTGCAGCCCTGTCATTCAGCCCTGATGTCACTTCCTGACAAGGTGATGTTATGTGCTTGGGACACTCAGAGCCCACATGGGTGCTGCTCCCATCACAGACCTCAAAAGAAGACCCCAGTCATCAGAGCCAACTGCCACCTCCTGTTATCACGCATCAGCTGAAGTTTTGGGTAGCGCCTCGGTTAGTGCTGGGATATGCTTCTTGCTGCGGTAATGAGCCTGTGTAGAAGGAGAGCACCACCCCTGGGTTCAGCCCAGCGGCTGGAGAAATCCTTAGGTTCAAGTGATCCAAGATCCTGGTCATGAACAAACTACATAAAACAGGCATTTCGCATCAAAACTGGTATTTCTAACCCAGGGCAAGAGACTGACATCTGGCTGAGAAGCGGTATCACTTTTGTGCACTCGAAGTGCGAGACTCCACGCAGGTCTTTCAACATATGTCAGCGATGGTTTCCAGCTATAAAAAGAACTTGACTGTTTTGTTTATTTTGTGGTTGAAGCTTTGAACTGCTACACTGGGACGTGGGATTCGAGGCTCCCTACCCAGAACGGCCGCAGACTTCCCATGTGATTAAGACAAGTCATTTCTCCTCTCTTTCATTTCCCCATCCATAAAATGGTAGTGATAAGAGCTGTATAAATAATTGAGTTTTAACTCAGAAGCAACCTGTAAAGCCAAGAAAGAAACAAGACCCTCATGCTTTAGTTTTCCCTGACATTTTTAAAACATCACTTTCTTGCTGAAAAAGAAAATCAGAAAAATCAAATGCATTTTGTTTTAGGAGATTTTAGTTGTATTTGGTATTTTGCCTCTTTTAAATTAATCCTAGACAAGCTTTGAAGTGAAAAATTATTTCAGAATAAAAGTTACAAGCAGTTTTACCATCAAAAAAGGAATTAGGGACCTTTTGTCTGAAACCCTTGTAATCATGTGATGTGGATGTACACATAGTTTTGGTGGATTTAATTCGGCATTTTTTTGCAAATATGACTTTGACCAAAAAAACCCATGCAACTCAATGCTCCCTTTCTGTTGCTTGTCTATTTAGATTGTGCATTCTTCAGGGAAAAAAAAATCTAAACCATACTATAATTGATATTAAGTCTATCTAGGTGTATAGATGTCAAATGGACTTCTCAGCACTGTTTTACTATCAAAATATAAATTGAGACTGTTCAAGGATTCAAATCCATACTCAAGATCCTTGTAGGCAGTGATACATTCTCTTATGAAGAATTTCAACACAGCCAAACACAGCTCATCAATTTTCAGCAAGGTCCTGACACATGGAAATAGCCTTCAAAAAGGCCAGTTACCATTGAAAATGTTCTTCAGATGTTTGCTCTTGCAAGGTGCTGGATATTCGCAGGGGACTGCAGTAGAGGGTGATAGGAATTCATGGTCTCTTTTAGGACAAACAAATTCAGGAACAGCAGTGCCTTCAAGGGTGAAACTAGTGCTTGCTGACTAGGCAATGACCTCCACACATAGCCTCAAAAATTGCACAGAGGAAATGAGATAATATGCACAAATATATGTGCTTCTAGTTTAAGCCTAAGGATGTGGTTTCATCACCTTCTTCTCTTCCAAATGGAGAAGGGTGCATTTTGTATCATCCCAAGTATTACCACAGACAGATTGCCAGAAATGATGCTGGAGCATTCGAAACACTGATTGAGTCACTCTGGGACATCCTTTCCCTTGAAATCTGAGGAAGCTCAGCGTCTCTGGTTTCTGATGTGCCTCTGCTCCAGTTTCACCACCTCTAAAGGGGAGGTAAAAGCAGGAGGCTGTGAGGATTAATTCATTTATATGGTAAAAATAAGGCACAAATATTAAGCGGTACCAAAGTGCGAGTGTGATGGTATCATTATTTCCTAGACAGTATTTCCAGAAATAATGCCACGCAGAGAGGCTATTAGGCACATTCCTTTGCTGCTACAGTGTAGCAGGCATTTTGACAATGATGCAGATGCTCTTCACTAATGACTTAGGCTTGCACAGTAACAGACAGCAGGGGTGGGATTCATTGAGGCTCACGTCCAGACTCCCTTTACACTCAATGAAACTCTACGTTTTTAAGGCGCAGTTCATCTTGCCTGACAATTCATCTATTTTAGACATCAGTGTTAGAGCGAGAGGAATAGCACCCTGACAGGGCTCCTTTCTCCTCACTGACTACAAAGGGACCCTTATGGCAGTTACTAATGTATGCATGTCTACATTGTAGACCCCTGCAAGAGGTTTAAATCCTACCCTACCCATATCCTACCCACTCACTACAGTGGGTTCCTACTAATAAGCCTATTTCCTAACCCACAAGCATGATGACTATATCAAAGGGGAAAAAACACACTTTGTAAATAAAATTGAGGCTCATATTTTGAGACCCAACCCTTCCAGTTTCATAGCTCAGTCATCTGCATAATATATGAAGCCATGAACAAAACCTGTTATCTAAATCGTAATAGGGATCAAAAGGCCACTATGTCACCTCCATCACATTGTCTCATCTTTTATACTAAAGAACCACATGGTTCCAGAGGAAGAAAGCAATGCATGTGAATTGATTACAATAATCAGTGTGGAAATTTAAATCGTGATGGAGGATGAAAGGGGAAGACTAATTTAAAATCACTCCTTCAGTGAGGTTTTTAGTCAGACATAATTTCAATTCGAACTTTTAACATTAGCTGTATGAATTAACTTCTAGTAGAATTACTGGTTATCCTCTAAAATATATTCTATATTACTTCTATAACTGGTGTTTGTCTATAAATATACATCTGATAATAAGAAAACACACCAAAAACCATCAGCACTGTGGTCAGCTGGCTCTCTCCAAACACAACTTGAATTCAGCAACAGATATTAAGGCACTGAGGGATTTTGCTTCATTCAGCTTATCCAGTTGAATATTTCACGGCCAAATCCAATAAACAGCCTGTGAATAAGACTAGGCAGCGGTATACCTTTCACCCTCCCAGCCGGGACCTCACGGAACTGGCAGTTTGCCACATACGTGCTGTGGATCCAAACCTAACACCTCCAGCCTGAGAACAGCCTCTTGCCATATGAGTTCTGCATGCACCTTGAAGACAAGCAATACAAATTCACCTATTTTACTGACATTCCCATAACAGTTGTTACACGGGCTGAATCCACAGGTAGCCAAGATTATTTTCACAAAGTTAATCCTCACGAGTGCAGGAGGAGCTTGCTTTCAAACTCATGACTCATCACACATGCCTGGAAAGTCTGCAGATGTAAAGACTCTTCACTCCATTTGTAAAATATTCATTTCCAGGAAAATGAAAATCTTTCTGTTACTGGTCAGGATTAGCAAAATGCACTTTGGAAATGTTTGCATCTGATAATCAGTACTTTAGCATGCTGTATATCAGTGGCAGTCTTTTCTCAGTCTCGAATGCCTCACCAAATAAAAGGAAAACAACTTTGCAGACATACAGGCTGTTCATACCACCAAGGATTAGCTAATAATTATTGACTATGCTGCACAGCTATTCATGCAATGCATATTGCTATCACTGCCTCATCTTCAGTGCAGGAGTGGTGTTTTAAACAAAGCCAGAGCCTAATTCTAGGCATGCGACATCAACCAGAGCCACTCCTTAGCAAGGGGCTCTCATGTGTCTACACCACCACAGGGTAAGAGAGAGCCCAGGAGGGAGCTGGAGTGCCAGGGCTAAGCTAGCCCACACTAGTTAAATATTACCTCACTCTCTGGCTCTCCTTTGAACAACCCTAGCAAGCTCTCTCGAAGCCAAAGCTGCTGTCAAAGGATGGTTAGACCTCAGCAGCGTGAATACAGCCAATCCACTTGACTTGGCCTCAGCACCAGGGACCTGTCTGTCCCTAGCATATCTAATGAAGACATGGAAAAGAGAGTGGCTGATGAGCTGAATTATCTCTCCTTAGCAAACCTGAGTGGCAACAAAGCACAAAGCAAAGGATTATGTTATAAAAATCACATTGATCCTTTCCCATCCTCTCCTCCCCATCCAAATGTCAGATCTAAGTTTAATTTAGGCATATGAGCATCTGCAAAGGATGGCAGAAGTGCTTCCTCTTTTGTAGGCAACGGGGAGATCTGTGAGCGGCTCCACTATTCCCTACATCCTACTCAGGAAATTGGTCTTATTTTGCAACAGGGACAGAGAAAACCACATGTTTTAAGAGCTTTCCTAAACTGCAGTCCCTGTGCCTCCATCCGCCTGAGATGAAATAAATCAGGATTAGTAATCATGACTGGGCAGTCACTTGATTACCCAGACATGTGACAAGACAAAAGTAGAACACGACAAATGCTTCCAAAAGAACCCTTCGTGAATATAAAGTTCATACTCCATTTTGCTCACGCAGGTTTTGGATTCGCTGATGATAAATATTCTAGCAGGGATCTTCATAGGCAGACAAATATTTCCCTAGCACAACAGTTCGGAATAGCACAGAACTTTTTTTAGAGCTAATTTCAAATCCCTATGCAAGACAAGCATGATTCCAGTCTTGCTTGGTCAAGGAAGAGCGAGATACCAATAGGCCGTAGCGTGAAAAGAAAGCACGTAAGGCTCTAGGGAGGACATCCCAATAAAATCATAGAATCATAGAATATCTCGAGTTGGAAGGGACCCATAAGGATCATGGAGTTCAACTCCTATTTTCATGAGATTGCTTTTGAGTGACCTACGAGCTAAGAAGAAATTATTGGACAAAAAATCTGCAAGCAATGGATGGGTTTAAGAAAAATCTTGATCAGTTTGCAGGTATTTCATAAACCAAAGCAACAGCTTTGGACAGATGATAAAGTCTGGTACCTGGAGTGTGCAGGGGAAAAGCTAGGGAAGAGGTACTGCTGAAACTCAACATGAGAGCTGGATAGAAAATGGAAGGTGATGGTCTGCCTCTTGGTCCTGCTGAGAAGTGGTGATAGCATCCATGCAAAAGGAATGGTTGTGTGAGTGGCAGTAACTCCCTCGTCATTTTTTTTCTCTGTCTGAAGTACCCTGGCAAGGGCATCCTGAGGACAGGCTCCAGTTCAAGCGCCAGGCAAGGCCACATCAGTACCCCATTGCCAACATCCCAGATCCAGCCAGCAGGCAGCCCAGGAGCCGTCCATGGGGCCAAAAGCTGATGTGAGAGCGGGGGAAAGTGCGGAGCACCCTGGATATGGCCACTCCACAGCCTTCTCCACCCAAACCACTGGGCAAGGGAGAAGTACCCATGCGAGCTGAAGGACTTGACCTTTTGACAGGGAAGAAAGGGTTGACAGAAGCCCGGAAGGGGCTTAGCCTTGTAAAGTTGAGCAAAGAGCGAGAGGAAGTAGAACCGAGACTCTGGAGACCTAAAGAAAGAGAGGAGTATATCCAACCCCGGATACAGGAGGAGTCTTGGAGAAGGAAAACTCGGGGCCTAAAGATCCCTGCTGAAGGACCCATCCATCACAAAATGGATTGTCCAGCCAAGTAGGTATTAAGTCTGAGACTTTTCTTGTGTCTTTATCTTTTTATGCCAAAAATCTCAGCTATTTAGAAAAACATGTTTTTGTAGAATTTTCAGACATTTCCTTTGAAAAACAGTTACTGTTTTGCAAAGTCCAAAAGTTCTAAAATATTTCCCCCAAAAGCTTTATTTTTAGAGTTCATAGACTCTCCTCTCACAGATCCATTTGTGGACATATTTTGGAAATTAATATATTTAGCAGGGTGTAGCTGACAAATGTTAAGCATTTCAATCCCTCCAAAGTGACTTTGCACTCATGATTTTAATTAGAAGCCATGCCAGGTTCAGGTGGAAAGCAATCTTTTTTTGCCATGCTTGATTAATTACATCGTATGTAGCACTCCTCTGTGACTCCATAAGAAATTCCAGGTTGGGGGGGTTAATCCATTCTCTTCAAGAAAGCATAGCCAGGGTTAAAGCTGCTGAAACACACAACCTCTCTCACAAATGCAGACTAGAGAAATGAAGGCCACAAGAAGGTAAGATGCTCACATCTCCGGTTTCACACACTTCATGAGTTTTCTCCTTCCTGACTTGATCCGCGCCAGATCACATCCCACGTATTCTTCAGCCAGAGTGCAGAGACCCCATGGGCCACCTCGTTGTATTTACTTGTTCATGTTTGGCACAGTCTGCTGATTTAATAGGGAACCAGAGAGGTTCCCCTCCATAGCACTATGCACAAATGCTTTTCTAAATCATCTTATCACCAGTAGAGCACCAGATTGCAAAATCAGGACCACAGAAGACATTTTTCTGTGAAGCTCAATAAAATGTCTTATATTTTCTGAATCGTCCCTCCTTGCCTTCATTTCCTGCCTCCTGCAGAATACAGCCTGGTTTGTTTGCTTTTCAGTGAACGGGGGAAGGGAGTGGGAATGGGAGAAGGGAATTCGTTTCTATTTACTTGGTTTCATTTGATGATGTTTCCACGAAGAATGTCCTTAAGAAATTTCTTCTTTCCCGGGGCAGAGGCAGCAAGGAAAGCTGCTTTATTTGGGGAAATGCAGGGCAAGAAAATTCAGAAAAGTGCTTTCCCTGGCCAACCATTATAGGAAAAAATAGATAATGAAACACCAAAGTACAGAAAAAATGAAGTTCCCTTTGTTTACATATAGAAGCATAAAAATAAATATGCAAATGGGGAACATTTTTTATAACATACAGGAGGAGAAATTGCTTGAGAAATGGCTAGTGCCAAGCAGTTTTCTATGCTTGATGCGTCAGCAGGGTCCTGGCAGCAGCCCTTAAAAAATACAGTGCATGTTTGTGTGCATTCAACACCCCCTTTGGGAGACCCTCTTTCTTCAGACTGCTCTGTGGGCTGTGTTCAGCACCCAACACATGCCACAAGTGCAATATCTGCTTCTTACCTACTGTAGAGAGGTTACTGATGTCTGTGTAGGTAACTCTTTCCTAGGGAAAATTAGCAGAGAGCACAATGAGAGACCCTGAGCATGTTTGGAATGAGCCAGGGCTGCGGGGATAAAGCTGACCACACAAAAATGTGAATCCTCTGTGACAGAAATAGCATAACTCAAGGAAAATATAGTGTAGCAAAGTGTACAGACAGATTAAGTCAAGACCAACACCAATATGCAACAAATGCAAAGCTAAGATGTCCATAGACATCTCCGAGGAGGGTATCTGCAAAGTCAAGACACAGGAATATAGTTGAAATTAGCTCATTTCATAGGCAGTGTGGGTGCTAACAAAACCTAAATGGTGGAGTGCCCAGAGAAGGTAGGTTTGATGGGTATGCTTTAAAAAAAAGTCATGTCTTTAATCCTGTGAGACCGGTGTTAGCTAGTGCTGTTGACCACAAGCTACCTAACTCCCACTGCTCAGAGAGACCTCTTCCCAAGAAGAGAACTTTCTTTTTCAGCTCTGTGTATGGTTTGTATTTTCCCACATTCAGAAATGCAAACATAAGAAGGTACTCTTCCTATCCTGCCCAGACTCACTTCTGATGCTCTGACTGAGGAATAGTCCAGGCTGGTTCCCGGATGTCAGAAGTAATGCTCTTACATCATTTTATACACTGAAATGAACACACTTCTCAGCTGCCACAGAGACTGCAGGCTAGCTAAACTGACAGAAATGTTCCCAGTGTGTTGTAGTCACCCCTTTGGGAATGCCCTTCTAGGCTTGTATGAAAAGGGAGGGTGGGGGATATTGCCTTAAAGCTGACCACTTTTTGACAAGCTGACCCTATACTTAACAGAAGCTTGGTAAGTGAAAGCACCATTACCTCAAGTGGTAATGGCAGCTGAAATTGATCTATTATGAATCCTACAAATTTGAACGGTTACGCTAAATGCTATTAAAATGTATGGAACCTCTTTGTCTTCAATTATTAAATGGAGTAATTTATGAAACCTAATCTCAATAACCTCACTGTCCTACTGGCCATCCCTGATGAAAGGAAGAGTAAATGTAGAGAACAGCATTATTGATCTTTTCTTAAAGGGGGAAAGAAGAGGATCAGGCCTGTTAACCCTTCGCTGCAGGAGAAAGTGGTTCATTCGTGGTTTCTTCCCCCCCGGAGGTCATGTCCTTCTTTCATTTCTGGGGTCAGGTTTCAGTCTGACAAGTGGTAATTGATTCCGCTGCTGGTTAGACTGGGGATAAGTGGGAGATGAAGTTTCAGTGAAAACAAATAGCACTTCACAGGTCTGACCTTTCCTCTTTAAGCTTTTGTTGTGGTTTACTTGGGATGTGCAGCTTAAAGACTCTAAACCAGTGGTGTCTATCTCATGAAGTTTCAGATAGTCGCTCCCAAGCTTTTGGCTTGGAGGCTTTTGTCTTTGGGTCTGCTGGCAACCTAGCCTAGAAAGTGGTTTTTTCCGTCTTCTTTCCCATGACTTTGCGTAAGACATGAGGACGTGGTCCAGCAGTAGCCATGACATTTTGCCAATAAGCTGAGGTTCACAGTTTAGGGTTTCAGTGTTCAGCAGTGCTGCTATGAGACAAAACATGTATTAAAATATAAAGGCAGCCACTGCTTCTCAAATCAAGCCATCCAAGGAGGTGGCAAATCTCTACCACCTCTTTTCTTGCTGCAGCCCTCTCCTTCTACCAACACGGCAGACAAATTGCATCTTGTATACGTACCCACTTATGCTGTCTTGTGTACCTAATTTACTCTGTCGCTAAAGCCAGCTCTGAAGCAGGTCCCTGTTGCTCAGTGTGCACTTTTGCAATATATACACATCTTGACAAAGATCCCTGCTGGAAAGTGGCACTGGATTGCAGGACAGTGATTTCAGCTACACCCAGTTAATGAGAAACACTTTAATTCAAAAAGCAAAAAGCGTCTTGACCTGCTTGTGAATCTTTATTCTGTATATAGCGGAAAGGAAAATAGCCTCAGGGGCTCTGTTCAAATGCTTCCAGTTAGGGATAACATTTCTCAAAAGTAAACCTCTTTATTTACAAGCATGTTGTTATTGCCAAAGTCAGCCTTTATTTTAAGGTGTTCTCAGAAGAGTGCACACAGCTCATGTCTTAGCAGAAGCAACCAAAATGTTGCAACCTGTATGTTTTGCCAACAGTAACAACACGTTTGCAAGGGGAAAGGTTTACTGAATCGTTTTTTTTTTTTTTTCCTTCCCTCAAGTGTCCTGAATTTCCGAGAGAGCCCTGACAGTCCTCCTCGGCCGCCTACAATTTTCTCTTCTGTCCCAGAGCAGCTGCCATTCCCAGTAGCACCAGCTCCTCCTTTGGTGGGGCTGCAATCCGCTCGGCACTCCTTGGGGCTGCTGCCAGCCCTCAGCAGTCTCACCCAGTCACACGAGGAGCTAGCGCCAATTCAAATAAATCTGGGACCATCTGCGCGTCAGGCTTCCCAGCCCCTCAGCCAAAGATACGCACTCAGCCCTCCTCGGCAATCACAGCCCTGCCACAAGCGCGCCTGCCAGACGGGATCAAAGCCATGTGGGAAGAGGTGGTGAGGGACGTGCCATGCGAAAGCATTTTCGGGGAGCCAGCTAGTGGGCGAGCCTTTCCTTTCGAACAGGAATGCAAAATGCCAAAGTCAGCATGCCAATGCCAGGAGAAGCGGGGAGGCCGGTGGACGTGCCATGGAGCGGTGGTGCAGCGGGAGCAGCAGGAGCCTGAGGGGTCCATGCTGGCACCCGGGGTCCCCTGTGCTGTTGCCAGCCAGTTGTGGTGGCCATGGCTCTCCATGGCTTTGCACCATCAGCCCCACCAGGCCAGGCCTTGCCATGCAGGGCTGCACATCTCTAGCCCCTCCAGTGCTCCCAGAGGTAGATGTCTTCAGAAACATGATTTCTCTGTGGCAGCTCGCAGCGTGCTGCAAGAACCCAGTTTCTCACAGAATCACAGAATCACAGAATCACAGAATCGTATAGGTTGGAAAAGACCTTTAAGATCATCGAGTCCAACCATAAACCTAACACTGCCAAGACCACCACTATACCGTGTCCCTAAGCACCTCATCCAAATGTCTTTTAAATACCTCCAGGTATGGTGACTCAACCACTTCCCTGGGCAGCCTGTTCCAATGCTTGATAACCCTTTCAGTGAAGTAAAATTTCCTAATATCCAGTCTAAACCTCCCCTGGTGCAACTTGAGGTCATTTCCTCTCGTCCTATCACTTGTTACCTGGGAGAAGAGACCGACCCCCACCTCTCTACAGCCTCCTTTCAGGGAGTTGTAGAGAGCGATAAGGTCTCCCCTCAGCCTCCTTTTCTCCAGGCTGAACAACCCTAGCTCCCTCAGCCGCTCCTCATAAGACCCTTCACCAGCTTTGTTGCCCTTCTCTGGACACGCTCCAGCACCTCCATGTCTCTCTTGTAGTGAGGGGCCCAAAACTGAACACAGTATTCGAGGTGCAGCCTCACCAGTGCCGAGTACAGGGGCACGATCACTTCCCTACTCCTGCTGGCCACACTACTTCTGATACAAGCCAGGATGCCATTGGCTTTCTTGGCCACCTGGGCACACTGCCAGTTTATATTCAGCCGGCTGTCAACCAACACCCCCAGGTCCTTCTCTGCCAGGCAGCTTTCCAGCCACTCTTCCCCAGGACTGTAGCATTGCATGGGGTTGCTGTGGCCCAAGTGCAGGACTCAGCACTTCACCTTGTTGAATCTCATACAATTGACCTCAGCCCATCGATCCAGCCTGTCCAGGTCCCTCTGCAGAGCCTTCCTACCCTCAAGCAGATCAACACTCCCACACATCTTGGTGTCATCTGCAAACTTACTGAGGGTGCACTCGATCCCCTTGTCCAGATCATTGATAAAGATATTAAACAGAACTGGCCCCAACACAGCCCTGGGGAACACCGCTTGTGACCGGCCGCCAACTGGAGTAAACTCCATTCACCACCACTCTTTGGGCCCGGCCATCCAGCCAGTTCTTTACCCAGCGAAGAGTACACCCGTCCAAGCCATGAGCAGCCAGTTTCTCCAGGAGAATGCTGTGGGAAACCATGTCAAAGGCTTTACTGAAGTCTAGATAGACAACATCAACAGCCTTTCCCTCATCCACTAGGTGGATCACCTTGTTGTAGAAGGAGATCAGGTTGGTCAAGCAGGACCTGCCTTTCCTGAACCCATGCTGGCTGGGCTTGATCCCTTGGTTATTCTCTACATGCCATGTGATAGCACTCAAGATGATCTGCTCCATCAGCTTCCCCAGCACTGAGGTCAGGCTGACAGGCCTGTAGTTCCCCAGGTCCTCCTTCCACCCTTCTTGAAGATGGGCGTCACATTAGCTAATCTCCAGTCAGCAGGGACCTCCCCAGTTAGCCAGGACTGCTGGTAAATTATGGAAAGGGGCTTGGTGAGCACATCTGCCAGTTCCTTCAGTACTCTTGGGTGAATCTCATCAGGCCCCATAGACTTGTGAGTGTCTAAGTGGTGCAGCAGGTCACTAACCATTTCCCCCTGGATTATGTGGGCTCCATTCTGGTCCCTGTCCCTATCTTCCAACTCCGGGGGCTGGGTACCCAGAGAACAATTGGCCCTGCTATTAAAGACTGAGGCAAAGAAGGCATTAAGTACCTCAGCCTTTTCCTCATCCTTGGTCACTGTGTTCCCTCCCCTGTCTACTAGGGGCTGGAGATTCTCCTTAGCTCTCCTTTTGCTGCTTATGTATTTGAAGAAGTGTTTTTTGTTGTCTTTTACAGCAGCAGCCAGATTGAGCTCTAGCTCAGCTTTGGCCCTTCTAATTTTCTCCCTGCACAGGCTTGCTACACCTTTGTAGTCCTCCTGAGTTGCCTGCCCCTTCTTCCAGAGGTCGTAGACTCTTCTCTTTTTCCTGAGTTCGAGCCAGAGCTCTCTAGTCAGCCAGGCCGGTCTTCTTCCCTGCCGGCTCGTCTTTCGGCACCTGGGGACAGCCTGGTCTTGTGCCTTTAGGACTTCCTCCTTAAAGAATGTCCAGCCTTCCTGGACTCCTTTGCCCATAAGGGCTGCCTCCCAGGGGACTCTCTCGACCAGTCTCCTAAACAGGCCAAAGTCCACCCTCCAGAAGTCTAAGGTGGCAGTTTTGCTGACCCCCCTCGCCACTTCTCCACGTATCAAAAACTCTATCATTTCATGATCACTCTGCCCAAGACGGCCTCCAACCATCACATGGCTCACAAGTCCTTCTCTGTTGGTGAACAAGAGGTCCAGCGGGGCACCTTCCCTACTTGGCTCACTCACCAGCTGTGTCAGGAAGTTATCTGCCACACACTCCAGGAACCTCCTAGACTGTTTCCTCTCTGCTGTATTGTATTTCCAGCAGACATCCGGCAGGTTGAAGTCCCCCACAAGAACAAGGGCTAGCGATCGTGAGGCTTCTCCCAGCTGCTTATAGAATAGTTCATCTGTCTCCTCATCCTGGTTGGGTGGTCTGTAACAGACTCCCACCACAATATCTGCCTTGTTGGCCTTCCCCCTGATTCTTACCCATAGACACTCCACCCTATCATCACCATCATCGAGCTCTAAACTATCCAGACACTCCCTGACGTATAGGGCTACCCCACCACCTCTCCTGCCTCGCCTATCCCTCCTGAAGAGTTTATAGCCATCCATTGCCGCACTCCAGTTGTGCGAGTCATCCCACCACGTTTCCGTGATGGCAACCATATCATAGTTTTCCTGATGTTTCCTGATGTATGGCCTCTAGCGCTTTTGTTCTGCAACTGAGGAGCTTCCCAAAGGAGCTTCAGTATGTTGAACACTTGTTTTGGGTTCCATACTGCCACTTTGCTCCTAGCCAGGGGCAAAAATACTCAGTACTTCTGCTTTCAAGGATTTCTCCTCATTTCCCATTAATATTTTTCATTTACTGTACATAATAAGCCCACAGATCCATGGTTGCCTGGCTTCTCTTTTGTAAGACCAAACTAGGGAAAAAAACCTACTCTTTTGCCAGTATGTCTTGAAAGAAAGGTCAGATACTGGCTTTCTGTGCAATACTGGTTGCCTGTACAATAACCTACCGTGAAGCAAACCCAGACTCATTACATATTGGTATCATTGCTTCATTTGCTATGTGGAAGGAAAATATGTCTCAGTCACCAACTTTGTGGATGGTATATCCACCAGCCTCCACCTCCCACCCAAAAAAGACCCCCTTAGCAACTGGGCTGGGAACAAAACTGCACTTCGGGCTACGTTCCCATGTGGCCATCCCTGCCTGAGCACGGCAGTCTTGAGGGAGGGCAGTGGACGAGTGATGCTAAAAATGAGACTCACCACAAAACTCCCACGCAGGACGCATAGAGCAGCGAGGGAGCAGCAGCTGCAGGAGGCTGTGCCACAGGGAGATGGTCCTTCCAGCCTCCCGGCAAGAACAAAGAGCAAGGCACATCTGCTGGGGGTGCTGGTCCTCGGTTTGGCCCAGAATATTCATATTACAATATGATTTGAAATGATTGTCAGGAGTGATTGGGAAAAGAAACAGGAAGATTGCAAGACTCTTTACATGTTAAAGTTACCATAATCAATTAAAGTAAAAGAAAGTAAATCTCTGTCCTTTAATCTGGACAAAACCATGTGTGATTGGGGCAATAATTTTTATTTAAAAGGTCTGTATTTAAAATGTATTGGAGAAAGTGTACCAGCATCAGTAAAATGCATAACATGAGGGAAAATGACAAGGACCTTAAATCACAAGATGATCCAAATTGTGCATCCAGATGTGCCAGGGATCTTTTAGGCTAATAAAATCTGTGACACTGTATGTATCATACCAAAGCTTTTATATTTGAAGGAAAGAGAACCAAAGGACATTCTGAAAAGGATAGTCATAATTGCTCAGGTCAAATCCTGATCTATTTTAGCACATACAGGGCTAAATCTAACCCAGGAAATATTTAAACATTTGCTATAGTAGTCATGCATACCATGAGATATATATTTTTAAATGAGCAGCACCAACTTTTCCATCCTGATGAAAGAGGAATTTCATTGGATTGCTAAAAAACCCTAATAAACAGATGTAATAGAAAACATTTCTGAAAAGGAAATTCGTGTTACAAAAAACCTTTGACTAATCATAAAGTGATGCAGCTTTGAAAGGAAATACTTTGATTGCATTTTTACTCCTCTGAGAAGTCAGATGTTTGGAAATACCCAGGATTTTTAAAAAATATCTCCTGTTGTGCGCATAAAAACAGATTGTAAACTCAGGAACTAGAGTCTGATTCTTATCTTTTTTTTTTTTTTTTTTTAATCTCAGGTGAACCACCTGTGTGTCACAAGAGCAATTCCACAAACTATGATGGAGATATTTCTGATTTTCATAGATGAGGAGCCTAGGATACAATTCACTGAATAAGGTTGGTAATATGAGTGCTATCTGTCTACTTCCCTGTTACAACCACATTGAAAATAGTCCAGCTATGTCCGTGTTTCAGTTCAGCAACACAACGCCAGCTATTTGCAAAAGGCATTCTAATGTAGGGGAGTATATATATTAATAAGCTTTTAATATATTTATAAACTGGATTTTTTTCCCCACTTCCCTTAAAAATAAAGGAAAAAATGTATTCCATATCCTCTCACCAGCCCAATAGGAAGCAAAGTGATGCCTGTGGTGGTGGCCCGTGAGTTACCTTGGCTTCACATCAGTATCGTGAGCAAAATGTATTAGTATGAGCAGCAAGAAAGTGCAGACAAGCAGAGAGGAATAAAGGCAGGCATTCATACATTCTCTGTTTTGTATTAATATTTGTCAGGTACTATCCTTCACACTTAAGTGAAAGGAGTAAAAGCCATGTTGCGTGCAGTATGTTGTGTTGTAGCTGAGGAGCTTCCAGTCAACTGGAACTGTGTCAGGTTGAGGAAACGCAGCATTATTGTCTGACCATGAAATAGTCTATATCATCAAGAAAACTTTAAAAAAGGCTGTCCAGCTACCTCATCCCAACCCACTGGTTGTATACACCATCAAAATTAATTAGCATACCATGCTCCCTTTTTTAAGTATGTCCTATCAATATACAAAGAAATAGAAGCAACAGCGTTTGCCAAACAAGCTGGCCTGAGCCATGCTCCCAAGGAGAAATGTAAGAAAATAAACTGTCAGGTGATGCCTTGTAGTTGTTGGCACCGATGCACCCAGGGTGGAAACTACTTGGGTGGTGACTCCATGCCCTGATGCTTGTGACCGAGTTAAGCTGTTCACCTGTGAGAATAACATCCCTGAGTCACATCCGACTCAGCCCCGGGCTCTGCTCGGGTGACACGAAGGGCTGGTCCATGCCACAAGCTGGCTTGTGGGCACTTCCACTGCTGCTTCCAGGTCTAATAACTTATCTTCTTCCCTGAGCCACGGAAAACAGAGGAGAGCCACAGTGCAGAGTATTCAGGCTATATTTCTGACACCCACCATATATCTCTTTGCCCTCACGTCTGCCCTGATGGCCAGGAGCAGCCTCTGGCCAAGCTCTGCCTTAGTCAGGGTGAGATGGGAACAAGCAATCTGTCATAGCCATTCTTACCAATTTTAAGATGCTTTTGCATTGCCAAAATAAAGAAATGAAAAGCTGCGGCCTGAGAACGACGTTGAATGGTTTAGAATGTACCTCCTAGGAGAACAGTAATTAATATTCTTAAATTAAAAATTGAGAGGTCATTCACTGTCTTCAAAATTCAAGCACAACTTACAAAATTTATTGGAAATCTGGAAGTCTGGAAGAGGGAAGTTCAGGGGAATTACAAGTCTGACAAACACTCATCTCGATAAAGGTGCCACGTGCGAGATGTTCAGAGCCAAGCGTTTCCTGCTTTACCATGCAGGCAAGGTGTGTGTGACAAGGCAGCAAGGGAAAAGCCAGTTCTGTGGAGGACAGCTAGCAGCGGACTTAATGTACCCTCATGTACCCTCTTCCAAAGCTGTAAGTGGCTAAATGGAGCATCCCCTGCTTCTGAGCCTTTCAGTGGTCCCCATCAACATCCAGGCAGCCCACAAGTGACATGTACAAACGCTCATGGCAAGTGGCTGGGAAGAAAGCCTGAAAAAACCTCCTCTGTGCAACACGATCCACCTCCTTCTACGCATAGGTGGCCTAAGAAAATGCCTTTCTCTGACAGAAAGTTGTGGCAAAAGGTATTACAAAAAGCAATACCCAAAACCATCTGAGTGGAGGAAAGCAACTTTCACTAGGTAGGGTATGAGCCAGATTACAAAAACATTCGGCTTTTACTTAGGTAATAAAATAAGAGGTCAGGACTCTAGTGATGAGTATATATTAACATGTTGTGTGAGGAACTGTTTTGGGAGAAGAAAACCTTCAACTGAATGTTTTTGTAAGCGCTGTTGGGTTCAGAGCAGTTCCTCAAACCTGAACCTTATTTGTATGTTTGAATGGAAACTGAATTCTTTCAAAATCTCACGGAATTATGAGCTCTACGTAACAACCATTTTTATAGAGAGGCACAGCCTTCTTTGCATTTTGTGCAGCATAGAGCACACTGCATGAGCCCTAAAGACAGCAAACTCTAATGATACTGCAATAATAGAAATACTGAGATTTTGGTTGTTTGCATGCAAGAGAAGAACATAGGGTGCTGCCTTATGAGTGGCAGAAAAGGAAAAGAAAGAGACTATTTATTATCTGCATTTAAATCATTTTTTCTTGGGGAGGGAAAGTAAAAACATTGGAAAGCCTGAACGATTCCAGGCAATTTATCACAATAATCTTTAGAATGGAACCATCCTGTCCTTCTACACTCCAGCAACAGATGGTTGGGAGACAAAGTACCTTTTAAAGAAGCAGAGCTATGCAGAAGACAAAGTATTATTCAGTGGTCTTAAACCAATAGACATGGTTCATTTTTAAAGATGCTTAAATTTGGTGATAGATTATTTGGGAAGCTGGCATTTTCTTATTTATAAATATCTTTGTTGCTTTGACTTTTGTTCTACTTCTGGGTATTGCATCAACTCCCATAGGGAAGGGGCTGTCATTTTTATATCCTCCTTAGATGTTTATTCAGCTTCTAATACCCCAGAACAGGACATTGCCAATGATGAACTCAGGTCTGACAAAATAAACTCTGCCAATAACCTTTGCCCATCTGTTGCCAAGGTCCAAGGCACACGATGCCGCCCACTGGGGACCTGGCATTTCTTGCTGTTCCCCAGATAGCAAGAAGTGCAGTTTCAGGTTCTCACTGCTGCTCCCAGGTATGAACGTAACAGTTCCAACAGGTTTAATATCAAGAGATTTGGCAAAGTTCTTCCCACTGAGCCAATCTCAGTAAGATCACACAGCAAACCTCAGAATAAATCGAGTAGCCTGCCACCTAAAGTGCCAGTCATCTGTAATGCATCAGTTTCACTCGTAAAGACAATTTTTACCTTTTCTATATCCCACATTAACCAAGTGAATGAAGTTCAGGGAGTCTTTTTTCAATAATGCAAAAGTAAAAAGATAGCAACGCACCTGGCAAAGTGTGTACGCTCCTTTACTGTATGTGAAAAGGGTGACAAGAAGCACCACTGTAAGTTTGCTCTGTGTAATTTAGCTTTTCAGAAATTCTTCCAAAAACAAGCTCTGGGTTTAACATATATCATACATATCCATATCTCTCTATTTATCTACAACTCCCAGTACATTGATCATTAAGGAACAACATATTTTACTACAAAGCTTTACGTGATACGGTGTATAAAATTCTTACTTAACTACAATTTAATGTAGAAAAACATAGTTTGCTGATTAGGAGACACTTCCTTAATTTGCACAACTTTGGTTCTGACCACTAAAATTAGCAGCTCAACTTAATGACCAAAAGGAGGCAGTGACTTCAATTTGGCAACTCAGCTTGTCTTGCCTGCAGTGGTATTTTAACCCACACTGGCCACATTTAGCTAAGTTAAGCATGCCCCATCCTTTACATGATTTTTGTTGAAGTGGTAGAACTTCATCCACAAGTGCTCTCTCTGCAATGTTCCTGTACAGAAGGGTCACAGGCAGGGGGTAGGGTGAACAATATCGGGGAAGGCTTCGCTTTCTGACCATCAGCAGTACTACAACCCAGGAAGGCGAAGGAGCACATTACACCAAACACCTTCAGGCAAGCCAGGAAACAAAAGCTGAGCATGCAAGGCCCTACTCAAAGCTTCTTGAAGGCAATAGAAAACACACCTGTTGATTTGGACAGAAAAGCAAACATATCAAAACATTTTGGTTCAAGCTTTTAAGAGCAAAAAATATTTTTTAGCATTTGCACATTCAAATCTATATCAATACCAGCAATAGCTGTTCGATTTTCATGAACTTTTCAGTTTGCTCACCTGAAAGTTTACAGAAAGCATCTTTCAGATGTATGTAACAATAAATGGAGGATCATTTATCAAAATATAATTCATTTCAAGTAGCAGGAGAATTAATTTCTGAAAGCTGGACCATTGACTTCACAGCCTTAGCGTGATATGACTTGACCTAGCTTAGCTAACCAGTCACACAATTTAGATAACATTTGTTCATGGAATAATTAAGCCAGTAGTCTTCTGTAAAGATTCATCATTTTGCATAAGGTGAATGTGTACTGTACATATATGGTTAAAAATACAAAGCCATTGGGCCCAGGCTGGCACAAAAAATGCCCTCCAGAGATGCCATGCTCTGAATATCTTAATTCAGCTCCCTTAGTCTATTGCTGTGCTTTTTAACCTTTATTTTTTTCAGAAACAAATCAAGGCAACCCCTTAAACTGATTTGCACTTGTGAAATTATTTTCTCTGCTAACTTATTCCATATGTTTATTCCCTTTTGGGGTGATTTATTTCAACCCAAACTCCTATTTTGCCCATATTTTCACATTATATCCCATAATTTTCCACCTTTTTACTAATGTAAATAATTTCTCTCTACCAGCTTAGTCAGCCTTATTCCAAATGTGATGATGCAGAACTTTTAGTTTGCTGGACAGGCGGCTAGCCATTTTATCAGTATCTTAGCTAACAATGAATTTAATACTAAAATGGTAGATGGGTGTTCTGACCCAAACTGGGCTGGAAACTTTGAATTTGCAGGAACAAAAGCATATCTACTCAAACACTTTTCAAGCGATGAAGAGCATTGATCTAAATCAATAGCTAGATTTCATTTTTAAAGGTTGCTTATGGCTGAAAGCAGTTCTTAACATGTGATGGATCACGTCACTAATGTGTTGTACCTATTTTTTCAGGATGCAAATCTCTCTCTACCTTTATTCTCCCACATATGCCAACAATTTTGGAGCAAAAACATTGATGGGTGAAAATACTACTGTCTTCCTCCCTCTCCCCACCACGCCTGCAACACTGCCTGTGTCAAAAATCATGCTTTTTGTAAAGAGAGCTCTAAATACTACACACACTAAGATTTTTCATGGGCTTTGTATCTTAGGCTTCCCCATTTTGCACAAATGACTGAAAAGCTTAATGTGTACAGGAGTGGGAATTCACACAGTAACTTTATCATGAAATCTCTCTTTCTCTCTCTCTCTCTCTCTCTCTTTAGAACATTGAGCCCCAGGGATAGATTCGGTACAAATGTTCCTCTGTCTTTACATATTTGCTTTAAGAAAATCATGCTACACCCCAAGAAATATCATATGAAAACACTTTTGCTGATCCCTTTCAGCATGAAATTACTGCTTGCATAAACCCAGGAATACTATGAAGTAGTAACAACAATTATTTTTCAGAACAGAATCTCAGTTCAATCAACATATAACAATATCTGGTGACGTAAAAACACCCAGTTTTCAGACTACAACGCATAACTAGGTTGTTCCTCCCACTGAGCATATAGCCTGGTTTTGTAAAATGACAAACCATTTTTAGGTGTTCTAATTTTTAAATGCTCACGTCGACAGACCTATCCAGGACTTTATTAAGAGTATGAATACTCAACATTTCCTAAACTTCTATCATGCAGCTGGGGCCAAGGCCATCTAATTACAGTCTCTAACCTATAATACACATCAAATGCATGTTAAGATAGGGATACAAGGAGTTAGCAGTGCTAGAAACTGTAACTTTTCTATTATAGAGAAAAATAACTATCCCAAATACTGTTAAATTAGACTTTCTTCAAAGTATTTTATTTTCCACGAAAAACAAGACCAGCATAACAACTTTAAAATGTTTTGTAATCTTTGTATTTGTTTTAAAAGAGAATAAAAACTATCATAGCATGACATAGGAATTATAATGAGATTTTTGAGACACATTAAAGTAACTATTGAATTAATAAATAATGTTTTGTGGTGAAAGATTACTTCTGTCTGTGCTGGTCACTGAAACCTAATGAATTTCAATGCCCAATGAAGAAAGGAAATGAAATCCAGCTCATTCTGATGGTTTTGAAAAGTTGGACTAACAACTTGGACTAAATAGGACTTTGATAAATACAGAGAAGCCTCTAGTTTTTTAACAGATATTTCCTACTGGCATTACCTCAAGGAAATTCAGAAACAAAGCCTGTGAGATATGTTAACACCAACATTGCAATGCGTAAGGAATACTGCTGACCCATTTTACAAACAGCCCCCTTTTTTCATGTCATATCTGAGTAGAAAATCCATGTACCGGGGACATTAGGAGTCTTTCTGTGAAATCATACTAACTCCCACTTAACAGGATCCTGACTTCTCCTTACCTTAACCAAATGACTAACATTGAGTAGTGGTTAATAAATGCTAAGTGTTAAAATGAGTCTCAGAACTACAGAATCATGTTAGCAGATGATAAACATCAGTAGATCATACTCTAAAATTACATGCAAGCAGGCCAAGTTTCTAACAACAGTTCTCTCTGGAGAAACATCAACGCAAACTCAGTTTGAGAATCTGAACTTCATTTTTCAGAATGTATTTTTCTGGATTATTTTTCATCTCCAGTATTTCACTTTGTGCTCTGCCCTTAAGAAGCAGATGTATGTATTCTATGTTTTTTCAGTGATCCTTTCCCCAGTGTAGATTTCCACACAAGCATCAAAACAACCAGAAAAATATGAGGAGAAAAAAAAAAAAGTGGTAAATCACTAACAGGAGCAGTGATAGACCTCTGGGATGTATTTGAACATGGATAATGTAAGGAACCATAGGAACATATGGGAGTTTTATGGAAAAGCTCATAGATGATGGCCAGGCAAAAGGAGCAGAGAGGGAGATGGTGCCATCACACCACTTGGTGCTGGCAGTCCAGCAGACACAAGGGGAGGCATGGTAAAGCAGATTGGAGGTGCGGACGGAGGCAAAGCTGCACAGGTTTTTGAAAGTGAATGCAACAGCTTGAGCAGAAAAATAATTTTTCCAATTCAGGGCTACAGCTAAACTTACCATTCCTGTGAAGGCTGATTTACAGTTTGTTGGTGTGTAAAAGGAAGAGGAGCATGTAGCAATCACACCACCATGCAAGGGGAACAATACAGGATTTAACATGATCCAAATTCCAGACTTGGCAGCTCTTGATATCTCTGGTTTCAGACAACTCTAGCGCAAGCTAAATATTTCACAGATAGGCCAGGAAGTTCTGCGTGCTGCTGTGTCTACTTTTCAGCTATATAAATCACTTGAAAGGAGGTGAAAAGAATGAAGATCTGTTGACTATAATAAAGCTTTCATGATTTACACATCCTGAAATTCTGGCTCACTAACTTTTTTTTTTTTTACCTTTTTTCATAACTATTCAATCAGGATATTGTGAGGCCTGATTCTCTATTATCTTGCTTTTACTGCTCATAGCAAAACACCACTATCGCTTTCCACTTTCCCTTCATACTTGCTCATTTACAGGCAATTGGAGGAATAAGAAAATTAAAAAACAATTGTCCCCCTTCCAGTCTCACAACTAAAGCTATAGAAAAAGCAGTCTGGGACAGCCAGAGTGACAGTGCAAACCCAGCTCCTGAGTGGGTTGCATGCAAGTGGAAGTGGCCGTGATCCACCACAGTCCTTAGAAAGCTAGCAGGGATTCCTCTCCTCTCCTTTTCCAAGTGCTTCCTAATGATCAGCAAAGCTCACACATGTCTAGAATCATCAATGTTGGAGGAAAATTGCAGAAGAGCTGCTATAATTTTTTTTTGCCTGCCCAGTCTAACCATCTTCTAGGGAAATACTGGGAGTCTTTCTGTTGCCTTAATGGAGGCTGAATCATGGAATACTTAATGATATTTAATCCCTCAGATTTTCACCTTCTGATTTTTTTGACCTCATTAGGTTTGAGAAGAAGTCATCTACTAAATGCTACCCAAAGAATTATCTGTAGTAATGTCTTCAGCAAGTTCATTCATTGCTAGCCCAACAGCACTTTTGTTGACCGGCATTGATACAAGATCCTGAGAAGTTTACAAACTCAATAAATTTCAATGACTTTATGACGCTCAGTTCCTTTAGGGTCCTTTGAACATCTCAGATGCAAGGTTTGGAGTCTCACCATTTAATTTTACTTTGAGCAAAGGAACTAATAAAGCATCGTTTCTTATAGATGTGTGCCCTCCATCCCTACAGCTTCCCGATAGGCTGCAGTAGCCCAATTTCTTATTGCATTCACTCTCTTCCTTGACTTTACTCCTTCTGCCACATCTGTAACTTCCCTCCATGCCAGTAGACCTTAGATTTATCCCCTCTCCCTAGGATGAAATTACTGGCTGACAACAACATGGCAGGGGCCATAGCCTGAACTACGCTGAGTGGGTGGCTGGCAATCCAAACAAAGCATGTAGCCGTGGAGTGTGTGCTGTGGCCCTCCTCTCAGTGGGGTATTAATGCAGATGTCTCTCCTCCACCCAACCTTAAATTTTCACAAATACCTACGGAACATCATCTGTTTGAGATGTTAACTTCTTCCATGAATTTAGGTGAAATTCATCCAGTTTTAAGGCAGTGTTGTGGCTTAACCAAAACCAGTACGGGGTGTCCTTGAGAAAGAAAGCCAGAAAATAGAACGAAAGCAGCAATTCCTCATTACACAGGCTTTATAAGTTTAGCTAATCAAATCAGGATACCTTTTGTAGCCTCAAGTTAATATTAAATGCAAAACATCTTAATCTTTTCCCATGTTTCTAAACACTAACTTGAAAAATCATATTTGTTATAATTTTAATACTTTCATTTAATTGCAAATGTTTCCTTAAAGTTCAGTAGCTTTGATCCTGTAGTGTGCATATTTGGCTTTATTCTATATATGTGTTTGTATCAACCTTTGTAACCAAGGTAGTAGCACACGTGGAGCATTTTGTGTCATGCTTAACATCTGACAGGTGTAGCTTGTTCTTGCTCTTACCAGCTCTACACAGAAAAGTTGTACACCTGTTGCAATGTTTTATTGGGGTTAAATTGTTCTTAATATCAGCACACCTTGGATTTAAGTTAGAGAAAGCACATTAGAGATAATTGGAATCAAAGATAGTGAAGCCCAGGGTCATTCTCAGTCCTTGCAGGGTTTGCCCTGAATTCTCAGACCAGCCCCAAAAAGAACATAATCATGATTGATGGCAAAAGTCTCCATCTTCACAAAGAACTTCATAGCTGTTTGCCTCCCAGAGGTTTAAGTGAACATTCAGAAAATCTGTGTCCAGGTCAGTGAGTGCCCTGAAGATAAAGACAAAAGCATTAAATTTTACTTAGTGTTCCTCTTTGAAACCTCCTACAAGGTTTCTACCTCATGGATAGAAGTAATGAATGAGGAAATCAAGAATACTCCTACGCTAACCGAAGTAAGTCATTTTCACCAAAGAAAACTGCAAACTGTTTGTCAGTTCATCAGCTCAAACTGCAAACTGTTCACCAGCACAACCTCCATGCTGCCTGGGTTCAGCTCAAAGAGTTATTCTTCTGCTATTCTTTTTTGAAAAGGGGAAACAGTAACATGGGAAAAGCTCAAAACTTTCTCTGTATCTCCCTTAGTTTCTTATGTGAATGAAAGAAAGTCTGAAGATCTCATAGATGCACTTTCTCCTGTGAAACTTTTCCTTGAAGATGATCCAGAGATGCTGTGGCAGCCCCCTTTCCTTCAGCATGGCATACATTTCCACTCACAGGCAGGACCTGGAGAATGTAAGAAAATGGAAGACAAAGTTGCAGAAGGATTCCAAACAAGTTTAGGCTTAGTTTGAAGTGATGAAGTTTATGGAGGAACATACAGTGGCTTTATTTTGTACAAAACAGTTTCTCCATACTGAGCACACAATTTCAGCCCGTATCATGCCTTAGACCTTTCCAAAGACCTCCTTCACTAAATGAAGAAAAACCCTTGTGATGGCAAGAACTAATTTTCTCTCACAGAGGAATGTAACTTCTCTCACAGAGGAATGTAACTTCTCCCCTGCAACACTAGGAGGAATCCAAGCTCAGAGAGAAGTGCCTTTCAAACTGACTAACAACGAGACAGACCCTACCTGGAGGACATGTTCTTTACTCAAGGACAGGTTGTTCTCTTCCTCCTGAAGCAATACACTCAATAGCAAAGCAATGCTTTTTACTTAAGTATTTTAAGAAGGATCCTAAGCCACGTTTCCTTATGTATATTCAAGGGGTAACTTTTATCCCCATGACAACTTTACTCATAGAATCACAACAGTGGAGTGAGCTGACTTTAATGGAAGATCTGCATTTAGCCTGGGACTTCATACAAAGCTAGTCTTCTCCAGGCAGCCCAGCCTTTCCTCTAAACCAATTTGCAGTAGAGTACAAGTGAACTAATTCTTTCACTCTATGACAAAGAGGGTTCCTGCTGCCTGAAATGGCCCCTGTGCTGAGCAGTCTACACAGCAGAGCTAAGAGGGTCCAGTTTTAGCCACCTCCTCGTTATTACAGAATCTGCCAGAATTGTGGGTACCATCTCACATCACAGAAGTAGCTCCAAAAGCTCCATCCCACCTTCAGCCTAAGCACCAGAAAGTACAAAGGGTGCATAAATAACAGGGGGATTGTTGCCCAGTGCTCATTTTAGAAAGTGGAAATCCCAGTAAACATTCCTGGGGCAAGACATGAGCAGACACGAGGGGCAGGAGAAGGTTCGGGCACCATCCCATCCTCTCCTGCAGGCCTGAGACTGATGCCAGCAAAGCATGTACCAGGCACGTGTGTTGTGCATGCTCATGGCAATGCAGTCAAGCTGAACAGCTAGTGGTAAGCATGGGTAGGAGGTGTTTATGGTCTTCGCATCACGGAACGCAGAGGTTTATTTCACGTGGGATGGAGGGAGTTCCTCACTCCATGGTGATTCACAGCTTATCTACGCTCTTGTGGGTGATCACTAAGTTGCCACCATTGGTGCCTTTTCACACTGTGCTATTTAACTCAGCTTCTTTCTTTCTAGACATGTTATGAAAGCTCACCTGATTTCATCTATCAAAAGTCTTTAAAATACAGCATCAGCCCACTGAAATAAATGTAACTCCTTAAAATCATATGCTCATCCACTCATATGGTGTGCAAATGTTGCAAGGTAAGGGATGAAATGCAGGACTCTCAGGCTTTGAGCTGAGAAAAGAGATGTACAATAACTCACCTGTGGGCAGCGAGGCACTGTGGGCCATGTGCACGTCCAGTGAGATCAGCAGAGGAGGCATTATTTTGCCAGTCCTACCGAAACAGCACAGAAACCTGCCAATCACCGTAGTGAACAGAGCTGCACCCTAGAGACACCACAGCACTGCAAAACTGCAGGATGCTCATGTGTCAAACACCATTCTCCACAATGGGACATCAGCCCCATGGGCTGCACAGCTTTCTGATGTCCACTTTTTGCCTCCTTCTCTGAATGAGAGTACATTCGCCTAACCCCCTGCACCAGCTCTTCCCTTCAGCCAGTTGCTGTTTCAGGGAGCTGCAGGCAGCATTTCCACATTCCTGTTTTTCCCTCCCCAGGCTGTCTCTCTTTGGATGTATCTTTGGCTTTGTTCCTCTTCTGACCACACAGTGTTTTGCAAAGCTCCTTCATCTCTCGGCACTTCAGAATAAACTGAATCTTTTCCCTAACATGCAGTATGCACAAGGACAGGTCTCAGGACAGTGCAAGACCGCCTGCCCTGGTAAAAGCAGAGGGAAGTGAAGGCTTCCAAGGGCTCAGGAGAAGCACAAGGAGCAGCCGGCATGTCCCCAGGCCACGTCCACATCTCCTACCTTCAGGAAAGGAGGCAGCCCCCTGCAAGAGGAGCTGACGCAGAGCCCAGCAGTGTGTGCCATGTCCTCAGCAGCAAGGGCAGGTCCCCCCACTTAGGGAGGGAAGGATGTGACAATACCAGTGCCCTCTCCTCTCTGGAAGAAAGGCAGATGGGTAGGGCATCATCATGTCAAAATTGTCTTGTGATATGGGAGGACATGCCCTGAAATGCAGATCATTGCAGTGCTCAAGCTCCTGCCAGGTACCTGCAAGCTGGAAAGCTGCAAAGGTTGCTGAAGACTATCTTCACCAGCCCCTTAGCTTCTGGGTACCTGCCGACACAGCCAAACCGTGTCATGATGAGGGCCAGGACCTGAGACTACCGAGGAAAAGAGGATGGAGGCCTGGGGAGCCCAGAGAGGCTATTCACCCAGAGGAGGAAGCACATACACCGAGTCTCTAGTCATCTGACTCTTGTCTTTTCACACAGTGCCCTTTCACGTCTCCAGCACACTTTATAAAGGAAGAAAATGTTCTTCTGCAAATGGCGTTTCCCACAGTTGTCTTTAATTGCTCATGCCCTCTGGATAGGAGTTTTATTTTTATTCTTAGCCGATTGAAGTTGTGCCTAAAATCTTGGCCCCAAATTGCCCAATCAAGCAAAACGCAAGCAAATGAAATCCATGCGAATAGGCTATTCTTGTTTTGTTATTATTTGTGTTGTTACCACATCCCATAGCACACTTTCCCATTAGCAGTGTTGGGAAAATGTCTTTTTAGCAGCCACTTGTGGGCCTGGTGTTATTTGTTTTGTTCCTAAATAGCATAAACATGTAAGAAAGAAAGATAGGTAGATTGACAGGCAAGTATCTGTTTATATCTCTGCATGATTCCAATAACTTTTTACATGCTTTAGCTTTACATACAACATCTGCTATCATTAAAGATTAATTAATGAAACCAACCAACAGGAAGAAGAGACACTCTCCCGTGATAGAGAGAACATCTTGCTTGGTCTCAGGATGCTCCCCCCAAATCTCCTGACGCTGTCCTGGCAGGTGGGTAGGCAAACCCCTGACATTCAAAGTCCCAACACAAGAATCGTATGTGCACATACTACTCCTGGTTTCCCTGCAGGAATTACTCTTCCTATTTGATCTACCAGAGAAACTAATTGTTCTTGCAGTACCTCTGTCATCTACTCTCTTGAGGTACCTGAATGAAAGGGAAGAAATATAAAATAATGGTGAAATGCAGCTTACTTTAAGCCCTCCAACATTAAATCTAGCTTTTATAACCTAATGTTCTTTTGTCTCTTCACACATTTTCATCTGCTGCTGTCAGTTGTTTTGCAGTTGCAAAGAGCTTTCATTCCCAACACTGCTGCTCTTCCATCTGATCCTTTTCTCAGTCTCAAATGAGAGCAGGATTGGAATCACGAGTTCAGGCTTTGAGTGATTTCAATGGGAGAAGCATTCTCCTGCTCTTAGTAAATAATAGGAAATTCTTGCCAATACATCTTGCAGAGGAAGGTAGAAATCCCTACTACTGCTACAGCACATCTGTCCACAGCAAAATCCTGTTGACACCAAAGCTCTCTTGGTGCTCCTTTTCCATAATCACAAGGAGAGCACTGTGCAAGGCAGTGGAGAATCAGGCCGATTTCCTCAGGCATAGGCACAACAAAAAATGAAGACACTGTAAAAAAGGAGGCAAGAGAAACTTTTCCAATCCTTTTTTGCTTTTTATTCTTTGCAGTAAGCCTCACCCAGGGACACCTTTGGCAAGAAGGCACCAGGTCATGTGCAAATGCATGGGCAGAGGTTCTGCTTGCATCCACAGCAAGAGCAAGAGAGATGAAGGAGCAGGAAGCTGAGCAGAGCTGCTGAAGGAGCCCAACCTAAGGTACCTCAGGAGGCCAGCAGCTGAGCAGGGTGCAACGGCAGCTAGATCAGCCTTCCCAGTCCTGCACCCTACTTACCCTGCTGGGGCAGGACACACATCTGAGAGTCCCCTGTGTGCATCTGCTTAGCTTTTGAGTAATGTTATCCTAGTGATCAATAAAAAGTGTCTTCAGGGAAGCCTCACACAGGAAATACTCGCCTAGAGTCGGAGGGCACAGGGCAATGTGTCTTTCCAAGCAACAAAAACTGGCTTCAGGTTTTAAAGACCTGAGATTCATCTACCTTTCTTTTCATACAGTGGACACATCTGGAATCATCACAGTAGCTCAAAATTATCGTTTAAGGGTCATGATCATAACTAAGATAAAGAGGAAGGAAGATTAAGAAGTTATAAATTAGGCACAAGTATGAGCTGAGGCAGATATATGTTCAGCAAAAAATACACATCTTAGACTAGCAACCAGTTAAGATGCTGGTTAGACAGAATAAATCTTCTGATAGGATTACACATTTTTTAAAAAAGCTTCTAAATCATGGCACTGTTTTATGAAAACTGCGTGTGTATATAGAAAACTTTCCCTTTTTGATACAAAGTGACTGTTTATTTCATCAATGCTTTATTTATAGAGGTCTGCACTTGGCCTTACAAAACATCTATTCAAACACCAGTGACTCAGATTTTTGGGACTTTCCTGCTTGTCTGGGAATAATGTTTATAATACAAATGTCTAGTTAATGAAATGCCATTTTCTGCGTGTCACTGACCTTTGTGTTCTGTAAGAAGCAGGGAAATAGCACCAGTCCTTCTCCTTTATTCTTGGAAATACAGAATGACAATTGCAGTGTTTCATTAGCAGATGACAGTGACAGATCCTGTTTTGATCAAGCACTACTTTTTCCACACATGCTTCTGCAACCAGAAGAGTTAGCACAGCATTTTCTAAGTTAACACACTGCTTTCCCTGAAGTAGTAAGACCCTTATTAGATTGAACTGGAAACTGTGCTTCTGGGGGCAAGGACTATCTTTTTTCCTCTACTTTTACACTGCTGAATCCATTTGGGCTCATAACAAAGGTGCTTAAGCATGACAGTAATATCATATTATGAGGTAAGCAATGACACTACGTGAACACTTGAATTGATTACAAAAAAGGATCAATCATCTAAATTAGTTAGGATGCTTCACAACTGGAGCCCAAATTCAGAGATGCACAAAGAAGAATTTTAACTGCTCCTGTCTGAGACAGGGAAAAGCCCCTTTTTGACTCATCCAGCAAGTGTTTCTTCCTATGGGTGAGAAGAATCTTGTTTGGGCACTGGGACAGAGGTGGAGCCTGTGCATCCCGTTTGTCTCTTCGAACACAGCGAATTCCTACTGTCACCACTGTTCCGTGACAGTGAGCCCCACAGCTTCACCCCACACCACTGTGCTGGGACTGTAAATCTTCCATCTGCTAGTTTAATTTGTGCTTCCCTCCTCCCTCCCTGCTTCTTGTATCAGAAGAGGCAGCAGCCTTGTTAATTTTCTTTCCAGGACTTCGTTGCCTTTTCTGGTGATGGATGCCAATTTTCCTCTTCTCTTAAATATCTTGGTATTTCCCCCGTTTAAAATCCCATCTCCTCTGACCCCTCATGTTTTCTGTTGGAGGAAGAGCCTACGTAAAGGTGACAATAACACTGAAACCAACATCAGATTTTTTAGCATTTTACTATATTATTGTAATATATTATTATATAGTATGTTTATATTATATATGTATATATATTATATATTATTATAGCATATGCAAGTGCCTGGACAGATTCAGCATCAACCCACATTGGGAAGAGGGCTGGGCACTGACCACGTTGTGAGCAGATCTGGGGGCCCTTGGTGTGCCTGGATTGACGGGATGTAAAGGGGATAGGATTTGTGGCAAATGCCTCAGAAGAATCAAAGTAAAGCAACTGTAACCGATTTATGGTGAGACAAGACCTGGAATGTGGAACCATCAAATTTTCATGCACTTAACGTGAACCTCAAGGAGGACACATGGTACAGCCCCCAAATTGGGCTCCTCACAGGCCCTGCTCCCGCCCAGGGGCCACCCTTGTACCCCAAAGGGTCATCCAGTAAGCAGTAGTTCCTACCTACTCAACAGCAGCACAGCAGTCTCTGGGTTTACTTAGTTTTCCTAATGGGCTAAAGCATAAGGGAAAGGAGCTAACTGCCCCCACCTCCCAAACTTCTCCACTGCCAGATTGGGTTGTCATTGGCCAAAATGCTGAAAAAATCTCCTGGGCAGAGGATATATTGATAAACAGACAGACAAAAAGTTAGCATCCTCCCCGAAGTACCGTTTCCACTGCAACCAGACCAAACGATGTTGTGAGACGTTACGCTGCAGTAGTTGGAGAAGAAAAGGAACAACCAAGAAATGGCAGCCCAAACCCTGGCTCTGCTGCTGGATTGGTAGCCAGTCTTTAGCAGCCCATGCACTATTGTGAGGACTTGCTAAAAGCAGAATATCCATTTGAAGTCTAGCCAGCTAGTTAAAAAGAAGTCATGCTTTTAACTTCATTCACCTCTCACAGCAGATTCTGAGTCTTCCTGTCAGCACTATATTTTTCACAGTTTTGTTTTTCTCATTTTACAACAACCCATATCATTACTACTGAAAGTTAGACATAGAAGAGAAGAAACCAACTGGCTGATCAATAGTCAGTGCAAAGAATAAAATGGACCCTTGAAAAACATCTGCCAAACACATAAATCAAATAAGCTGACAAAGAGAAAACACTCTTTCTGCACTGTTTCAGTACTCATATATACTCCATATAAAAGAAGGTTAAAAAAATCAGCACAGGCTAAATGGGCTACTTCATATTGTACACTGTTTTGAAAATACAGAGCTTTATCTCACTCTTATGTTATCAGAGTTTCTCCAGTTCTTTCAGGAGAACTGAAAGTGCTTAGAGGCAAGGGTTTAAATCAGAGGGAGTCTCTCAAATGGGTAAGCTCTTGGTAGACGAATCTGTCTGGATACCATGCTAGACAGCATGCTTAGTTTAATGAGTGGTTTGGTGTTACAGTTCTTTTGATATATGGTAGAGGAAAGTGGACATTAACCAACTCATAATTTGCTGGTAAGTCACCTGTAACCTATGTAACGAAAATAACTACATGACTAAAAGCACTGAATGAACAAGGATTCATCCATGCAAGTTATTTGCAGAGTTTATGTACTAAGTGCAGCATGTTACATGTATTCTTTTTGCTGGGCCAAAGACTGCTTATAAGTGCTTAAGTGACAAGACATAAATTGTAAGACAAATGCTGCCAGTGGAGCCGCTAGATACAAACACTGCTTTGGTGTCCTCGCAGAGCGGGAATAAACAGCTGTAAAACCCACTGGAGTATTATGGGAGCAGGAACCCCATGGGAAAAGTTAAAAAGAACACATTTTTTCTGAGACTGTTCTACTAGTAGCTAAACAATGTGCACTTAAATCTGCCAGTGTTTTCTGTGTTTCCATCAGCTTGTCTCCCATTGTTCATTATCCAATATCATTCAGCCTTATAACATCTGAACAAAACCAGGGCAGCAGGCATGACAGTTTGTTACTGCTGGTGATTAACTGCCTGGTCCCCGTCACCCCCAGGGAAAGCAGAGATTGAGCTCAGGGGAATTTCTGTAATTAATTTAAACCCTATAGGCTTAAGATACGCTTCTCCAGCTGCCGTCATTTGGAAGCACAGTGCCGTGGGCCAAGGGCACGGAGCTGGGAGCCCTGAGCTGATGTGGATATACATACATGGCATTCACTGAAAACTTGTTTTGAGCCTTCTCATATTTTCTTACTACAAAGGATTTCTCTGGGGGCTTTCTGACACCGTCATTGATCCTCTTCATGCCTCCAGCTCTCTGGGGATGACATTTACCCCGGGAAACAGAGCCAGAGAAGTACTTCAGCATCACATCTCAGCCTTCAAAATAAGGCTAGGATAGTCTGAGTTAACACACAGACTGGTGATGGCCCTCTGCCCTACGTGGCCCCCTTTCCCCAACATACTCATTAATATTAATCAGGCACGGCGACATTTCTACACCTACACCAAGCACAGAATATGCCCCATGGCATTTGGGAGGTAAACGATATTCAGCAATCTCCTTTAAGATGAAAACCAAAGGAAGTTATTTTTTCCTGGCTATGCTACAGCTTTCACTATAAAAGAAACTTTCGTACCTGCAACATGTGCCCCCTTTGCACCATGTTGGGATCATACTGACGCTAAATATTGCTCCTGACAGAAATGGGTTATTTGTAGCTCAACCAAGCAAGGAGTGAATTAATACCCCAAAGCCACGAGTTACTTCTCCTTTGTCAGACCATCCTGTTCAGGCAGACGTGAAACGAGAGCCCCTCTGCCCCAGCTGGCTGGAGGCTGCCCAGTGGGGGCCAGGGGACAGCCGCAGAGGGAAGAGGCATCCCTGGACGGGGCTCTGGAAGCACCTGGGGGCAGCCACCCCCTTCCACCACCCCCTTAGGGACACCCCCGCAGGCAGCCCCCTGCACCCCTGCCACAGCCCCTTCCCCAGGCAATGCGTGCCGTGGAGCCCACCCTCCTCATGCCTTGAATCAGTCCAGGGTTTGAATCCATTTTAAAACCTGGTCCACATCCTTGTTCTGTACGGGGGGCTGGGGCGACTTCCAAAGCGTAACCGTGAGATAAGTGTGCAACGCCATCGCAGCAGCTGGGCAAAGGAGGGTAATGTTCGTTAGGTTTGTTAATTATGGAAGTTTCGCAGCTCAATGCTTAATATTGAACAAATTGCCAGTTTGGGTCTGCACAATTACTGTCTGGATTGATAAATACCTCTTTAATTGGCAAAGCTTGCGTGAGATGAACTTTTAAATCACAGCATTTCCACACAATACAGTGTGAAATTTCTTTCCTTTTTTTTTTCAAATGAGTCACAAAGAACTTGATTTAAGATATATTGCTATCTTCTTTTTAAGTGGAGTCAGAATGGCTGTACCATAGCCTAATATTGCCAGTATTTGGTGCCAACACTTTGATCCATGCACATGAACTGGATATAGACATAAGAGCTTACTAAACAAACTGGACAGAGTCCCAGTGGGAACACTCAAAAATGTATTAATCAAAGTCAAGCGGCAGAGCAAATTGAACCAGTTCATTAATTATGAAAATTCTCTCACGAAGTGACACGTTGTTAACTGTGTGGATACTTAACACATTTGAATCTGTAGACTTCTCTCCATACATGCAAAATTTAGTTACAAATGGAAGTTTTCTTTTTTCCTTCTTCTTTGAATTAAAAAAAAAAAGAGCGGTATAAATATCATGTGGGCATAGCTACACACAGCATACTTATTGCAGAAAAGCAACTTTGCAAAGGTGGGTGCATCAAAGAGTCAGGAGGCCAAAGAAAAAGTGTTATGGTCAGCAATTTTGGGAAGCATACCCTTGAAGGGAAGAGCAGACAACCTGTGAGCTGTACTGTAGGAAATGGTGAGCCCCTACAAGCAGGCACTGGTGATTGCACAGGCCTCCCAGCAGCACCATCTACCCAAGCTGCTGAGCTCTTCCACCCCGCACTCAGAGGCAGGGAAACGTGAGGTCTGGAAATGCGGCCAGGGGACAGTGACTGAGCAGCCAAGGACTAGGACAGGCAGAGAGAGCAAAGTGGAAAATTTTGACATTTCCTTGGGGCATGCCCCGAACCTCCCATCCTCCTGTCCATCTTGGAAAGGGTCAGGCGGAGCCAGAGAAGGAGGACCAGGAGGAGTGACCAGGCGTGTGGGGAGCCTGAGCAGAGGAGAAACTAGAAACCTGCTGGCGTTGCAGCAGAAGGATGTGGGATGGCCCAAGGGGGTGCTCCTCCACCTACCTTGGCCAGGCTGCCGGCGGGCATCCATGTCCCCAACAGGGACTGACCCCTGTGCTTATGCTGCCTCCCCACCTGGTCCTTGCCAAGGCAATGTGGGAACCAAAACCCAGAGGGGGAGCTCAGGTTACCCAGTTTTGCCCATTTTGAACCAAAACTATCCTTGAACAGAGGCAATTATGCGTATGTGAGATGCAGAATGACTTTTGCAGCGTTTGTCACAGTAAGTCACAGTATCCTCTCTGTGCTTCAGTCACTTGTAAAAGAAAAAGAGCAACATCACCTTTGTAAAGCATCACACACCCTACCAATGACTAATGTACATAAAAACTATAAAAAATACATCATAAACCCACCTGTACAGGCTTTTTATTGGCTTGGGGAAAAATTACATAAGACAGAAAATGTTTCCTTACTTTGCTCACTAGTACATAGGCAAAGGTTTTTCAGTTGTTTGTATTTGATAGATTCTGTTACCTTTAGCAGATCTCTTAAATAAAGACCAGAAGTCCACAGATGCCCACAGATTACAGGCTAAAAACAAATGCCAGCCAATATTGTTTCCCTTTCTCCCAGCAATGGAAGAGAAACAGTTGCCCCCAGATTAAATCCTGGAGGAAAGTGGTTATTTTTTAGGGGATCTTTTGCTGAATATGGTCTCAGACTCAATTACAAGAGAGAGCCTGAGATTCCCAGCAAGGATGCAAAGCACATTTACTTACAGTCCCCTTAGAAAAGGAGAGAACTGTGAGTGTGCATTATCAAATCCTGTGAAGGAAATCATACTGGTGTTTGAACGCTGGGATTACCAGTCCCATGGATGCTGTGATTACCGGTCCTATAATACATACTTTTTCCTAGTTTCCTGGTCTTTAGCACTTCTGTACATCATGGACTTTAAAAAATATATAAAAATTAGAAGGATGTGGTTTCAGATTTTTCTTGCCTTTCAGATTGATTCAAATAAACTATCCTTCTAGTGCAAGAAAGAAGAGGCAAATGCTATTTCTAAGGTAAAGAACAGTGATAAATTAAAAGATCCAGATAGCCCAATTCAGCAAGCTCTTTCTGATGATAGCTGGTTTTGAGAAAAATAGAGAACCTGTTTTTCATCAGACAGATGCAATTTAATTGAAAAAGTGCGTTTCATTCAAAGTTTTCAGATTTATTCTGGGTATTTTCTGCCTCTTCTCAAGGTTTCCTCTGAGTCCTTTTCCATTTTTTTTCCAGGATCCCTGCTGCCTGGCATGATTTACCCTGGTCAGAGATGTTTATTCTTTTTCTTCTCGCCTTTCCCTGACCCCTGAGAGCAAATGTCCACTCAGGTATTTCTTGTTTTAGGAAATATACTCATTGAAAAAGAGCAAAACATTTTGTTTCAATACTTTCAACATGAGAACACGTAAGAATGAAACAAAAGCACTAACTGCCATGCCTTGGCATTTTTTATAGAAAGACTTAGCCTCACTTCAACTAATTTCAGCCTTCCAGAAGTTAGACATTTAGTGAGCCAGTGATTTGGGCTTCCTCTATAGTCAACAGAGACAGGCATGTGCCCAGGTGAATTCATCCTCCCAATCTTAGTCACCTCTCCTAGGATGGGATGAATCACATTTGCTAGAGCCAGGGAGGCTGAACTGCTGGCTTAGATTAAGCCCTGAACCTTGAGACAGCCAAAGTTTGTCTGGAGGATTTCCCTCCACAGTGAATACACACATTATGAAAAATATCACTGTTTTTGACACAAAACATTCAAGTACATTTAAGCAAAACATGTGGGCATTTTAACTGCTAAGTCTTTGTTTCTGTATTTAATCCAAAATTACTTACATAAATGCTCTACTACACACTTCCAAATTTTTTAAAATTGTTCTGTAATTTTTCCTGAAATTGTATATCTTCATCTCCAATTTGAAATTAAGTTTAAAGTTAAGAATTCAACATTTTGGGTGAAATAAAATTTACTTTTGCATAGTTGATTAATTATTATTCACTGAAGTACTCCACTGATTTCAAGACTTGTCACTTGTATACAAGCTGTTGATATGGGAAGTATTTCAAGAAAAGGGCATGTCTCAGCAGTTAAAAAAAAATGTTTGCCATATTATATATGACAGTCCAATGGTATAGGAGTTAGCAACTGAGACACTAAGCTTTGCTTAAACTTTGATTAAGATTTCAAGCTTTGACTAAGATTTGAGGAGCACTTTTGTTCAGGGAGTACCTGAATATTACTTCCACAGGTACCTGGTGACTCCAAGGCAGACAACAGTGACTACCCTTTTGCCTTCCTTAAGGACTAATCAGATGAAAGAGGATAGCTAGCTCATCCTCACACACATATGTGTGACCATAATCCACTAGCCCAAAATCCTCCTGATACCCAAACAACCGCGATATTCTTGCAAAATCCCTTTTTTAAAAGAGTAGCAATCAGCAATTAAAGATACTGTTCGGTACATCTAGTTTATATATATTTAAGTATAACTGCTTTTACCCAGCAGTACTGGGAAGCAGTCACATACTGGGAATATTAAACATGTTTTACTTGGGAAGCCACTGAGAGAAAGGTCTCAGGAGGAATAATTGGCTCTCCAGCAGCCTGGGGGAAGGCAAGAGGACCCTGGTCGCGTCGTAGAGCCACAGTAAGGTCATGCCTGTTATTCCTTATGGGCCACAATCAGGTCCTAAGCAGCAAGGGCTGTTTGCCTAAATCCTTGTTTCCACAGAGAAAATAACATTTCCCAAAACATCTGAAGTGTTAAAAATTAAATTCAAATTTTGGGCAATGGGGTAATCTGCTTTGCTCAGTAGAGTCCGTTAATATGAAAGGATATTTATTATAAATTAGGAAAGTGGGGGCTTTTTTAATGATAACATTTATAAACTGAGTGAAATAACTCTTTAAGTTGTTACAGATAGTGATGTTCTCTTCTTATACCTATGAAGCTGTATAGTTAAATCAGCCAAAATGACTACTAACATAGATACCTAGCAACATCTAGTGACCAGATCAGGCTAATGCAGGAAAATATTAGGAATGAGCTCCTGCACAAACACACTTAAGTCTGAGACTGAAGCTAAAACCTTGATTTTATGCTCTCACTTCATCAAGGTTTTGTTCTAGCTAAAAATCATTCCATTCCTGCATAAAATGCACTATGTTTAAAGTAGCCATTTTCTTTAATCAACATTCAGATTTTGAGAGAAAAATCTCTCCATAAAAAAAAAAGTTTCCGAATCCCACACAACCGAACGGCTCAGAAAAGGAATGTGAAATTATAGGAAACTGTTGCTACATTAATAAAAAAAATCAGCATATCATATCCTGCTTTTAAGCAGCAGTGATGGTGTAGAACCATTGAGATCTGCATGATATAGACTGAGAACTATGCTGTATCTTTATTTAGGGGTTCAGAATTTAATATATAACCTATTAAAACATAGGCAATAAGAGGTTTTAAGCAATATGTTTAACAGATGGTGGCTACCCTGACTGTGTGTATGGGTGCTGGAATTAAGCAGAAGAACTCTTCTCTTTTTTTCCCTTTTTTTTTTTTTTACTTTTTAAATGTTGCTATTATTTGATAGAAAATGTAAATGAAGGCAGAAAACATTCTTCTGCTTTTTTTAACCAGTTCTACTGACCAGCTGTTTCCCATATTAACTTTATCAAAGACCCGTGGGGAAAAACGTGCAATTCCTTGGGTAAACAAATTACCAGCAAAAAGACAAAAGTGGCAAATTTGTGACTGTGTACGTCAGCAATTTCAGATATAAATCTCTCGGGCCTAATTCTGAATTTGTTACACACCCACAAACCTAAGACCTTGTCGACTTTCAAAAATTAATCCCAACTAAGACAGGATGCAAATTTAAAGCAAAATAGCCCTTCTTGGATACCACCTCATGTATACAACTCTTAGCTCAGAATAACAACCTCTTGTTCTGGAGGAATTACTGGTTTTCAGACGACAATAACCTTTCAAGGATGGCTCTCCCAGAAGGAACCTGAACACAGGCAGTGAGTCCTCTGGGGCAGACTGAACTATAAAAATCCCAGGAGGAAGCCAAAGGGAGCCGGACTGGGATGATCTCCTCCCAGTGTGTGACAAATTCTTCCCTCCCAGCTTGGTTGCCCCATTGCACTCCTGGATGTTGGAGGTCTGGCCACAAACATGGTTCAGCCCCCAAGATTCATAAAAGGCCCCTGACACTGCTTCACCCACGAAGCCCAAGCTTCCTCTGCGCGATACAAATTTCTAAGCCTCTTCCCAAGCCTCCACATCAGGTGCAAATACCCCCAGGGACAACTGCTCCCCACCTGTGCTTAGAAACTGCAACTAAATGAGCACGGGTTGTCTGCTGGCTTTTCCACTGCCTTTTTTTCTGCCAAATCAATCCCAAAATGCAGGGCAGGAAGAACATACGGAACTGAGTGACTTAAAAGGATGGACAGGCACAGGCACACAATGAGGATCTTGGGGGGCTTTTTTGGCTTTTTTGTATGAAAAAATTAGAAGTGGGCATCCAATTCAAACGTGCTGAGCTAAGCAGCTTCCTAGTGTGGCTAATGCTCGGCTCACGTTGCTTTCTTTCACTGGCCTTCAGTGAGTTTCTGCTTCTTCCCTGCATGGTAATTCATTTCTCAGTCATGTTTCTGAGCAAAGACACTAAAAGACAAGCTGATTTCTCCACAGTATAATCATGGCAAGGCTCCTGGTAGGAGCCTACTTCGGAAGAGTTTTACATTTATTTAGGAGAGGAACGATACGAATGACTCTCACATTGTCAGCCAGAAGGAACAGAGCCGCTTTTCTGGAGGACCTACCTGTCTGTGTGGCAAATACCGACAGGAGTTACGTAGGGGTAGCACTAACAGGACTAAAAGCTCAGGTGGCCTCAATATCATCAGGCAAGAATGAACGTCTCATGACCCAAACCATGCAGGTCTGCACCCACTGAAACCTGGCACCCCACCAGCGGCAGGGGAAGCAGGCAAGGCGGCAGGGGAAGGGCCAGCAGTACAAGCCCTTTCGCACTCTTACCTGAAAGGCAAAGCAAGACAAAGGAGAGAAAGGAAAGGGCTTTTTTAAAAGAAATTTTCTGGCCCCCCTTCAGGAAAATATTGAAAATAGGACACCCAAATGGTGTAGCTGCAGAAAGCCGGCAAAAGGAGTCCAAAATGTTTTGACCGTGGCATTTTTTATTGCTCTGCAGAAAGGAAAACAAAAATACTTGATAGTTACATGCTTGATATCACAAGATTGCTACCCCAGTGGGGTACAGGAGAGACTTTTCTGTCTAGCCTCCATGTCCCCTCCATGGGTCACCCACAGCCCAGCCCCGAGCTTCCAAAACCATCCAAACCAGCCGGCTCAGCCACAGGGAAGCTCCCCCTCAAGAACTAAGCAATCTGTACATTGCTACCCAAAATAGCTTCTGCTCCCTGAGCTTCTCCACAGCTTTGTTGTTGTTTGTTGTATCTTGTTAATTCATATCATCTCTTTCTTTACCTAGGTGTAAAAAATGACAGCCTGGGAGAAAAATGAAATCTTGGAAAGCATCTGAGGTCAGATTGTCAGTGTTGTGTGGATGAGTTGAGGTCAAAGGCATCTTACCCCAGAGCACTGGATATCCTTAAACTCCGGCATTGTCTTGACAAGACAGAAAAGGTATTCACAGTCTGTCCAAAGACTTGCATTATCCTCCATCCACCGTGCGTGAAGCGCTGATTTTCCCAAATGATGTGTGCTATATATACTTCTAAAGGTGAATACATAGCCTGATTATCACCTATGTCATGGGGAGCTTTTCCTTCCCAGCCACATGAGGCAACTCATTAAATAATTATTGATCTTTTTAATTCTGGGTGAATGAAATAGAAGGTTCCCATGAAAATGCATTTGACTATTTAAATGAATTTCCTATGACCTTTTGAACACATGTTCTCATAAATAATTTTACTGGCAAAAATGCTCACCAAGACAGCAACTCTCCAGTGAACGCTGCAGGATATATCAGAAAGCAAATTTGCATCCACAGTCAAGAGCGTCTGCACCAGGAACCCATTGCTAGGAGGCAGTCAGGGGATGCAGGACTCCAGCTACACACTGTACTTGGTCAAACCACGTACAGCTTCAGGTTTGGAGTCTGCTCATCTGATCCTGGAGGGACAAGTTGCATTTCGGCCTGCGATCCCCGACCAAGGGACCAGGTCACCTGTTGCACACACAGCCCCTCACACCACAGCAGGAGTCCCATCTCATGGATCATCACGGACCTCCACCTGCTTCATGAGGAGCAAACTGTGGCAGGGGCAGCGCAGGACTGCTGCCCTTTTGACAGCAGCCGAGCCTCTGATTGACTCAAAACACTTGCAGAAGTGCTCACCAACCCTACGCAGGGCCATCCTCCACAGCTATGGGTGGCGGGCCCTCAATGGAGATCTGGAGGAGTGGTCGCTGTGGGACCATGGGGCTTTGACAGCACGCTGATCTGCACTAGAGGCTCTCCCCATAATTTCCAAGTGCCTTCTCACAGCCGTACAAGTCCTCTCATGTACACCCTCTGCTTGGATATCCCAACTGAAACTACAGCCTTGATGTCCAGCCTTGAAAGAGAGTCCTAGAGGTTCTTTCTGCACATCTTTCCACATCTGATGAGGGATCCAAGTCCCTGCAGTCTCCACAAATCTCTAAATATGTGAAGGAAGTTATTCTGAGGCATTTCTGTTACGATTTTGCCCAGAGATTACTCAAAACCAAAGCCTGACTAGTCTGCCAGAACAGAGGAAACCCCAGTTTTGGAGAGTGGGAAGATTCCGCTGAGTAGTTCATTATAAAAAGCAGGCTCCAGAAAATATAATGAATGAAAAATTCAAGTAAAAGAAGTATCTGAGATCTATGAAATCTAACTATGACCATGTATATGAGATAAAATCTCTTGTTAATCTACCTATCAAATAATATATCTATCACAAAATTATATAATCCAACCATGTAGAAAAGAAAAAAAATGAGTTAATTATTGTAATTCCAGGGGCAGGAAGGTGAAACATCTCAAATTCTCCCAGACAGATGCTTTTCTGATAACGTGAGGATATTCACAAACCTCCTTGTAAATGCCGTGCCGTATCCACATGTGCCAATTTTTGTTCTTTCAAAGACTTCAGAAGTCAGGCTTAGTGCATATGAGTGCAGCTGATGCCTTTGATTGAGGATATTGTTATTACTGAATGCACTTCTGTCACATTTGCTCATCTGAATGCAACCTCTGAGCAGTTATCTGCACACAAGCTGCTTTGGAGAGTGTGCAGCACAGACCTTTCCTTTTTGATATTACATGTGTTTGTTCTCTTGAAAGGCTTTTAGCCCTGAGGTAAGGATTAGACAACAATTTAGCAGCCTTAAAAGACATCATAAAAAAATAGAGTCAACTGTCATCTTCAGAAGAAAGAGGCCGCATTTGGTTTTCAAGGGTGTTGCGTTGTTTTCCACACTAGGCTTACTGCTGCTTACAGCAGATGCAAAACAGAGTCATTTTGGCAAACTGAGTCGTTCTAAAAAATCCACTGCTGTAACATCATTGTGATAGTCTTTTTTTTTATCCAGTGCTCATCACACATCTAATTTGTAGTTCACCTGAACAACAGAAAAAAAATGTTTTAACCAACACACTTTGAAGTGGAACACCAAAATGGAGCCCATGGCATCACCAGCCTGGGCATCAAAACCAATTCACGTCCAGTCTGGAAGTCAAAACCAATTTGTGTGAGTAGTCGCTCCCATTGCTCTGGACAGAGCTCCCACCCCACCCCACCACCACGCTAGCCAGCGTGCAGTCACATCGTCTCAGCAGCCCTCTGGAGAACATTTTCTCCCTCCTAGAACAATGAAACTGTGCAAGTTAGAGGGCAAGAACATAGCAGTATGCTTTCTTCTGGAGCACTGACTTTCTGCCAAAGCCCCTCGGATGACTGTATTTCTCTTTGCACAGCAGAGATGTATTGCACAGCTTTCTCCAGATAGCGTTGGTGGTGCAAAAGGTGCACTTTTACACGATTTTTACACTGACAGCAGCACAGGCAACCACAACCCTGGTATGTCTGCAGAAACAGGCTCAGGGTTTGGTGTGTATGAAATATTGATATGAAATGGCTCAACAACAATTTGTACATTAGAAACAGCAATTAATGTAAGAGAAAATGTACTGATTTAAATCCATGACACGCCAAAAAATGGTGTTATAGATTAAATCAGTCATAAGTGTAATTAATGCCCAGGTTTGATGCAGGGGTACATAAAGAAGCTATTAAGCTCATTTATGGAACTAGGCAACTAAAAGAGTGAGAACACCCACTGTTGGTCAAAGCATTGGTATAGAGCTAGTCCTGAGTAGAAACCGTCTGGCTTAAAGGCATTTGGTTTCGGTACAGAAAAAGGAGAGGTTAGGCTACTGATCAATGAAGCTGGCTTTTCTTTTGCTCTTTTGCTAGGAACTTCAAGGAAGCAATAGCAGAAAAAATCTGAAAAGCTAACAAAGAAGGCAGCAAGGAAGCACCAAACACAGGAGCTGTGGCAGCATGGTGCAGAGAAAAAGTTGAGACCGAGTTTTTAAGGCAAGCACTGTGAGAAAAGTCTTGAATCTGTTGCAAAGATGCTACTCTTGCTTGATCCAAAGACGTAAGACATTGATTCAAGCCTGTTTGTAATGGAAAACACCTGGTGGGGCCCAAACTACTTCCCAAATGCTTCAGTCCAAAAAGGAGATAACAGGATATTCTCACCAACATTTGGGAGCTGCTCCAGAGCATTATTTTTCAGAAAACATTGCTCTGGGCATTGTAGCAAAGAGGCAGACCTCAGCTAGGTGACAAAGTTAGAAAGCTTGTCTCCCTTGGATCCTCTTGGTACTGTCATTGGGGACTGACAAGCTTTAAATAGGCTCCAAATGAGCTCAGCAGAGACTCAGCCCATGATGTTCCAGTTTTTATACCACTGTGGTTACAGTTTGACATGTCATTGACAAAGTTTGCAATGAAAGATATATTTCATTTCATTCTTTCCTCACCAAAGAACAAGGAGAATCCATTGTGCAAAAATCACTGGTTCTTCCTTAAAGTTCAGCCATTTTCAGAACAATTGTTCAGACAGCCTAAACTACTGCTAAGTCCCTTTAGCCTGCAACAGGATGAAGGTTTGCTTGTTAATGTTGCCACATTTTACAGCTACTTATGCTGTTAAGTATGTCCTGCTGCAATACTGCTGGGGGAGAAAAAGAGAACCTCCTCAAATAACTCAGGTTGGAAGGACCTTGGGAGCTTCCAGCCCAATCTGTTGCTCAGAGATCAGGCTGGACACAGAAACCAGTATGGGATTCTTTGGTCAGTACAGAGCCTAATCATTGCCACACAGCAGCACTCTGCAAAAGAAACCAGAATGAGTCAAAACAGCGTAGCTCTGCAATTAAATACATGGAAAAATACGTGGGGAAGTATCAAGCTAGGCTAGGCTAGCACAGCATAGCACAGTATAGAATCCGCACTGAATTCTCCAATTGCTAAGATGCATTCCCAGAAGGGTTTGCTGTTGTTTTTGAATTTGCAAACGCTGAGCAAGAAAAAAATAATGAAGCTCCATTGAACTCAAAGTAATCTTTCAAGCACGTACCTGGGACTTTCATTCAGGTCTCGATGCTTGGCCCCTACACATTCTAAGGAAATATGAAGTATATATCCCAATGATCATGCCCTCGTCAGCTTTGGAGAGAACCAGGATCATGACGAGGACTTTACTGTTGACTTGTCTATGGTTTAACATGAGAAAACAAACATGAACCTGGATGGCTGAGAAAAGCCACAGATGCTCAGGTTGAACAGAGGGCAAAGAAACACAACATAACTGTGTTTGACCAAAAGCTCAAGTGTATGATTTTGGAAAGTACTAAATAAAATGAAGTCTCAAACACTGCATCTTGATGAGGGCAATGTGATATTAATATCAATGCAGCACTCATGCCAATACCTGCACACAATGACAATGATGCCAGAAACTTAGAAGCTTTGGAAAGAAGTACCCTGAGTTTCCCAGACATTAATTAATCAGTGCTACCATAGTTATCAAAAGGAAGACCTGAAGTTCATTTTATCTTGCACCATAGTAGATAAACCGCATTATTTAAAAGACACTGGACAACTGATCATACATCTGAAAAGGGGGACAGGAGAGTGACTCTGGGCTTCATTCAAAGCCCACTCAAAGCAGTAAGGCTATGTATCAACAACCTATTTGGTCTTTCATTACTGTACATGGCTGAAATCAGTGGGAAGCTTGGATCTAACTTAAGAGGTGCAGGTTACGCTGCATAGGGTGAGTTTATCTGAATATGCAGTGCAATGAAAAGCATTTGTAGACTATTTCAAAGTAAAATTACTCCACTGGCGTTATAGGAGAAAATTGGTCTTATTTGGAAGTAAATACTATGCTCCTTTGGAGGATTATTTTTCAAATTGCAATTGCAAGAAGTCATATAAACTGAAGTTAAAGTGTAAGGTGAAGTAACAAAAAAAGGAATAAATAAAAGAAAGTTTTAGGTTAGATGTATCCACCAGCTTACCACATACCACTGACACAGGAATAGAGATTGTTGGAGGTTAACAATGGAAATTACTTTACCCTAAAAAAAAAAAATTATTTTAGGAGCCTAATAAGGATCTCCAGTGCACATAGTAACTAGGTAAAAGACAACACTTACTAACATATAGACATAAGAACTTGAGGAGCTGGTCATAATACACTAGCTGGAGCTGACAGCCTTCTGGCTCACATACTATATGATATAACCTGTCTTCCAACACCTGAAGATATTAGTTTTGCTCTCTGCTGTGTAAGGTGCACACCAACCTATTTGTGTGCAGATATATGGATTCTGATACAAGGCCTGCTGAAATTTGTAGGAAGGCACTTACTCATCTCAGTGGAGCTTTGGATCAGTCTGTAGCTGACAGGAATTTAGACTTCATTAATATTACTCATTGGCATAGTTGAAGATTCATATGTTTCCACAATGAGCAGCCGACACTGACCCCCTGAAATGTATTTATTAAATCATATCTTTCCTATGACACCGCTGCTTTCATATTTTTTGTGTTTTATTTTATTACTGATGCCTTTTTCTTCTGTATGACTCAAACTAATAAACTAACTGCCATGCTGGTAATAAAAGCTTGGAGTCAGAGGCACCCCATTAGCACGCTGTCCTGATGGATCAGGGCAGCTCTGCCCCCCAGACAGTACTTACAGAAGAAGACTAAAAAAGCACACCTGCATCCTTTCTTCTTCCCTGAGAAGAAAATATCCATCTAGCCTTGCAAGATGTGGGTGTTACTCTTTATGGAAATTTTATTACAATGAGTTGGCAAAGTTGCTATTATTGGTTGCATGAACTTTACAAGACAGATGTCTAAACAAAATTGGACATTTTGATTTTTAAACCAGGATTAAAGTTAGTTTTCAGTGATTATGATTCCTGGCACAAAGTGCCCCAAACACCATATAAGCATGGGGTTTTCTTAATTTCATTTATTAAAGCATCTAAATGAGATTTCATCATGCATGCATAGCGCAAACACAATCTTAAGATAGCACTTAGGAAATGGTCTTTGTTAAATTATAATGTTTTGAGCTTCATTCTATATTCCAGCTGTCATTAGAGAGATTGAAGTGTACCTTTTCTGTGCCTTGTTTATTTTAAACATTCAGGATTCAAAACCATATAAAATGTAAGATTTACTGTACCAAAACACAAATGCATAGTGTTGTTTGAGGGAGACAATGAAAGTCTCTGTATATGCTACCACTGATACATTAACCCCAATTTGGAAGTATCCCACATGTTTATTTAAGCCACCAGAAGCTTTCTTAATTTACAAGAACAGTTACAGTTCACTTGTTATCTAGCTTTTTTTCTTTCTTTTTTTGCGTGGGGTGCAAGCTAAGAGTTTAGCCATACATTCAGACACGAAAGATACTGGCTATAGTCACCGACGTGAGCAGTGCAGCAACCAAAAACAGTGCTTCGACTTCATAGCGGAGAGATGATCTGATCCCAGCCTTGTCCTCGTACTTTAGGACACCACCTGTATTTCCTCTTCTGGGGGACAACCCACACTCTTTGCTCTGACATCGGCCCAGACCAAGGAGACCCTCTCCAGAGCCCCAGCCCTGCCTGCGGGCAGCCCGTGCCACCCCACAAGGACGGCTCCATGAGTTCATGGGGAGATCAGAGATCCCTGTGCCTGCGCTTGGACACTTCAGCCTCACAGCCTCCCTTCAAACCATGTGGGAGGAGACAGTGCCCTGCGGACGCACTGGGACACCACTGGCCTTCAAGCACGGGGCACGCACATCGCTCAGCGTGCATTTTTCCGGGCTACCACTAAGGGAAAACAGCTGTGCTCAAACCCTGGCAGAGTTCATGGGTGTTCCCCTGTTCGAGGAAATCACCCGGTCTCCCCGGTGCATTTGGTATTATCAGCATGGTGTTTGTTTACCTCAACTCAGCGTTCCTGCCCTTCCATTTGGGAGCTGCACTTAGACCCTCCATGTGCTCTCATGGGTCGTTTGAGACTCTCTGGGTCCCTCTGCATCTTTGCTCCCTTCACAGGTGCTGCAAGCTTGCAGCTTCCCTCTCCCTTTCTAATGGTGTTGGCAAGGCAGGTACCATGCGTGTCTACATGCCAGCAGAGACGCACAGTCCAGATACCCTCTGCAGGGGGATGTCCAGCAACAAGGGTTCTGGCTACCAAAGCCGAAGGACCCTGAAGATGCCGAAGTCCATGCTACCAAGGGGATGTGAGGGAAAACTGCGAAGGAGCTTAAAGAATGGAGGGCAAACAGGCAGACAGAAAGGGAAAAAGAGCAAAGAAAGCATTGAGAATCCATGGATAAGGATAGACTGAATAATGAGGACCCAAATATTATGGTAGATCAGAGAAAGGTAAGAAAATATTAAACAAATAAAGCTGAAAGATGTGAAGGAGAGTATATGAATAAAAAAATTAGAGAGAGGAGCACAGTAATGCTCAGTGAAACAAGGTCTAAGGAGTCGCTGTTTTAGGGAATGGAAGAATTCATTCAAGGTCAATAGTCATATCCCCAGGCAGAGTCAATCAACATTGGATGCAGACTTTATATCACACCTACCCAGGCAATGCCGCACACTGCTTATGCAATGATGAGTCTCTGAGATCTCCTTATTGTACAGGCTTCCCAGGAAAGGGACATGCATACACCAGATGCAGCATCCATTATTATCAAGTTATGCAACTAGAACAGCCACCTGAACAAGGACTCAAACAAAATGGGCAATGAAGTTTGCAGAGAACCGTCTCATAAGAATAGGGCATGTTGTAAACAGCCAGACTTGAGACAGCTAATGCTAATAAATTCTGGAAAACGGATTGCATGGTCATTTTAGGCCAAATGTAAGTGTCGAGGCTGAGGTGACACCCAGAACTCCTCACCATCTACCCAACATCCCCCATAGCAATCTCCAAAGCATGGCAGAAGGGAACAACGTCTGAAAAGGAGGAAGACTTTGTTAATGTCTGGTGGAGAGAGCGAACCAAGAGACATGCTTTAGAGGCATTTGGTTTATGCTCAGAGGGATTTCTGTTAAAAGGAGACACACACCAGAAAGTGGATTGTGTCTACAGATGGAAGTTTGAGTTGACAAGCTGCCCCTGAGCATGTCTGGGGTGAGTAGTTTCCACACCATCAGCTTCCAGCACTGGGTACAAGAAACATAGCCCATAATGTGGAGTTTTGCTAAAAACCCTGTTTAATCCATGAAGTAGAAGAAGATATTTAAAGGTCTTCTGTGCATAAGAAATTTTTCCATTTTGCATCTGGTATGCATGATTGCCAAAAAATAAAATTATTTTTAAAATTACAGAGCTGCAATGGTTAGTGAGCCACAGTTAGCAGAACAAGGTGCAGCCAGGAGCAGAGCAAGGAGACATTGGTAGATCTGTGTCTTGGTTGCCTACAAGACTTGACAAACACCTGAAAACTGATGCCTTATAAACTTCCTTTAAAATTGAAACCTCTCCTTTTTTTGATACCAGTTAAGTCCTGGAAGAAAGGTTACACAAATTCAGATGTTGCAGGATTAAGATCAGACATTTGGCAGAATAAATTAATCCATGGTTTTCTTTTGACCCTCAGTTTTAAGCAGCTGGTTCAGGCCTTGAGGACAACGTCCTTAAATATAGCCAGTCCATGTATACAAAAATAGAGCTGTCTACCTCTAAACTGATACACTGAAGAGGATGTTGAGTGAGAGGAATCTCGGAGGGAGGTTTGATTTTACTTTTTTAGTGGTAAAAGCATAAAGCATTTTTGTCATAACAGTTAGTGTTATTTCTCATTGCACTTGTGTATTCTTATCCTGAGTTTTTACTAATAAGAATGATAAATAGCAAATAATTTTTTACTCTTGAGATGTTTCAAAAAAAATAACTGACATTTAAAATCTGCATGCTTAGCAGGTCATTAATTACTTCATTTAAGAGTTGACAGGTCTCATGTCATGCTATACGCTGTTTTTCAAACTGTCACACCCACGTTCTGCCTAAAAGCTGTTGAGTATAAGCGTCATCATTTATAATGCAAAAAGGGTATCATTGATTATGTCCTGATTATTCATCATAATGCTTTCTTTCATGTGTACTTAATCATTGTGGTTTCTTGGAATATGCAAACCTTTCAGGCAAATCTTTCTACAGAGCAATCCAAACAGCGCTCTGAACTGACACCAGCTGGGTAAATAGGGCTCGGGACTTGGGGAACAATGCAGCGGCACAAACCCCACCTACAGCCAAAGGAAGCCAGCTTTGGAGGGGGAGGCTCGGGAAGGAAGGACATGCGGGGTCTGCAGAGCTGAGGTCCAGTTTCCACTGCTGAAGCAATGCATGGCCCCAGGACCAGGTTTGCCGGGATGTCTTCAGGATGGCCACGGCAAACACAGCCCTCTTTGCACAGGTAGCTTCTGCGGTTCAGCCAACAAGAGCAAAAGTATTAGAAAAACATAACAGTGATACGAGGTAATGATTTCCACCAAAAAATGTACTTCATCACAACTATTAGGATGCGATTTTCCAGGAAAAGCTGATGAAGCAGTCCGTACACATTTGGCCTTCAAAGAAAAGGGACCATCCACTAGCAACTGGCTCAGAAATCACACTGCTCCCCTCCTGAGGACTCCTAGGAGGTTTCTTTTACAGAGGAAGTTTACCAGGGTGAGCATTTCCAGTAGTCACAGAGACATATGCTAAAAGAGAAAGATAAACTATCATGTTCTAGGGCTTTACCAACAAAGACAAATATAAATGCCAAGTACTAACATCTGACCTCTAATTAACTAATAAATGGAAGGTACCCAGTATATTTGTAACTATGAAATTTTTAAAAAATCACAACTCTATGGAGCTAGAACTGTTTCTTGCTATGTCTTGGGGTTTTTTTTTACTAACGAGTGTAATGGTGATCAACACCTTCCTAGAACCCTGTGGAGCTACTGAAGTTCTCGGGGCTGTTGCTGCGGCCAGCATCGTACCTGTGCGAGTACAGACGCGATGTGTTGGAGCACCTGCGTTCCCCGCTGTGCTGACGTGCCCCATGCCGGGGATACAGGACGCTCCGCAGGCTGGAGCCCCCAGCCAGCATCACAGGCCATGCCCATCATTTTGGGCTCACGCTCATCCCGGAGCACCAAGCATTGGAGCAAAGCAGGAAGCTCACCTCAGAAATGAGATCCCCTGTGTTTGGAGCTCAACCTTTGTTTCTGCAAATGCGTTTTCGAAAGGAAGCTCAACCCTTACAATATTTATCAGTTAGAGAAGAGCCCTGCGATCCCAAGTGCTTTCGGCCTTGGGGGAAGGGGCCTGAGGAGCCAGTTTTTCTTCATTTAAAAAAGGGAGCGAGAGCATCTCTAAACACTGGCGCAGGCAATGCTTCAGCTGACGGAGTTTAAATTATCCCCGGAGGAGCTGTATTTCTCCTATTAAAAAAATCTTGCTTTTCACATCTGTCAGCATGAGGCTCTGGCTATTTGGCAGATGCATAACAAAGTTATTTTAAAGGCAGAACATCATCTTGTGGGAATATCACTATGCGGCGCTGGTCAGAGCAGGAGGGAAAGGTTTGCCTTTTCATTACTTATGACCTGGGCACCAAGGAGCCTTGGCTCTGTCCTCTCCTAAACTTGCCGGCCGCAGTAGTCAAGCGAGGGGCAGACACAGCCCTGGTGTGACAGGGGCTGGAGGGCTGCAGCTGCGGGCACAGGAGGAGGAAGACACCTGCCTCTTCAGACCCTGGGTACAGCCGCAGGACCCCAAACCTTGGGCGGCACCTCCGCCCTGCTCTAGGAGGGAAGGAGGGAGGGGGACTTGGAGGTTTGATCCTACAGGGTTCTTTGTCACTTCAGGAAGGCCCAAAAATGCAATACCTCGACGGGCAGTACAAGGAAATGTACATCATTAAAAATGCTCCGAAGCGCCTGCCATATCTTTACCAACAATAATTAAATGGCATATTTCAAATTATCTTCCTATTATTTATTTGTCCTAAAGTAGCCACAGCCTTATTCAGGGGTCAAGACTCTTTTGGGCTGAACTATGAGGGCCAAAAGAAATTGCTGGTGGGCTTCTCAAAATCAAGCTGCAAAGAATTTTCTTCCTGAAGATCTTAATTAAAAATTTTGAGCTGATTAATACATTAGACAGGCCCGCACCAGAACTCCAGACCTGGTCACTCAAGGCTGAATTTGAACAGAGAAAGACGCAATGATCTAAAATACAGCCTGTGGCCCCTTTATGAAAAAATGCAATTGATAATTCCTTCTTCAAACACCCACCCTATCAATGGTGAGTCTGAAGGCCAGATTTTTCAGTTACAGAAAGCTTTCCCCAGGCCACCCTGTGGACCACTTCACTTAATATTAATGAATTTTTATTTAAAATGGAGCTTGCAAAAATGTGAATTCCCTATTCGAATAAAACCTACCTACAGGAAGAAGTATGCATCCACAATACATCTATAACTTTCTATGGGTAATAATTCTACAGTCCTCAGAGGCTAGGATAATGGAGTTTTCCAATTTTACAGAGGAAAACTGAGACCCACAAATACTAAGAGGTTGTCCACATCCATGGAGGAGAATCAGGGAGCTGAACAGACACTGCATGGTTTGCTACCTGATCAACTGGACTCCTTCTCCCTTGCAAAATGCAGTCTTGGGGACAAGGGGAAGCTATTAAGGGGTCTCCAAAATATGCAGGCCAAAAAATTCACCACCTTTAAACACTGAAGTTACTCAAGCAGTGTCAATGTTAAGATTAAAATGGAGAACAGTGTTACAGTTCATAATGGCAGAAAAAGTAATGCTGATAACAGTATCTGTAAGGTTAATTAATGCATAACTGTTCCTTGGAAGCCTTTTTCTTTTATTCCAAAGCAGGTTGTTTGCCAAGCAAACGCCAATAGATGTGTGAACCACCTACAGCAAATGTTCATACAATGAAAGTTTCAGAAGTGACTGGTGATATTTGCTCAGGTATTATTTTCAGCCACCTGCGCTGAGTTTACAAAGCGGGCGGGCAGCCGTCCTATCTTTTGTGTTTCCAGCTTTCGTTGCTGAGCTACCGCAACTCATTCCCAACAGTGACAATAAACCTGGCTGGTTTCTTCCCCTGCCTGAACCTCAGGGCTTCCAGAAAGAGATCGTGTACCTGAACCACAGAGGGGACTCCCTTCCTTTGAACTCTTTTATGTGCCCAGGCAGAAGCTGCCTTTTGAAATCCACAGCAGCAGATTGTGGTCGAGGGGATGTTTTCCTACACGTTGAATAAACGTGAGAAATGGTCCAAACAGCAACATCAAACCTCCAGTAAGTTTTCTCTGACCGCATCTTCCTGTGGCCTGGAGGCCGGCTCTCTGATAAGCCAATGTGGTTATGCTATTCCCATACATGAAGAATTAAGGAAAAGATTGCGACAGATTATGGATGCCACTCTCATTACAGAAAGCTATGACAGCCTCTTTTTAAAAGTCACCTTCAGTGTGACTTTACAGCATATATTTCATAACAGGGAGGTAATACCTAACCTAAGTCCAGGAAAGGGTGGCAGAGGAGTCAACAAGGGCCAGCAATGCTGGAGGCTTCAGTCCAGCAGAGGAGCCAAGTTTTTAACCCACAGTGACTTGAAACAACTTTTAATACAAGCATAAGAGCGAGGGAGAAAAGAAGCCTGGAAACCATGCAAAGCACGTGGATGGAGCCAGCGGCCGCGGCTGATAGGAAACAGGACTGTTCCTGCTAAGAGAGGATAAGGGAGAGAGCAAGGCAGCTGTGCAGAAAGAGACTTAGATTAAACCATCACGGAAGTGATCAGAGGAGAATCTGCGGAATTGCATTCAGGGGTTCATTCTTTTCCTTGGGTCTCTGCCTCTTCTGCTTTTCAACAGTGACTGCATCAAGAAATCTTTTAATAAGGCTAGCTATTCCTTAGTCTATTGTCACTTGAACCCAGGAGGATATAAATGGAATATCTGACCTGTCTCAGATGCAGAAAGCATCTTAATAAAAGATGTTTCGAAAGCCTAAACTACATGCTCCAACAGCTCAGTAGCTAGATAACAGAGTCACACTGCCCAGGAAAGGTACCAGGCACGTCAAGGAGCTCAGTGATAGCCCAGAGTAAGGGCACATATTGACCAGTCAATATCCAAGCCCAGTTTACTATAAATCATATAGGACTCAAAGGTTGGTGCCTATCACAACAGTTTTGACTGTCCAGAGTGTGAGCTGGGGCCTGAGTTGTGATGCTATACATACATTTGTTGACATGGTCATCTGCTTTGTAAAGAAGTATAAGATTGCCTTTGCTGTCTGCCTTCTGAATAACAAAATGGTAGTAATATTTTGCAAAGTGGACGTCTTGTAAACTACAAGCATCAGTAAAAGCATTAAATGGCCCTTTTCCTGCAGTTGTGCCTTGGAACACAGGAAAAATGCCCTAGGTTGAAAACCAACCTGAAAGATTATTTTTTAAAATGGTTTTCCAGGTAAATTCCAGACACATACTAAGCACTGTAGGTTGAAGCAGTTAAATATTTTCAGACACAGCCTGTGTCATTGGGTGTCTGCAATGCCACGAAACCTCAGAGTGCTTCATAGCAGCAGTGTGTCCCCACAGAAGACCCAGTCCTTCAATCTAAGTAGTAATTTTTTGCATAAATGAGAACTGAATTAAGGACACAAGGCCATTTTTTTTACATAATTGCAAAAGATCAGCAAGTTAAAAATGACCAGGCTCTGACCCTGTACTGTGGTTTAATAGACAATGCTCCACAGCGCTCTTTATGGACTTTGTGTGGATTTTGGTTTTTAAGTGTCCTCAAGCCTTTCTCTTGGACTAGCACCCAAACGTGCTCAGTACTGTACAACCTTAGCATACAAAATCCTCCCATGCTCCAAAATGTGTACAGCTGAAGTACAAACCAAGAGACAAGCAGGCAAGAAACAGAAGGAAACAAGCGCAATCGTTTGTAAGCAGCAAGGCAAAGGAGCGATAATGAGGTGGCCTGGCAGATAAAGGCATCTCGTCCTGTGTGTAATCTAGCTTGCAGTTAACAGATCAAGACCTCTTAAAGCTAGGGCAAGGTACTGAAGTTGTTCCTGAATATCTCTGGGCCTTTTTGGTTTTTATGTGGGGGGGGATTTTGCTGCTGTTTGAATCAGACAAGAAATTGGCCCCATATCCATACGCAGATTATAAACTGAATGACAGGCAAAATGATGCTACTGTACACTCACAGTGATGCTGTTGTTGAGCTGACAGCTAGACACCCATAAGGGGATTGCCAAGGGGCAGCCAAGATTTTTCTTTGGACAGAAGGTGATGACCTGGATTAGAGAGGTGTACCCCTGACTCATCGGTGTGAAGATTAATATTGTGTTTACAAGTGAGATTATCCTGGGACAAGATGTAGAAGATTATTTCACAGACTCCAGGAGAATTATTTGTGGGGTAAGAGTCTAATGTTCAAAGTGAGGAAAATTATAAAAATCTGGCTTATAGAGGTACATCCAGCTTAAAGAAAACTTCAGCAGAACAGCAGCCGCTATCTTTCTTAACCTTGTCACTTATTTGTCCCACGATCTGTTTGAGCTAATTCTTTATCACGTTTTATATTGCAGCAGGTACAGACGATTCATATGACGCAAAAGGGAGGGTGTGTTTGTTTTGGAAAGTGCTGTGGTAAATTCCACATTTAACATTACAATACCAAAAAAAAAAAAAAAAAAAGTGCACTGCCCTTTGCAGTGAATAGCACTGTTGCCAAAATACGGCTAATGTCTCAGCATATGAACTCACCCTTGGTCCTGATCGTCTTCCCTGCCACCTGCTGCCATTTTCCTCGGCACTGGGATGTACAGCTCTCCACCACTGCATTGGGGAGGAGGAGGCTATTGGCACGTCATATCCAGTTATCAGCCAGGGCAGCAGCTCTTCCATGTGCAGCGCCTGATAGCACAGGACACGAGCAATCCCTTATTGCAGAAAACCACGATACGTCACCAAAGATCTTATCATCGAGGACTTATTTGCTCTTCAGAGAGGAAGTGTGCAGTTATCTTCAAATATTCAAGAGGCATGTTGCCCACATCCCTTCAGAACAAGTGAAAACAGATGGAAACCTCAACACGGGAAGAGGTGCACTTGCCAGAGTGGCTTTTTCTCATCCAGACACACATGTTCAGCGTGGTGCTCTGGCGGCACTGAACAGTGGGTGGGCCACATGACTGGCTGCTACTACTTCAAGAGCTAGGATTTTTTTTTTTTTTAGCTCAGGCCGAAGAAGTTCACATTTTAAGGTCCCAAGGTCAGTGCTAGTCTCAATAACACCCTGAAAAGCACAGCATCTTCTGTTCACAGAAAGAATAGGCTCTGCAGAAAATGGCAAAAGAGTCCTTGCAGATGCTAAGAAACCTGGTTAAGATCCACACCATATACATCTTAGGGCCTTTTGCATGTATCTATCCCGTAAGTGTTGCATCGTGCATGTGGCATAAAAGGCGATTGGCTTAGGAGACTAGCAGGTCCAAAATATCCTGCATGTAAGCAGAGCTAAGACAAAAGAAACTGCAGTATACTCTCTATTACTGGACAGGGGTCTGTCTCACCATTTAGTGGTACGAAGTCAGGACACAGTAACATGGCATTTGTTCCATTGAGCTATAAAGTTTCATTCAGAAATTTGCCGTGTTAGCATGCAACTGAAACATATAACTGCACTGTGGACAAGCACTGGGGACTGAGCAGTGCTCAGCTGCCAGGTGAACCTAAAGAGTGCCCAAATCCTGCAGACTTCACATTAAAACATGTCATAGACTGAAGATGCCCCGGCAATGCAAGAGACATTGAGGTGGTTGCTTTGTGATTCATGCGGACCTCTAGGTGTGTGCAACACAGGAATGAAATGCAACCATCCTCATCCGGTACATTTTAACCCTGCACAGGTTTCACAAGGCACGAGGAGACCCAAGGCAGTGCTGACCAAAATGCAGCAGCTTGTCTCAGTGCAACTTATGGTAAGTACGTTGATACTGCAGTCAAAAGTTGTGTCTATGCCTTGTTGTAGGCATAACCAAGATAACTGTCAGGTAGCTGAATCCCGTTCTGATTAACTGGGTAGCTAAGCAGGATGGAGCTTTAATCATCTGTGAATCCATGAGATCGTTGACGTCTCTAATGATCTGAAAGCTGACCAGCGGCTCAGCCCGGTGCTGCAGGCTGCTCCCCTGCACCCCTGTCAGCACTGGAGCCAGCACTGCACCAGCTCAGGTATGCTTGCAGGAGCTGTCATAACACATATCCCATGTCTTGTTTCCTTGATACAGTCCTCTATAAATCAGTCAGAAGTGTAATTAAAAACTATTATTACAGTGAAAATGCTGTAAAATTCTTGTCTTTAAGACATTTCTTTGGCTCCATACGTAAGTTGGAAGAATAAGCCATGATATCACCTTTGCTTTGGATTCTCAAAGGTGCCTAAGGCAATCAGGCACTCGACACACATTAGTTTTCTTTGGGCACACCTCGCACACCTTTGAAAACCCCAGCTGTTGTGCTTTTCCGAGCAGATTTGTCCCCCTGCGATTGTGACCGTGCTAGGAAAGGCACTGGCACCTCTCGCTGTCTCCCAGCACAGGCTTGCAGTTCCCTTACACCGCTCAGTGACAGCCAACTGCAACGTTACAGTAAGCTACTTTTTTTAATTACTCCGCTGGTCTGTACACATTGCAAAAGTGTATCAGCACTGAGGTTTTCGTGGTAAGTTGGGAGAGAATTTAACAGCATGCTACTGGCACTATCTAACCTCAGTTGTTTTATCCCAACATGGCTGTGGTTTGGTCTTCAAACAAGCCGAAAGATAAGCAAATACCTGATGTGGCCCCCCTTGCATCATGTATATTTTATGAAAGCAAACAGCACTGTGTAATGTTGTGATTCATACCTCACTGCTGAATACTCAACAGAGTAATCACTTCACCAGAAAAGGTGTGGCAAGTGCTCTTATTCCTCCCCAAAATGAACAACAAATATGGACAGCGAGGGAATCCCATGCAGAGATTGCTGGGGGCAGAGAGGGAGCCTCTGCTTGCCCTACAGCCAAAATAGCGTCCAGAGGATCCTGCCCTGGTTTTGCTCCAGTTCTCATAGGCAGGTAACCAGACAAAGGCCAGGTAAAGGTTACATAGAGGTAGAGCTAGGAGAAGTCAGCTTTTCTGACTCCTGCTCCCTGTTTAACAGGGGGACCTTATCTTCCTTGTCACTAGCACCCCAGAGTTACATTTCCATAATTGTTCATCTGGTTTCTTCTTAAAATAATGCATGGACTACACAAACAGGAGAATCTTATTTCAGCGAAGTATCTCATTGCAAAGGCATCCTGGAAAGAGCAGAAAAAGGCAAAAACCATCATTCGCGTCATTAGCAGAATCACACAAGTCAAAAACTAAAAACAATTGCGCATAGTTCTCGGCTCCCTTGAGACCTGACATTTAAATCTCATATATATTTTCTGCAAGTCTTACAAGAACTTCTTAAAAATACGATTGTCTGCAGCTAAGTGATGAAGCACCAAATCCAAGCCATACACACCAAGAATCTTAAACCAACTATCAGTTAGTATTTGCTGTTCCAAATAATTTTAAATTAAGAAATGAAAACTTGAGTAAGAGACACACTGAGCCAAGGTTACTAATACGACTTTTAAAAACTTGCATTTAGGTCTCAAAACATCTGGAGAAGAACTATACAGCAGAAATAAAACACCATTTTGTTTTGAGATGGGCTTTCAGGATCCTAAGGTCCTGAAATGCCACTGAAATCCACTGAACAGGTTATATTTCTCTTTTAAACATTATAGGATTTTAAATTATGTGCCGTTTAAGAAGGAGGACACTGTTACAGTGCCAGTGCTTTTCCCTTAAAAGCTTATCCTGACTAAATGAAATTTGTAACCCAGAAAGGATTTGCCAAAGAAAGGCTCTTTAAGATTTAAATAATAAAAATGTTGATAATAAAAATTCTTAAGTCTGTTCTTAAGTCATAAAGTTGGACAGCTTAAGCAGACACAGGAGACTTGTGCATTTGAATAAGTACAATTGTCTAGATAAAAGGGTAGACACCACAACTTTCCAAACTGCAACCCTATCACCTGCTAATGTGTGGGCTCTGCACTGTATTTTTGGTCCTCCGGAAACAACTGCAGACCTGTGCCAATCCCTCCTTTCATTTTAACTTTCTCAAATTTATTGCAGCACCACAGTATTAGTCTGTCATTCTGGGAAGATACATTATCATTTTCTTTCATTCTGCCATGAATAATTCAGTTCGTTAGTTGGAGTTCTCTCTCAAGTTAATCCTCCGCAAAATCAGAAACAAGCTATTGTACTGCTCTCGATCAGCGTGTTCCTCAAGCACTATGCTAGTCCAACCCCACAGACATCTTTCGGAAATTAGCTGTGATGAACTAGCTCTACAGTGAGCTGTGTTAGTGAAAAGTATAATGGCATGCTCATATCTTCAGCTGCTTTGGATAAGAGTTGAGCACACAAATCATTCATTCAGGAAGTAGAAACCACCTCCCTTGCCCACTTTGTGGCTTATGGGCATATAATGCACCTTTTGTGGTTATGGAGCTGGAAGAGAATGAGCAGCAAAACATACATTGGTGAGGCTACTATCTGGCAGCTTCTGAATATAAACACATAGAAAGAAACGGCAATTCTGTACGAGAACTAAGATAATTTGTCCCAATGTCCAGTCTCTGACAGCAGCCAGGACAGATGCTCAAGGGAAACGCATAAAACACAGAACAAGCATGATGGTCTTGTTCCAGTTTGCATCCAGACCATCAGCTCTGTCCTTGTCTCGACCCTTTTGGAAACCATTTCTCCTTTTGGCCTCCAGGACATCTTGCGGCAATAAGCTCAATAAACCAATTACGCACTACTGTGAAAAACTTTTCCCTTTTGTTTTTCTGCTTTATAATCCCACTAGGCACCCCCTACTGCTTGTGTTTTGAGAAAGAATATTTAATCTTTCCCTATCTGCCTTCCCCATACTATTCAGGATTTTATAGTCTCCTATCATAACCCTTTCCTATCCCAATTTTCTGTTTGCCAAAACCTATGAAAATTGGGATGTTTAAACTTACTTTCTGCAGGGATCACGTCAGTCAGCCTCTGCTCTTCTCTTTACCTTTGCTAGTTTTGCTGTATTTAAGAAGTGATAATCGAAGAGGCATGTGTTATATATTTACATTATATTGCATTATATTATACTATACTATGCTATATTAGCCCTATCTAAAAGGAGGTATACTCATGAGTTATACAGAGGTCAAAAAATGCTCTGTTCATTCCCTGTCCCTTTCCCAGTAATCTCTAATAACCTATTTGCCTTTTTGACTGCTGCTGAGCACTGAACCAGTATTTTCATATACCACAACTCAACAGTCACAAGGTGATACCAGTATCCTGAAGGCAGTCAAATCCTCAATTTAAATATCCCATTGACTTCAAAAGTGTCTCATCCGAAGAAGTGTGCAATGGAGTGAATCCATTCCTGAAGAAAGGGCTGAAATATGGCCTGCGAACCTCTTAGCTCCTATTCAAATAGCTCGTGTTAGAAAGTAAGTGGAAGAACGGCTATTTTGCATAGAACTGAATTTAACCCCAAATAGTTTGAACTGCCGACCAGTTCTAGTTGGCGTGAATTCAGCAGGAAAGACTCTTGATTCATTTATTTAACCTTAAAAGGTCAGAAACAGTGCACATTTAGCAGATACAAGTGCTTTTTGCTCAATCTGACCATAAACAAACTGTTCTAGGAAAGGAGGAAGCACTCCCTACCTCCACTGTTGTTCCTGATGGCTTTCTGCAGATCTGCATGGCTCTTGAACACAGAAATTATACTGCAGAGCATGGACATATATTGTCTGGGAGGGGCACTAAGATGAACTAATTCAATCAATAAAATATTTCAATCTGAGTTCAGTTGTATGCATTATGAGAGGGAGACGAACATTTGGAAGTGGACTCTAAAATAATCTTAAAATTACACATACTTAATGATAAAAATTATATTTTAGCTACTAAAACATATTAAGAATTATTGAAGCAAGTAAAAACATGCATTTGTAGAATTTCTAAGCTCTAAAACATTATGTACAAATTAGAGCAACTGACTTAAAGAAAAAACAACTTCTAATGACTGCGTCAAATCAAAGAAGTCTCGATCTTGGTTGGAACTTCAATGTACTTTCAAATATAATGAATCAGTTAATCACAGCCCAGGTTACAGGTTTTATTTAAAAGGCTGTTTAAAAACATACCCCATCGTCTGGCACCTGGGGAAAGCTACATAGCAAACTCTGATATTGCGCTACACAAAAGCAGCCCACCATTTCTGCAGGATGCTTCTGCTGTGACAAAGTGTATCACATACCCAGAAGTGACCATTCGTGTGAAAACCAAGACTGATGCTTCTGAAACCCTTGTGATTATTGCACAGACTCTTCTCTTTCCTATATGCCTCACAGTCACATCTGTATCTTCCTCAGTATGGAGAACCAGTCTGTGCTCCTGCGCCGCCTATGTTTTCAGCACAGTGATTGATTGATTGATTGATTGATTCTTTCTTTTTCTTTCTTTCCCTTTCTCTCTTCCTTTCTCCCTTTCTCTCTTTTTCTATTCCTCCCTTTCTCTCTTTTTCCATTCCTCCCTTCCTCTCTTTCTCATTTCTCCCACGTCTGACACACGAGGGTGCACCTTTCAGCACTGCCAGGTTCATTGGTGCAAGGCTGTTCCCAAGTCATTACCTAGAGATGGATCCAAACTACTGAATCCAGACTGACTTGAAACATCTCAAAACCTTCAGGTTTTAGACCCAGAGTCCTTATTTGAATCCATCGCTGCTGCACTCTTCTGCTTCTGAAGGATGCTCTAACATCTCCGTGGGTCTACGTGGTTCCTCACACCTTTTCATTGACCACACAGCCCCACACGTATCGCGCATGAAGAACTTTCTAAGTGATATAAGGCAGAGCTATTCTGCTGGGTCTGGCATCACACCTTCTCCTTCTGGTGAAAACGTTTGACTGGCACTTTTTTATAAAAGACTGATCATTTCTCACGCACATCGCTGAGTCCTCCGCTCCATGTGTCAACAGAGGAGAGAAAAACAAAGGGTTCTTTGTGCATTTATTGTTCTGCTGATTGGTGACAAAAATAAAGCAAAACATTCCTGAATACTCTCACACAAGATTTACAAGAAGACAACAGTAACTGCCTGAGGATAATATTTAAACAAGGCCCACAAAACTTTGGGGGATAGAAGACTGTCACGGCTTGTCTTTAATTTTGCTCATGATCTTGCATAGTTTTATTAACTAATTGTGCTGTTGGCTTAGGAATCTCTGATGTGGCATTAATTTGAGAACTGTGGAAAAGTGACAATCATCAGATCCACAGCAGATGTGGCTGAATAGCTCAAGTCACAGGCTGCAAAAAAATGGTATTTCTTATTGAATTCTGTCCAACGAGAACAGGAGCCCATCCCTACACACAGGAGAGAGTGAGCTCTCATCACAGCCAAACGAGAGGGAGAAAACACCAAGTAATACCCTGCACTAAACCCAAGTTATTCCATAGGCAGCAGAATTAACAAACCTCCATATCCTATGGGTCTGCATCTGCCGTTCCCAGCAGCCGGTGCCCGGCCGCGCGGGGGAATGGCCCCGCTGGGTTTGGAGCAGCCTGGCTCCCCGTGCTCCGGGCTCTGCGCTGCGGCGCGGGGGGAGCGCGGTGGCAGCACCCCGGGGAGCGGGTGGAGGCAGCGTGGCTGGAGGGGGGCACCCCCGCACCCCCCGAGCCCCCAGCAGCCTTCCCAACACTTTGAGGAGCAGCCACGACCTGAGTTAGCACCTTCGCTCCCCTCTCCCAAGCTGTGAGCCGACTGCCCGCTTGCAGCCTACTGCCCGCTTGCAGCCTACTGCATACCCCACAGGCACCCCAGAGAGGCCCCTATAGGCCCCCCAAAACACCTAATTTAGCTAATCAGGTCTCCGGTTGCAGCCACACAAGCCTTATCTGACCTCCCCTGGCCAACAGTCCCACAACGACTCAGTGCAAAACCTGCAATCCTTCAGGGAGGGAAAATAACTTAATTCATTTCCGGTACAAAATAAAACAAACACAGCATTGTTTGCAAATAAGCTGTCATTCCTCTCCCATGGGATTACACTATGTTTTGAAGGGTATGTTGACATTGAAAAGGAAATTGTATGTATATGCATATGTGTTTGTGTATATATTGTACACACACACCCATCTCACTACAAGCACTGTTTCTCAGAGCATAATCTATATGAATGACAGCATTTTGTTTAACTGTAGCAAACCAAACCACGTAGCACAGTTTTCCTGCAGGAGATAGCCAGGATTTTAGTATTTCATTCATTTCTGGTGATATAACCAAGATGCTACACCTCAGAGCCACCCACAGCCTCTGCTTGTTGCAGAGCTCAAAGCCTCCCTTTGTGGAATCAAGCTTCTAGCTTGCAAGGAAAAATCATTCTTTGCTTCTTCTGATAAAAGAAAATTTGAGTTTAGTACAGCTGGAAACCAGAAGGCAAGCAAAACACTACCAAAAATCAGCACAGTTTTCTTCATGTAATCTTGGCATTTTCAGGCCAGCCTTATGATGGCAGGGAGAAGCAGTTGTCAGGCCCTTAGGCGACAGTAAAGGTGCTTTCTGAAGAAGTTTTCAGCAATTTTGCCTTTTCTAGAAAGACCTCCAAGCACTGCTAATTTTCTCTGGTCCAGCAGCCAGCAGGAGATGGCAGAAGAGAAGAGCCTTGCCTGTCCCGCAGACCTTGACGGCAGCAGCCAGCCTGGTGGTGCCTTGTCTCAGGAACAAGGGAGAAGTCATCCCCACGGGGTGCCAGAGCACGGAGGGGTTTCCCTCACCAGGCCGGGAGCAGCAGAAAGGAGCCAGGCAGCGGTCCTCCGCTGGAGCAGCATCCCACGGAAAGCCACAGGCTCACTTGTCTCTTTTTTTTATCTTTTGTTGAGAACACCATGGTACCACCAAGTCATTGCTGTGCTTCAGGTGGCTGGAAGAGGTCTGGTTTACTGCAGAGAACTGCTGCCCTCGGGGCTTTGCACCAGTGCTGAGGGAGCTCAGGCATCACGCTGGGATTTCAGACGCTTGGGAGTCACTGGGCAGGGCATTAGTGACTTTTCCAGATGCAAGGCAGTAGGTCAGCTGCCAGTAACAAGATGCTTACCTCCGGGACAGAGGGACATTTTGCACGCCTGATCCGTGCTACCAGGCTGTTGGCGTGCTGCAGAATTAGCCATCACTAACACTGGAGGTAAAAGAATGCCTCAATGGGCATTTTGTTATATATAAAACCAAAATTAAAATTATTAAAAGATGGGAATCAGTTACACTTTACATGCCATTGGGTTTTAAAATGCTGAGGAGCCCAGCAGTGGAATTTTTAAGCAGTCTTTGAGGCTGTCAGGGGCTCTGAGAGTTACTATTCACCTGCTATTGTGTCCTCCACTCCCTGCTATTGGGCTTTACTTGGCACTAGGAACATCCCAGCTCTGCAGACTTGAACCATGGTGTAAATGTAACATGCTATCTATCCTTTATCTTGATGACCAAAAAGCGCAGGGGCAGAGGTGACAAGAGCAATAATACATTTGTACAATTGCATTAGGGGAAAGCTGATTTATTGCAAGGCAATCTTTGAGGGAGACGTTATTTAGAAAGAAGACATCAGAAGAAATACATGTCTAAATACAAACGCAGATGAAATGCAATAGCCACAGTTATCATTCAGAGGATCTGAATCTTGCCAACAAGCAAAACCACAATAAATGGCTAATAAAAACGAATCTCTGTAAAGCATAAAAAAATGTACATTAACATTACGTTGTGGTTAATTCTCAGACAATACTGCAAAATAAGAGTGAAGTGTTACTTCCTGTCATTTAAAGGAAAAGAAACCCAAACACCAAGAATTCTTCAAGCTAAGGAATGCAGACATACATCATGTCTGCAAGAATCATAAAAAGATCAAATGTAATATTTTCTTTCAGTGTAGACAACTGCTTTGAGATTTTCCATTCAGACAGCCTTGAAAACCGCCTCCAGCATTTGCCAATTACTACTGACAAATACCATTTGGTAGTGAGTGATGTTTTAAGTGAAATAAAACAGTGAAGAAAACTGAACATGATGAAAGGATTTTTTTTCTCCCTCTAAAGTGACTGTAAGTTGTATATTCACAAGGTAGGGTTTACGCTTCCTGCCCGTGACAAATTCCATGTGATGTTGAGCGCGGAGGTGAAGTTTGTTTGACAGTAATAGGAAAGGAAGACAAAACTCGTTTTCATGTTCTTTTAAGCAGTCAGATATTTTCTAGCTATAAACAAAGGAGGAGTTGCTAGTACCTCTGTTCCACATCATTCTTCATAATATAAGTGCACTAATGGAGAGAATGAGTCTCTAATACTGAAGTGGTCAGAGTGCAAAGAGGGCGTACAGTGGAGTTTTCTGTCAGCGGCACTTGATTTACATATAAGCAGCAACCTGCAACCACTAACAACCAGCATATACCGTATTTTTTGAAATATCTATCAGTCATGGAAGGCTTCAAGACAGGTAAAAATAGCTCAAGCTATATGACTGGAAGAGGTGTTTAAAGAATGATTTAAATAACTATTAGTCCTCTTTTGACCTTTTCTCCTTTTAAACACAGGACTGTGGTCCATTTAGCTCTACATTCACTACCTAAGACTGTCAAGAGTATTTGTCTCAGGTCCTTGTATCGTGATACCTGCTCGCCACACCACCTCTAACTCTGCACCCCACCAGAGGCAGGCAAGTGTTTAGGAGGGAGGAAGCACGGCACAGAGACCCCAAAGCCCAAACTCCCAGAGGTATCCCTACCTCGATCTCTGCCTGGCCTGGGCTCACACAGCATCACAACCGTGTTGCTCCTTGCCCCTAGGACACCAAGTTACCAGAAATTTGCCTCTTCCTCCCAAGGGGAGTAGCATCTTTTTCTAAGTAGTACAACGCTGCGTCGCTGCAGCAGCTGTTTCCTGAGTTATCCAAGTAATGCTCACATTTTCCCCCCCTACTTGACGTTCAACAGTTGCATCTTGTTATTGACTTAGATTCAAATCTTACTTTCATCTTGAACCAGTGGGGAAAGCAGGGGGGAAACTCCAGAGAATGTGGGTACATTAAGAACATTTTTCACACTATTTCATTTTGCAATGGTCTGGGGTTTCTTTGTTTCACAATTCTCTGCATGTTTCTTTAACAAAAACTTTATTTTGAAATTTGGAATGCTTAACCCATTGTTTTTCCAGTGCTGTTTCTCTTTTTTTTTAAGGTAAGGGGGAGTGTTTATCCTCTTCAGATGATTCTCCCAAGAATTTTGAAAAATATGTTAATAAAATAATCAATGCTGTGATAGGAGCTTCCACCTACTTTTGATGTTACAGCTCAAAACTTCAGCAGGGATATTCCTTCAGACTTCAGGAAAGGACTCCTGCCTCAGGCTCCCTGATTACTCTCAGGGAGGCATAAACCAGGGACTCACTTGCCAACAAGCCCCACAAGCATGAACGTGGTGGCTTTATTGTGCACATGTGGCTTTATTTATAAGGCCTAGGTGGCCAGAGCATGTACAGGTAGCGTATCAGACTGTGCACGGGGACAGATCGATTGCCTGGCACAAATACATTACGAGCAGCATGTGCAGGTCTCATTGGACATAAAAAGCCTTTGCTGCGCTGCTCAGCTGCATAGATGTGGCTGGTCAGGCACACTCCTGTCACTGCTGCACCAGAGGAGCTCTCTAGCTTCTGGAAGTCCCAGAATAAGAACCAAATTCTGCTTTTTCCACCTGAACAACACTCCTTTCAGTAAAAAATCTGGCATATGGCAGCCTAACCATGGCACTTAGCTGTGCCAGGTGCTGTTCCTCTATGGCTTTGCCTCTATGTTTGCACTGGAGGAGATTAAGAACTACCTCAAGAGTGAGTGGATTCAAGTGGTACAAAACCCTGTGACAGTGAGAATTCCACCCATGCTGCAGGACATTAGTGCAATTACTCCTCCAGCATAACGCACTCCAAGAGGGCCAAGGCCAGGATATATGTCTGCTGACAGACCAAGAGGTACCATACCTGGCCACCTCTTACCCCGTCCAGCCACACTGCACAGAGGGGAATTCAAGCTCTCTCACCCACGCACACTCAACTTTCCCCAAGTGCAAGAGTTCAGCCTACACCCCGATGCTTCCAGTGCAAAGAGTAGGTTGGAAGAGGATTCATGCTCTCTGATCCTCCTACCAGGCTATAGTAAATCCCCTATAATTGCAGTGCATTTTGTTCTTTTCTGGGAAAAAAAAAAAAAAAATCTTGAACCCACATAAACCAACAGATTTCTGTCAGCAAGCTTTGGACCACAACTATGCCTAATGAAGCCCTGAGGCCAGGTATCAAAGGCGAGGTGTAACTCCGTTCGAGCCAAGTGGAATTAAATCAGCATAAAACTGACATGGGATGAACTGATTTTTCACAGTTTTTGCTGGAAGCAGCCAGGGACAGAGACAATGTTAAGTCTCCTGAGGTTCAGATCAGATTGATCTGCTGTGCTCCTCAGGGCTTGTGCCAAGCGTAAGTGGTTCTCTACCTATATCTAAAAAGGGAATGGCCATTCCCCAAGGCAGGGACTTCTGTGGAGGAGTACAAGCACCCATCGTTGCCACTGTCTCCAACATAGTTATACTCAAGGCTGGGTTCAAAATTTCCAATTTTCTGTTGTGATTTTAGCCCAGATGCGTGAGAAAACAAATCTCAATTTATCTGAATATGATATTCTCCCCTTCCTCTCTCCCGTATTTTCTGAACACGCTAGCCAATTTCCATCAAATATGACATAAAAAAAGCAGTCTCAAAGGCCACACCTACACTGCCTCTGTGAATGCTGTTGGCTGTATGCTCAAAGACCACCTCTCTGACCATCCACACTGTCTTAGCCTTGGAGCATACTCAAAGGGGTGATCATGAGAGCACCCCATTTGAAATGCCAGAGGAAAACTGGGGACTGCTCATTGCTTTCTGTTTCCTCCAAAACACAGACAGCTGCACACCCAAGAGCATCCCAACCAGGGCAACTCACATCCTCCAACTCCTATCCGATACAGCAGGGCAACCCCACCAGTGAATGATGGTGGTATGCATTGCATGTCTCTCCATGACAGAGAGGCTGACTACACTGCCGTACCAGAAGCCTGACGTGAGAGATTTCCCACCTGGCAACACGGAAGGATCCATGTCCATCTGTGCATGACAGCATGGAGCAGCAATACACTGGGATGGACCAGCACAACCAAAAGGCTCCCTCTATGACTGCAGCTCTAGCTCAAACAGTGTTATTTCTCCCCTGTCCTTCAGCCTAAGGCCCCTGCTCTAACACCGCAGAAAACATGCCAAACTAGCGTTACGCAGCCAAGTCAACCCAAGAGCCCTGCTCCCATGAAGCTAGGATAGCACTGGCTAGCCACAGCATGGCACACACACATATGTACCTGCCTGATGCGATATGATTTTCTAAGGATTACTGTCCCAGACTGTATGTTTACCCCTCGCACCTTCCCACCACATTCCCAATCTGCACAGAAATGGCCACCCTGGCCTCCACACCATTTCTGACAGAGCAGCAGGACTACCCAGTCATCTGCATGAACCTACAGGCAGAGAAAAGCCAAACAGGAGTGTGTGCTCTTTATTAGTGCACAAAACATCCCTTCTCCAGTGGGACCACTCTGCCCCTCCTGTCCCAGCCTGCCCTTCCCCTCCCACCTCCACAGCCCAGCCCACACTGCACCCCTAGCAGGCCTTTAGGAGTGTCCCACAACCTGCACAGTGTTTTCCCATTCCTGAGCCAGGGACTGGCTAGCCCAGCATCTAAGTACTCATCCGAAACAGTTCAGAGCAACATGAGTCATCTTGGGATGGCATGGTCCCTTCTGATCTCTCGCCAACTTCCTCTGCAGGCCAGCCCACCCGCACCAAAGCATCTCTGTCAATGCGAAGTTCATCTCATGGGAAGGATACACAAATTCACTGGCATTTTCTTGCTGCAAAGAGGGCTGGCTTCTTACAGATAGAGATACAGGCTCTGGATGCTGGCCCAGGCAGGGTGGTACAGACAGGCATGGCACCAGCCTCACGCTGAGAATGTCCCTCTGTCCTCTCCATAGTCATCACTGCCTGCCAAGGGTCAAAAGAGCCAAACTGCCACTGCCAGCTCCTTCCAGAGCAGTCCCAGCAGGAGGGAGCTACTAAAATAGCACATCCAGTGCCTGTCAGATGTATCTGCAAGGCTACAGTGCTCATCTGACAATTTCTCCAGCCCAACTCTGGCATCCTAGTAGAGAGGTAAAGCACTGGACACAGCTGGCCCTGCCAGACTTGGAACAAGTACAGGTGTATGTAAAGAGGAAAAACATTTTTACATTAAAAGCGCACTGCAAAGACCTGCCTCCTGACATGCACAGGGTCGTACTAGAGCCCAATCCACTTCAGTGCTCTCAAGACTGGCATGTTGCAGTATGGTCCAGCACTGGAGGCAGGGGAAAAGAGCTAAGGAACAGGAGAGAGGGCTTCAGGAGAAAACAGCAGCTTTGCAAGCAGCAGATCCCTCCATTCCTCCTCTTTTAGCTATAGGGCAACTGGAACAATCTGAAGGGGCTGCAAGGACATGCATTGTAGACGCACACTGGCTGTTTCAGAAGCCCCTGGGTAAGTGAGCAAGGCAACAAGCACGCATCAAAAGTAATAAGCAGACACAAGTCATGAAAACGGGCTGTGAAGAAATCCCCAGCAAAGGAAAGGGTCAAACATCAGCTTATTACTATTGGACACTGGAGAACTGACACAAGGAAGAGTCCACAAAATCGCCCTACACAGACGAAATGTTTCAATCGGAGTTCAATCAGCCACATCAAAGGACATTATTGAAAGAGATCTGTGCAAAAGATTAATCTGGCCCCTAATCTCTGAAGAAAAAACACATGAGCAGACAGTTCTCCATTGCATAGGGTTCAGTTAATGTAACAAAGATGATTTGAACCTGAGACATTAGTTATGTCTCAGGTGATAGTTTCAGGGAAGAACGACATGATTCAACCTGAGAGAGGAGCAACTCCAACGAAGTTAAAATACAATAAAACTGGGAGAAGAGAAAAGATTACAAAGCTTCACATTTCACTTGAAACCAGCAGAAGGAAAACTACCTTTTCAACTGTTTATCTAATACCAACCATGGTGTATCATTGAAGACAGCACTTTTTACTATTAAAAATATAATGCAATAAATAGGATTACAATTGCATGTGGATAGACTGTAATTTCTTATTTCTCTGTAGTACAGTTGCGTCATCTAGTGGACAAAACAGAGATTGCATTAGTTTTACACTAGTTTTATACAGTTTAGTTTGGGGTTCATTGAGTATCTTTGCTTTTCCACTGAATATAGCTCATTGCAGTGCTTTCTAAAACTTAATTCTGGAATTATAGATATCCACTAAAATATGCAGTAGAATGAATTGGAAATGTGTTTTTTTCTTTTCGCTCCAACCTGCAACAGACTGACGCCACCTAAGCTTTGCTACGGATAGGAATAAAGCTCAAGTTATTCTAGTTGAATTCAGTCACTGAGCTGTGATTTCCCTGCTTTTGTGCTGAAATTATAAAAATCATGAATTTCACATGGTTCAAAAACAATTGCTAGTCCAAGCTGAGGGGAAATTTGTAAATCTTTTAACAACTTTAGTTCATATTTATTGTGTAAAGAAACCCATAAATTTCTTTTGGGACAATTCCCGTCCATCCTAGAGTTCATTATCTTCATCTCTGTAGTCACAGATGCGCTGAGTGCAAACAAACACTTCACGTTATGCCAAAGTGTGGCATTTTTAAAGGGGTATTCTTTACCTCTTAGGTGGGGAGGGGCTATATACCCTGGGAAACATTATTTTTAAAAGCTCTTTCTTTGGGAATGTCATCTTTGAAATGTTTTCATAGTGCACCTAAAAGCTTTAATTATCAGGGTATGAGAGCTGATACTCCCTTATCTTGTCCTGAAACAGACAGGTCTAAAGGCACTTAGCAATGATGGATGATCTCCACACATTACAGCTGAAGAAAACTGTAAACTAGAAGCCACTCTCTGTAGAAGATCAAAGAAATCCATGTTGTATTTTCATAAATTGACACAGGAAAGACACTGTCACGAGGTTTCATGTTTATCATTTTTCAGTGACTTCAGACTGCACTAAATCAACTCCCTCCTCTCAAAAAAGAAAAAAAATCAAGCTGTGCTATTTCTGTCTCACACTGTTACCGCAAGAAATAAAGCTCCCCTCATTACACCTACCCAAACCTAGTGTCTTCACTGCAGTCACAGAATGCAGTCCTACTTTAGCTCTCTTTGGGTAATACTGCACAAGCTGGAAAAGAATCTAGCTCACTGCCATGGTCTATACGAGGTTTGTATTGCTAATGGTAAAAAGCTGGGGTTTATTGCTACTATTGCTGAGATTTGCAGATAGGATCTGAAAGGAAATTTATACAGAGGCAAATGCAGTCTTTCCACACTAAGATCATGGCTAAATCCTTTCTTAGACTAACAGAGAGCCAGAGCCAAATGTTAACAGCATGTCACTAAAGCGAAGTGATTAAGATGTTTGCAGCTCAAAGGGGCTCTAGTTAAAGTAGAGGCTGAGAGTAAGCATCTTCACTCTTTGAAAACTTGATTTAGTGTTCTGTAAGACAGCTGGAGAGCACTCCCAGTGCAGTTACTTCTTCAGGCACCCCAGGTCTTAGCCCAGCTCTGGATGCCCTGTCTTGCACATAGTTTAGGCTGATCGAAAAAAGAACTTAAACTTTTGCTGACTAGGCATATATACACATAAATGCTTAATCATGACCTATGTTATGCTGGTTTATTCCTGTTAAAAATCCATTGCTATTGATGTGTGTTACAAAAGCACTAGTTCCAATTCCATAGTTTATTCAGGCAGGATTTTGCCTTTGACATTAAACACACACGGCTCTATTCAGAACACTTGCTACAGTGCTTAAGGTAAAGCTGGGGGCTTACTGCTGTGCTTACATGCAAGAGACAGACAAGCAATTCATACTGCCTACTCTCCTGCACCGCCAGATCCCCTTCCTACACTCCCTGGAGTGTAGGAGTTAACAGAAGTAACTCCTGGAGGGAGTGTAGGAGTTACAGAAGTAGAGCCCATATTCAAGCCACCTGGTATAAATGTGTAGTCTATAGCACAATACTGAAGCAAATAAACTTCCATCAAACTAGTATCCATCTTGCAAGATGCACCATACAGAAGTCGTTCTTAAAATAGCCATCTCCAGAAAAAAAAAGAAAAAGAAAAAAAAAAACCACCAACCAAACATCCTTATCTTCTTTAACTCTGGTACCATCTCATTAAAAAATTATAAAATGAGAAACACATCTGTTCTTAGAGAATGAAAAAGTTTTTATTAAAACAAAGTAAGAGGTCAAACAGTTCAACTGTAATCATCAAAACTGCAGAACATGTTCAAAGCAAGGGTCTCTCTAGCCCAGTACCCTGTTTCCCACAGTGTCCACCAACACCTTAAAAAGAGCAAGAACAGGTCAAGCATATACAATACTTACCATCAATACTCTCCCAACCTTCAAGTATTTTGAGACCAGGGGACTACAGAAAACCGAAATTGTTTGTCTGGCTGGTAACTGCCAACAGCTCTGTCTTCAACGTGTATGTGCTCTACACCCGTGTCAACTTTTGTATCCATATTCCTTATTAACCTCAGCAGATTTGTTACCACATTGTTAGTTCTGAACCTGACTTCTTCAAGCTTCCCTTGAAAGCCCTTACTTCTTGCACTGTGAATGCTCAGTCACCATGCACCCTCTTCATGTCATCCATGACTTCTGTAGACCTTTTTGCAGACCTAATCAAAATGAACGGGCAACAGTCACAGGGCGAGGGTCTCAGCCCTGCTATCTCTGCTGTAGCCAGGTTCAGTGGTACAGAAGGACCTTTACGTGAGCTGACAAAAAGTGCCATCGGTGAGATTAGTAGAGATTGTATTCCCAAATCCAGTCATCTCATTCCAGGAGGTACTTCAGAATGGGACTGACTAGAGTATAAAATATGGTGCCAAGTGACTTGCAGAGGTTAAAACCACAGTTTAGGCAAATATGAAAGTAAGCTGGCCCAAAGGATGCAATAAATGTGCTTCTAGCTCCAGAAAGCACTTTAGTTCCTCTCCCAACCCGTTCACCCTGCCCCCTGCTCTGAAATGTAAAGTAACCGCACACTGTCAGCTTCTCCATATGAACAATACAGAAAGCCTGAGAGTACAAAAGTCTCAGTGCATTAGGGTAAACAAGGCAGAAAATAGCTTATTTTCAGAATTTCCTAATCCTAGGAAGAGGTTATGAAGATGGCACCTCAAAACCAAGAACTTTTGGTTTTGGAAACTGAGTAACAGCAAACAGTTACGCTCCTCAGTTCCCTCAGTCTTTTGAACATAAACCAACACATCCTTCTAGGTAAGGAAAGGCCCGTCTCAGAGCTCCAGGTATCAAGACATTTCCTGTCCCAAATAGACCGACGCAGAAAAAAAAAGCAGGGAAAACCCCTGGAATCCTCACATCCAAGCAAGTTTACACAATAACATTTTGTTCACAAGGTACCAAAGAAAGTCTGAAAGTGCATCTTAGCTTGAATACTTAACAGTTTTCACTTGTTGCATTTTTTCCTTAAATTATATCATTAGCTAGAATGCCTTTACTGCTGTACACAATTTCATTTATTTCAAAAATAGAGAAGTCTTGTACAAAATGAAGCAATATATTTACAAAAATAAACTCTTTAAAAACACAGTTCTTAAAAAATGCTAAAAATAGTTAACAAAGAATTCTATGAAATGTGATTCCCCACAAAATGGAAAATAACCACAACACAATCACAATTATAAATGAAGTTTATACAGCTTAAATAAGGGTCCTGCCCTGAAATGCCCTTTGAAGAAGTCTCTCTCTTCTCTAAACGACACAGGGAGCTCAAGCTCCCTACTTAAGCAGAAATAATACTGAAACGCAGCTCATGAGACTATGTCCTTGTAGACATGATAGGAACATTGCTCGATGTGATCACCAGAACTGAATGGAAACAGAATGAATTGCCTGGGCGGTCTTCCAAACAATAGGGTTCAACATGATACGTCCTTTCAGTGCTCATTCCCAGCAGGAGTCAAAACGTGAACTAGTGAGTCTGGAAGGAGCTTTGAGAGTAAAAGAGGGAAATTCACACTTCCTTATGTTCAAGAAACACTTGGGCTGAAACTGTGAAGGGAATGATTTGGAGTTGGTCACAACAGGGCTGACCTGCGCTCTAGTCCGCATCTATTACCCCAGCAATGAACTGGCACTATGTGAACTGCCAAGTCTTGGGGACATGTACACACCTCAGGGAAAAAGTAAAGGATCAGTACAGGGCAAATATAAGTGGCTCCGTCCTCTTCCTCTCTCGCAAGTGTCAGAGCTCAAATACATGCTGAGGAGTACCTGCTTGACCCTATGCTTCAGTCACACAGGCAGCTGTAAAGTCTAGGACTGCTGGAGTCCACAATCCTGGGGCTGGCTCAAATTACCCCAGAAGCTGTTTTGCTCACAGCAGCATGATTTGGATGAGATGTGATGAAAGCCACCGTGATGAAAGCCACCTGTGCTCTCCCCTAGCATTTGGGCTAACCTTTTTTATTAGTGAAGAAGGTCAGCAAAGAACAAAATAAGACTCTGTGTCCTGTGTGACACTGTGAACAAAACTAGTCATATTCTGATGACTTTTTACAGCATTTGCTGCTCAGACCCATTAAAACAGTTGAGCAAGGCACATCCATGGCAAATGACATCCAATCAGCCATAGCTATTCAGAGCTCCAGATGGGTCAAGCTGTTGCCATATTCAAGTTGCAAAGAATCTCAGCTGATTTTTGCAGTATCTTCAGATCTTCCAAGCGTAGTGCTTCTACCAAAGCCAGGTGGTTTTTGAGGTTCTCTTTACTCCTTTTCAACTGGGAAATCTGAAGTTTATACAAATGGGATGAAATTACTACAAATTCAGATTATTTAATACAGGACATGGACATAAAATTTGTAGAAAGCTCATTTGTGGTAGGGATTCCATGAACTATGTCAGAATACAGTACTTTTTTTAATCTTCCACAAGAGAAACTCTAATAGTAAAAGAAAAAAAGAACAAAAAAGGGAAAAAGTCATCATGCGTATAGGAAGCAGACTGAAAACAAGGAAAGGAAGGGAAAGGACATGTTTACCTGATATCGGGCTCCTAAATCCATACTATCCTCAAGATGTTGCTCAGAAACAGATTCACCTCACACTCTGTGCATATATGTTTCCTTTGCAAAAGTGTGGTTTTAATAACCTTTTCCATGATAGCTATCCAACTTGACATTAAGTACACGTTGTTTGCCAAAATTCAGAAAGAAGGAGAGATTGTTTTTCTAAGAGTACAGACCTTCCTCACAGGAGACTGGCTGACATGGGTAGCTCATTTGGCTTGACTGGCTTTAAAGAACACAGCCTTCACTTTCTGCAACAAGGCACTCGCAACAGGTCTGCAATATCTTATGTGCACACCTCATACAAGCCTGCATTTTCTCTTAAGAGGTAACATCAACAAACTCATTGATACTGTAGGCAGAGCAAGGTTAAACACTTTTCACTTGTTTACAGGGCTTTCTATATGCCTTGTAACATGGTTCCTTTCTTTGCTGCAGCCACAAATTCTGCTGAGCAATTTAGTGCTGTCAGTCACCCTGGAAACAAATCCTACACCACCACAGTGTAGTCAGTTCCCTCCATCACTCTGTTCTCACTCCTGAAAATTACACTGCTGTACATTTACGCTAGGAGAGAAAGGAATCTGGGCTACCTTTTTCTACCAGTCAAATTACCTGAAGAAGGACATGCTGTGTCTCCTCTATTAAAAAATGGCATATTTTTGCTGCTATATTCAAAGTCTGCTGTTCATTTCTGGCTGAAATTACATCACCAAGAAGCGTTCTCCTCCAGCAAGTACTAAAACAGAAGTGTTTGAACAACACACAATCATTTGCTGTATTCCTCAATTGAACGATAAACATACAGTTATGCTAAAAATAACGTCACTGGCATAAGGCAAGTAGGGTCAGCATACATGAGAAAGGCACACAGCATTCAGATATGAGACTGGTAAGGCAAGCAAAAGAGAAGAGAGATTTAATGGCCTGGAGCAGCAGTTCCAATCCTCCCTACCCTTTTCAGCCAAAGCCACGGTCTGCACTTAGACCAATGCTTCTGGTCTTTACTGCTGTGCCATGCTGCCACCAACTTCAGCAGCACCAGTGAGGAATAAAAGCTATTCACTCAGAACTTACTAGCCTGTCTTCTGCGAAACTTCACCTCACATACTGACATATTTCATGGGCTTGAAACCAGTACCACGGGGATTTATTTTTAGTTCTTATAATCAACTTCTTCCACTCAGCAATGAATCTTCAAAGCATAAACAGCTTCAAACAAGAGAAAACTTTTTTTTTTATTTACTATTCCAAGCAAAGCTCAGGTAACCATTTTATATTAATGCAAGGCAAATTCGCCATTTGGAACAAATGATCAAAACTGTGCTGACAGTCACTGGAGATTAATTTCAGCAACTTATTTGGCCCTAGAATTTCAGAAGCAGCCTGTGGAACACATGCTTTAAAGAAATCAAGCAAGGTCAATAGCATTTAGAAGTCTCATGAAACCAACAGGAAAAAGGTCTGGAGTCTGAACCTTAAAGTAATATCTGGTTCTCAAAATAGAAAGGGAAAACAATGGGGTGTGTCTACTGTTTAATACAAGAAATCAAAAGACCAAAGCAGCAAATATGCAATGACTTTACATTATATAGTGTTCTCTGCCTTTCCTCTTTCAATTCACACCTGGAGTCAATGAGATAGACACAGGAAATCCAAAATAATTGTCCCACTATCTCACACACAGCCAGCAAAGATCAAATAAAGGAAAATGGCACATGCACATTGTCTAATTATTCAAAAAGTACTAAAACTTACAATTCATCTGCTCCAAGACTTAACAACTTGAGGGCTGTGAGGAGTCTCCAAGATGGTCCATCCCATCCAAAGGTCAGGTTTCTAAAAAGTCACAAGAGATGAGATGCAGAAAGTACTGGTGATCTTTTACAGCATGATAGCTTTCTTCTTGACAAGTGTCAACAAGGGAAGACCTGCTTTTCGGAGCTAGAGGACTCCTTGACTTCCCTTACTCTGCTGCTATCCACAGCTAGGAGACAGTCTGGACCTTGAAACCTATCTCAAGCTTTGATATTGGTGTTTACCACTTCTACATTCTCCCACAAACAGCAAGCAAATCAGTTTGTTAAAAAAACAAATAATTATTTTATGCTGGATTTTGATACTGGAAGCAAAATTTGACTCCCAGAAAAACTGACAAGAAAGCTCACAGGGAAACAAAAAACTCCCAATACCTACTCTAAGAAATCGTGATCCTTTAGAATGGAAAGTTTTGCCTTTCTCTGCTTGTCCAGTGGTGGAAAATATTGGAGGAGAGTATCTGCATAAAAACAAATTTTAGATATTTAAATAAATGATATGTAGAAGAAACCACAATCCTCGATTCTGAAATGACATTTCAACCATATTTTTCAAGTAGCTACAGGACAAAGACCAAAACCTGCTACACTTTGAACTTTAACATAATCAAAAAGGTATCTACTTCTCAAAAGCTATCAGCAATCTCCAGGACTGTATCCTTATAATGGAAATCCTGACTCAAAGTTTATGAACTACTCTCAGCAACTTCACTTTGTGGGGATCAGCATTTAAATCCTGAAGTCAATGGTACGATCTAAGACATCCAATTGGAAGCTCTACATACATGCTGGTAAGAATTGCAATTTTACAAAAGGAAAAGTTACCAAAGAATACTTTCAATTTTAAAAATCCAATCCTTAAATTCTATGCAGTTCAAAGTTGTATCGAACTCTATTCCACTTCTTGGAAATACATACAAATGTTTTGATGGCACTAAAAAAAAAAATCATAATGCCTTAATAAGCATTGTGCATATTGTGCACTGTGCATATATATGCATGCAAGTGCATGAACTTCTTCATTATCCTTTAATTACCCCTTTTCACCCGCATCTCCTGTTGAAGACAGACAGCATTAATATGCTCAGATGCTCTGCTCTCTACTATTGTACTTTTCAATGTCAAGACAATCTATAAATCCAACCTGATGAGACATAAACACTGCTGTGAGGGTTATCAATGGCAACAAATCCATATTCTAGTAGCAGTCGCTGATTATCGTGAGGCCCATAGCAGATAAATACTTCTTCGTATTTTTTATGCTGTGAATTTGTCCAAATTTCATAGCTTCTTGTCTGCTCATTAAATGCAGCCTTTACCTTTGAGAAGTTAAAAATAAAAGGTTTTACTCTTGACAGGAAGACAGGGTAAAAAAGAAATCAGATCTTGAATATTAAAACCCAAGAGTATTGAACACTTCTCTAACACTGAAACAAAACAGGTAGTGTTCCAGATGTCTGAAAAGGCAACCCATTTGGACAATTCCACACCAGGATTATTCTATAAATACTAGTATGAAGAAGAACAAACAAAACTTTAGTCTGCAGGATGTGCCACCCACTGTGTAGACTTATTACAGAAGCCCCAAATCCGCAAATAAAAATGGCTTCATGCAGAGTTGGCCACTTCTGTGCTATCCCAGCTCTATGTTGGCACATAGTCTCTGGCATAAGGTGGAACTGCCCAATATACTTTTCTAAGGCTGCCCAAAAGCTTCAGCCAGAGGTGAAGTAACACAGGGACCGTGTAACTCAAGATTTGTCACTAGGAGCTGAGCCTTTCGGGAGAGCAGAGTAGGGTTACATTTACAAGTGGCTCTTCCCAATAGCTATCCTGAACACAAATTTCACCCACACACATCGCACTGTGGCCCTCCCTGTACCTTTGCTTTGCTACATAAACTGAAACATTTGAATCATCTTTATTCAACTGCCTGGGGCTGAATAATGACCTCCAGGGTATAACCAACCATGAGTACTCAGCCTGCGCGTGTCCTCAATAGACAATTTTCCCACTGTGAGATCTCTCACTGACCTCCAGACACTCCTAATCCATCACATAAATGCATACTGTATTGAGATAGTGCATTTACAAATAAAGAAATTAAGTGATCTATTTTTAGTTTCTTACCTGAACATTTGGACTGTGGTTTAGCAAATCTAAATATGGTGCCAAGGCATAAACATCTGGCTCAAGAGAAAAACATTCCCTCTGTGAATGTTTCATGTATATTGTCCTGGTATTAATAGTGCACCAAGCCCACTCTAGAGCACTGTAGTTAAAAATAGTTCCTGTGTTCTCAGCAAACAAAGGCTGCAGGGAAGAGAAAAAAGCCTTGGAAGACATGTACAACTCATGGACCGTTGTTCTCTGCTCCTGAGCCTTCTTTCTTAATGGTTCAGGAAGAAGGCTTACTACGTCATGCTCCAAACAAACAGGGCAAGTGTATGTCTTGGGTAAAACATCAAGATATGGCTTCCACAGAGATTTCTCACCAGCATGCTTCTCTGCTATTAAAAATGTGCACAGTGCTATCAAAGGAGATACAGGAGGCTTCCACCTATTAGAAAATAAAATAAAAATACCAACATAGCAGATACACAGAGGTGACATAGAAAATGGATGCAGCAGTATTTTATCTCTCTTCTAGTTCTTTTAAATGTTATAAATAGCTTCTATTTTAAACTTCTTTGTAGTTCATCTCCAAGTTCTTTTGATGATTTCAAAGGGACTATAAAAGCTGGCTCACCTCTTGGGTTATTTTTTTTTTGGGGGGGGGGGGGGGTTAGGATACATAACAAGTACTCAATGTCCAGTATAGGTCTTTGTTCTGAATTTTCTAAAAGGCCATGTTCATGTGACTGCTTTGCAACCCCATCTTATCCCCCTTCTCCTGTTGAAGCATATTCACAAATTCCCAAGAAACCATTCATAACTGGCACTTAGGTCCAAGCTGGCTCTAGAGGCAGGTCTAGTTCAAGCTTGTACCATCCCACCAGCTCTGCCTATCTAAAAGGGAATAATCTGTGTCCAAACCTTACTTATCTGAGCATTCCACATGCATGGGAGTCCACAAGAAATACTCGTACAAGTTAGGGTATGCAGTTTAAAGCCCTACCACCACTTAAGGTGATTAATCTACTAATGAGCAACCCACAGGAAACACCCGCTTGCCTATGAAGTGGCATTTTTCACTTACTTCATAATGTATTCTCCCAAGCAGCTACTAAGGACAGTGCCAGTGGTGAGTAAGCATTTCTGAGGCAATGAAATAATCAGATCCCCTGCCTTTGAGGAGAAAAAAAAAACACAACACACACAAAGAATAGTAAAGGTCAAGTGTAAATGACTCATTTACTATGCGATTTCTGAACAGAGACACATTCCCCAGAGAACACTAATGTCAGGAAGCAAACAGATGTGATGTTTAACTTGACAGAAACTGGCATAGTTTTAAGACAGTCACAGTCCAGGGAAGGAGGACGACTGCAGTCAGTAGGAACCGTCACCTGCAGAAAGTTAGCTGTTCACAGGAAGTTTGGTGTCTGGCTACTCACTTAACTTTGTACTAAGATATATTTTAGATTAGATCTCACAAATACCTGAAGTTCTATCAACATAGCAGCATGTGGTAAGGATATTTTAGGTCATGTCTATCCTGACCTTGTTTGCCAAGCTGCTGTGTGTGTAAATTAGCTTTCATGCCTGGCTTGAGATTATGTGTCCATGCCTGTAGGGAGAGGACATGAATCAAGTCAATATTCTCCTCTTCCCATTCCTCTCCTGAGTTTCCCTATCTTGCCCAAGCCCAGTTGAGCCTAGCTCTCATTTCAATCACTGCAGGCTGCCAGCATTGTGGATAACCTGAGCCTCTGGCTTCAACTGCTGGCTCTAACCCTGACCCAGCATGAGAACATACACTGTTCTCCACACACAATTTCTCCAGTGCATCTCCTTCCTAGCTCTTGCTATACTCTCTATTTTGCAAAAGGCTTTGGGTCTGATTCCCTATTACTTGATATACTATTCTCATACCAGTTAGGAAACTTCTCCAACAAGCCTATTTTCTGAGAGGCACTTTTCAGTCAGAGTTCAGTCTTTCTGTGCCAATATCTGAACAGCAAGGTATTTTTTCTACCATTCCCCTTTTCTGCTGGGAATGATAGAAATTATTATTCTATTAGCTGGTCTACCAACAAAGAAGAGGGCCATCAAAGTGAGGTTAAAGCCATGGTTTCACATTATGGCTAAGATAATCTAAAGCCAAATGCTGCTTAAAGCCCCATCCCTTTCCTCCATCCCCCTTCCTGATATGCCATTCCTCCCTTTGTACCAGCACTGGTCTGACCAAGGTGGGAGACTTTAAGGAGCAAAGCTATCAAAGCTAATAATTTTTTTGAAGAGAGAGTTTTCTGTTAGTTTAGCTTCCCGATGCGACTTACCACACAAGCGGGGAAGACTGCTACAGCCAGTGCAAAAGAAGTTGCAGGAGCCAGTGACTGAGGGGGAAGGCATACAGGAGGGAAGGGGCCTGCTCCTTCTGGTTTCAGTTAGACACTGATTGCTTTAAACTGAAACACAAGACTACATACTAAATCTCTGTAAACTAATACAGGAATGTTTTCATCCTACAAGTTGTCAAGGTACATAGGATATCATCTTACAGATATGCCAACACTGCAAATCCTGGTATTAGGCTAGGAATTACATTACAACAGGGACCGTGAAGACCTTGCCTGGAATTTTGAGCTTTGCTTGTTGCAAAAGTCATTACATCTCAGAGAACCTGAGAAGCTCTTGCATTAGGATCAACGTTACTAACCTGAAGAGCTTTTGTTGTCATCAGTCCTCTTCCTGTATCTGAAGCAAGAACAAAGAGGACGCTTATAGTAAAATACAAGAGACTATGATAAGCTGCAATAAATTAACAGGCCAGCAAGGAAAAGCTCTAAAAGAACATACGTTACCTCTTACAAATCATAAAAGCCAATTATGGATTGTTCCAGATATACACGTCATTTCTTCGTTCTCTGATTCTCTTTTTACTTTTCAGGACCCTGTGAAAGTCCTTCCCTTGCATCCCCTGCAACACTTGCTGTCCATTTCTAGCAATTACTCAACTTCTTTTCCCCAATTTTTTCTTTAAACACATCTTTCATCACTGGCTACTGTTCTTGGTTTCAGAGTTTTAACTAAACTTCACTGTTTCTATTCACAATATTTTTTCTCTGATTCATACTATTCTCTCTACTCTCTCTTTAACATTGCAGAAGTTTTTGAAATATAATCTACTTAAAGAGAAAAAATACAAGTATATACCTTTACTATAAACAGTACTAAGTGAATCCCAGCTCTAAAATCCTAGCTCTAAATACTTTTCGGTATTACTAGATCTGCTGAACTTGCATGGAAAAAAAGATGAAATTATAACGAGGTTAGGTTCTGATACTGGAAACACTTAAGAGATATTACTTTCTTCTTTAAAACTGTGCTACTAACTCTTTTAAAACTTGATTTCTACAAGGAATTCAACATAGGTGTGCATGTTTTGTAGCATACCAGAGTATTCTCATACTAGAGTTTTATACAAGAGCATCTTTATATAAGAAACAGTTTACAGTACTTCAGGCCTCCATACCTACTTGTTTATGTTAAATGACATTCACGTACATATACCAGAAGTCCTTAAAAGACTAACGGTAACTGGCTTTTTTTCCTGATGCCAGCCAGGTGCGTGATTCAAAATGAAAGCAGGAATCTAACATTCTTAGAAGAACCAAACATGTACCACCAATAAATAATTAAAACATTACCCCAGAACTGTGCTGGCCTTAAATTACTGTCTTCAAATCCTCTGTCTTTCAGCCACTTCTTAAGTTTAATGTATTCCAGCTTGCAACTGCAGTTGACTAAAAATAAAAAAGAGGGGGTTAATGCTATAAAATATCACTCTATTGGAAAACAAAGGAAATTGAAAAATTTTACTGTATGTTCAGAAAAACTGTATTTTGGATGTTTTAGTAGAGCATAATAGAATAGCAAGAAAGGCTCCCCTCGAACTAGCTTAATAAGTTCTGGGTCTCTATGCACTGGGAGCTCTCAGAACTGTAGTAGGAGTTATTCAGCACAGGCAAGGGTCAAAGAATTTGAGAACGATGTAGTACTTCCTATTAGCCAGAAAAGAGAATTCACAATATTCACCATGCTCTGCTTGGGACTGTAAACTAACTGCTAGAATATTTGCATAGAAATAGCTAACACTCATTAATATTATTTTCAAAGCACAAAGGTGTTCGACAAATATGCACCACAAAATGACACCTTGACAAACAACTGGTTATTTTATTATTTAGCAGTACTTCCAGGGATAGTACCTCCATCCATACAACTCTGCAAGTGTCGTCTTCTTCTCTTTCGACCTGTCCGGCCTCTGCTTTTCTTCATATTAAGAAACAGATTTTGCCTTATTTAGGCAACCTGAATTAAAACAAAAAGTTACTTAAAAATATTTAAAGTCCCTTTCAAATACTGTATGTTGCTTTTATCTCAATAAGAGAAATCAGAGCACTGCCTGTTCAATAAGTTTAGAAAATGTACTACAAAGCAAACCCCTAAACGAGGGTGGGCGATCGGGGTGAGGGAAGACGGGAGGCCTTTATCTCCAAACATCACCTTGGCCACGGCATGGCCACAACCCTCTATAGCCCTGGCGCTTCCCGCCACACGGCTAGGCCTCTCCCCGCTTCCTGGTCTGACAGACAAAACCTCGAATCGCCCGAGCGAAGCGAACACCGCTTGGGACCCTCTGTGCCCCCTCGCATCTCAAGGCAGTGGAGATTGAAGAGTGTAACGAGACATCCCGTCTCCCCTCGGCGGCCCAACAGCCGTTCCGTCTCCCGATTCCCTCGCGGGCTGAAATCGCGGCGGGGGAGAGGGCAGAAATGCGGACGCTGCCCGGTGACCCCCACCGCCTCACAGTCGCCCACCCGCCACCGGCCCACCTGCCGCAGAGGACGCAGGGACCGCCACTCCCGCCGCTGCCCGCCGCCGCCGCCGCCGGCCTCTACCCGCCCGCACCGCCCCTGCCCGCCGCGGGAGGCGGGGCTCCCCCGCCGCCATCTTAGGTGCGTTCGGCTCCCCCCCCCCTCCGCGGTGCGTGAGTGTCTGTGGCCAGCGGCCAGCTCGTTCTCTCCTCATCGCCGCGCAGAGCTCAGCAGCGAGGGGGAAGGTACGCAGTGCCGGAGGTGGGTGAGGGAGTGCCGGCTGCCCCTCCGGGCCCGCCTCGTAGCTCCTCGCTGCATTCAGCCCCTTTGCGGGACGCGGCGGGGGCGCGTAACGGCCGCCCGTCAGCGGCCGGGATCGTCCCGCGGGGAGCAGGGAGTCCCCTGAGGAGCCGGGCGTTATTGTGGCTCGCGAGTTTGCTTTGCGTTCCCGTTAGGAAGAAAAACCGGTCCTGAGGAGGTGGTAGTGAGTGAAATGTGCCGGTTTGCAGCGAGGTGGGACCTTGCTGGTGAACCGAGAGGGTGGCTCCTGGCCTGGTGGAGTCAGTCAGTAGCTGGGCAGGCTTTTAGGAGCTGGTTAAGATTTCATCCTCGCTAGATGTCTGCTTGTGGTTAGTTACAAGCTAATTTGGAAGAGAAATGGCACTTAAGTCAAATGTGAGCCAAACCAGCGTTTTACACTCGCGTTTATGGGGGAAATACATATTCTTTAAATGTGCTATGTCTGCGAAAAAAACAGCAAGCAGACTTTGATTCTAGAGCTGACTTGGTGTGTTAAACAGAAGAAACATTGTCTGTAGTCAATCTATGGTCCACTGTTTCTCTCTAAAAACGCTAGAATTGATTCTTCTGCCTGACACTTGACCCACTCCTCCCCTTTTTTTGAGCGCGAGTTTTTCCAGCTTTGACTGCATCAGTGCTTGAACTGAACCAGTTGAATATCCTCAAAAGAAGGAAATGGTATTCCTGTAAAGTGTATGTGCAGAAGAGCCTACTTCCATCAAAAGCTAATTTAATACTAAAGATTAGTCATGGACTTTCTTTCTTTTTTTTTTTCCCCCCCCAATCACTGGTTGGGCTTTCTTCAAAACATTAACACCAAACATGTATTTCTCTGTGAATACCTCATGCTACTTTAGTAAGTTACAGTTAGTGTGCACTCTAATGTATTTTTACATAATTCAAAGTGGAATTCTAAATAGGATTTAAAAAAAAACCCAACACTTTTATCCATTTTCAGGTAGCCATCTTTGTCCATATGAGTGTGAAATTTTCTTCTTTGCTGTTTGCAGTTACTGTCACTTTGGTATACATTCAGAAAGGACAATGTCCAACGTGCCAGTGGCTGTGGTGACCGGGTCCAACAAAGGGATCGGATTTGCAATTGTGCGGGCTCTATGCAAACAGTTCCCAGGGGACGTGTACCTGACAGCCCGAGACCCCGGCCGTGGCCGAGAAGCAGTGGCAAAGCTCCAGGAAGAAGGGCTGCGTGCACTCTTCCATCAGCTGGATATCGATGATCTGCAGAGCATCAGAGCTCTCCGTGACTTCCTAAAGGAGAAATATGGAGGGCTGAACGTGCTGGTTAACAATGCAGGGATCGCTTTCAAAGGTAGGAAGCGGACTGTCTGGGATAGCCCTATGTGCTGCAAAGCTACGTGGAGAAGGATAGCTGATGCATCAAGGTTTTTACAAAGCTACTTATACACAACTTCTTTGCCAATGGCATGCTGCTTTTTTGGCTGGGCAAGCTGCCTACCTTCTTAAGCATAATGAGAGGGCAACGTGAAATGGCCCTTCCTCTAGCATCTGTTCGGCTAACTGTGCATGTAAAGATGCTTCCCTGGAGTGTTATATTTGCATCGCATACAGAGGCACACAGTGCACGTGAGCTGAGTTGGGTTTATTGAAACTTCACCAGGCCTGTGGGAGCCCATTGTCTGTGTGAATATCAGCCGTGTTCCTCGGGGATCTGTGTTTTCTTTCTTCTGCAGCCTTATACTTTGGTTTTTTATGCATTACCTGCTCAAGGATTCCACTTGATAAAAAAGAACCTTTGGCCCTGGGTGATTTTTGTCATCTTTACTTATCTTTAACTTTCTCAGGCCATTCAGTTACCTGTAGAACAGTTAACCTAAATCTTGCTGTGCTGAGCAAGAATTTAACCCTTTCGTCTTCTAGTGGACAGGAAGGCAGGGAAAGTGAGGAAGATGCAGAAGTTGTGAGGTAGAAGAGTGCATTCTCCTTGTAACTGTTTATAAAAACAAGTTGAGAATCATGTTAGCTGCAGATAGAGCCAATCACAAACATGACTACTAGTTCATTTCCCTGCCAGTACAAACTTGTTCTTTCCATATTTTCTGGGGGGGGTTTGTTTTTTTGGTTTTGTGTGGTTTTTTTTTTTTTTTTTTTTTTAAATCTCTTTGCCTGATCTCCAGTCAGGACATGTAACAGTTCAAGCACAGTGTTGTGCTGACTCATCTGCTCACAGCACAAGTAAAGGAGGCCTGTCAGGTAGTATGGATCGAACCTCACCTGCTGCTGAAGATGGAGCTTCTCATGTACTGGGAGTGCAGCAATGGTGTTCTGAAGTCCAGTCACTTTATATTTTGCATGGTACTTTGCAGGAAGATTGCTTGTGTTCAAGATCAGCTTAATAGGAGGCAATTCTTAGTATAATTGTCTGAGCTTCAGGATGTGCTCAAGATAAAGAGGTGTTAAAGCCTTGCAGCAACAGTTAAAAGATTGTATCTCTGTCCATGCGTATCATTTATAAAGCCTGCAGGTGCTCAGACCAGTATTTCTTCAAGTCATAATCAGGGCCTTAGCTCAACCTACTAGTGACAATGAGTTTGGGCAAGACTGGGCTGCAGCTACGGCAGTTGAAGTGCAGTGTGTGTTCCCTGTTGCTGACTTTGCAGCAGCTGTAGCCTCCATCAAGGTGGGTACCTGGACAGGTGAAATAAAAGCTCCTCAAATTGCTGCAGCAAGATTTGCTAGAGCTCATCTGTGAGAGATCTTAGATTTATTGTCATGGAGCCACTGAACAGATAAACAGGTAAAATAGCATGACCAGTGGAGTTCCTGTTACTTCCTTTGCTACATCATAGATTTTCTTATTCAGAAGTTGCTTCCAGATGTTTAGCCTAGACTTTCTTCAAGCTGACAACTTACTGAGTCAGCAGTAGGTCATACAATTAAGAAATGTGATAGAGGAGCCAGTTGTAACTGTTGTTGTGTAAGTATCTAGCACAGAGGCTAGAGGTTTTAACACCTGTGTAAGAGCTTGCTGTGATGCTTATCTCATATTTTGGCTTTAATTCTTGCTTCAGAGATTGGCATTTCTACCTAAGTTTGCTTCTTGCCTCGACAGGTTTCTGCTGCCATCCCAGAATTTATGCTTGCCTTTCTTTATTGTAGTACTGTGTGTCATTGCTGTCTGTCAAAGATTAGATTTACCATTGAATCTAATTTATTGTTCAGTTTTTGTGCTGCACTACAGATAATCCAGCAAAGTCCTTAGTCCAGCAAAAACTGTTCATGTATGAAATGATTATGTACCCGTGGGTTGCCTTCTGGATGAGCTTCTGTGAGAACAGTCATTCTAGTAATGTTTGTTAAATCAACGGGGTGTGTATCTATCAGATGTTACAAGTAATATATCTTGTTAGACAAATGAGTGGGTTTTGGAGTGTAGGGAAGCTTCTCTCTTGCAAGGTAGATATGGAAGCAGGAGTTTGGAGTTGTGTAGGTTTTTAGTTTCTTCTCCCACTGTCATAATGCTTGCAATAGATCATGGTCTGGCTTCATGTCTCAGATTTAAATGCAAGCATTTTGCAAAACTTGATGGTATCAGTGCCCATTGCTTGAGAGTATAAGTCAGCCATTAAAGCTGTGTTTTGCAATAAGAACACAAGTACATTAAGTACTAAATGACCTGTTACTGCCTCTCTTTTGAGTTTACATATGTCTGGGCTATGGAGACAAGTGAAGACCTGCCTAATCTATGTAGCTGGCCTTCATCACTGCATAGATAAAGCCTGTAGCAGAAGGGGAGGAATTAACTCTTACTTCCCCCTCAAAGTGGAGGACGCATAGCATATGGCTTATTGCTGAGCCAAATTGTCAGCTGATGGCACATCCTACCCCACTTTTGGAAGTGGCAAGCTGTCAGTTCTGTCCGATGAAATACCCTTACGGTGCAGTTCCATGGTCTGCTTATGCTTATCTAAATCAGCTCTCTTTCCTAGCTGCTAATTCCCACTCTTTTGCTTGTGTTAGCACAGATCTGTCAGTTCAGGGCGTGATTTACGACACAAGTTGTTTATCAGTTTTGGGGTTGGTTGGGTTTGTTTATTTGTTTTTTCAGACTGCACCAAATCTTACCCATGCATTCTTTACAGAAGCTTTTACAGTATTTGTTGCAGTTTGGCACTGCTCTGACTTCAAGTCCCAGCTAAGAACTCAAGACATGACAACTTAAGAGTCAGGATATAGAAGCAGTTGTCTGCTGTGTTGTTGGATGTTAGTACCAGGGTGGTAGTCTAACTTTTGCATCTTCAGTGGCACCATCCTAGATTCAGGATCTTCTCTTCTGATTTCCCCTCTGCCCCCTCCCCTCCCCTGGTATGTCAGGATGGTGGCAAAGTGCTGTGCCATGCATCTAAGAGGAGAAGGCACCTCAGAGTTCACTTGGTAGCGGCAGCCCAGACTGAGCACTGGGTGTGAGTAAGTACAGGCAGGTCAGTGGGCAGGTTGGGCAGCGCACCCTGTGAGAGCAGTCTTTCCTTGTCTCTTCCATATAAAAGGCAGAAAGACAAATGGCCTGTGGGTTGGCAAATTATTCTGCGGAGTGATAGAACTGACTGTCCTGGGGCAAAGCTAAAGCCTTCAGCTAAGAAGAGTTGAAAACGTAATTAGCTCATTATTAATATAACATTGCAGAGCTAGATCTTTGCATTAATAAGAATGTGAGTGTTAGTGATGTTGCTTTTTTTTTTTTCCTTATGTATTTTAATTGATCATATTCCTGTTTCCTAATTATCAAAAAAAGAAGGAACTAAGATAAACTTTTGGCAGTTTGGTAACTTCCTTTCAAACAGTAGTACAATTCTGATTTTTTTTAATTTTTTTTTTTTCCCTCCCTTGCTACCATCTCTTATGAAAAGTTCGTGACACAACTCCCTTTGCGGTCCAAGCAGAGGTTACACTGAAGACAAACTTTTTTGGAACCAGGAATGTTTGCACAGAATTGTTGCCTCTTGTGAAGCCTTATGGTAAGTGTAACATAACAAGTAGAGAAATAGTTTTATATGAATTTTGGTCCTCCTTACATGGGAAAATCCTATCCTCAGAAGCACGCTGCCCCACAGCAAGAGGAGTGCACCTGTACTGTAGGTAAGAGAACAGATGGCCTTTCATGACACCCAAAATGTCTCTGCTGTGTGTATTTACATCTACTTTCAAGCCAGTCATGTTCTTCTGTTATGGATTGAAGTGGAATTCTTGTGGTGTCCCCAAGAAGGCATGAAGAACTTACCCATGTTCTGTCCATGATTTCTGCCTACATAAATTGTTATTGCTTCAGAAAGGACCTTTTGATAATACAACTAGGATAAGGAAATACCTAAAAACAGTGTTTCAGCTGAGTTTGATGTGACATGCCTGTTCTTCCTACTGTTGAAGAAACCTTCTCAATAGGCTGCTGGTCTGTCTCTATCTAGATCCCAGCCTTTGCTGTGTTTGCAAGTGTCTTGTGATGTAGTTACAAATGGCACTTGAGGATGTACATTAAGTTACTGTGATTTGGTGGTTAGGAGGAACTGAAAGAAATCACTTTACCAAAAATGGTAAATAGAATGGATCAGGGTCAAAAAAGATATATGCATGAATAATGAAGAGGTATTGGCAACAAGCAAGTAATCTGTACTTGTTGGATGACTGTCCTGCAGAGAATGCTCCTGTTCTCAAAACCTGGAAGCACTGGAAGTATCCTGGAATACTACTAACATATCGTGGATGATTTGAAAGGAGGGTGTTTGGATCCAATACCCACACCAAATCTAAGGGGTGTTTTTAAATACAATTCTTTTCAAGACTTGTGATCACTAGATATTTTCATGCATATTTCAATAAGTGCTTGCTGCTATGAATGAAATGTTGCCTATACCAACATTTAAATACATCTAGGTTTTTAAGAGAGAAAAAGTCAAGTAGATGAGAGAGAAGCCGGGAACTGTTAGTCCCTAGGGAGGAAGGAAAGGATAGAGTAAATGGATTTGGGGGGCTGGTAGGGGAGCAAGTAAACAGTGCCAAAATTGCAATTTAGTACTCTTGTACTAAGGGTGAAGGACAAATGTGTTAATAAAGTCATTAACAGAAAGGATTAATTTCTGTGGCTTTTAAGATCTAAATCCTCATGTTCGTTGCGTGAATGGCTGTGAACTAGCAAGAAAGAGGGAAACAGTGTAACATAATTTTGGGGAAGATGAGTGAACTAGTGATGCAGCTGACTCATTCCTCTGTACTGAAGTACTGGGATAGCACTTAAAATAGCTTACTGCAGTTTTGCATGCTGGGATTTGTAAATCTTCAGGTATTCTGTAAACAAGCTGATGGTCTCACTGCATTAAGAACTACATTGCTTTTGTTGAATTCTGTATTCTGGCTTTTGAGGTATGTTCTCGTGGCACTTTACTCAAGCTGTTGCAGAAGTGAGAATGTTTTTGACCAGAACTTCACGAGTAAAGTCTGGCTGCCATTACTGAGAAAGCCGCTTACTACTATGAATATGCCTACAGATTATAACAGGCTATTTCCTGGAAGAATACCTGAAGTTCGATAGAGAGCTTTTGCAGGTTCACTCCTTAAATTACCCTCTGTAATGGAATTCACTAGAAACACTTGACACCGAGTTAACTGTGATCTTCCAGAAGCTCTGCAAAATAGCCCGCACAAAATATTTTACAGTTCTTCACCTAAGCAGTGAATACATAACTGTGGAGCAAGTCCACTTCGGTGTCTGGGTTTGTTTAATGTGTATAAAAGTAATCAGTCTTTATTCTCTTTTACCAGGTAGAGTGGTGAATGTCTCTAGTATGGCAAGTAGCTCAGCTCTGGGAGGCTGCAGCCGAGAACTACAGCAAAAGTTTCGCAGCGACATGATCACTGAGGATGAGTTGGTGGAACTCATGACCAAATTTGTGGAGGATACCAAGAAAAGTGTGCATGAGAAAGAGGGTTGGCCAAATACTGCCTACGGGGTATCCAAAATTGGTGTCACAGTCTTGTCCAGGATTCAAGCCCGGATGTTAAATGAGAAAAGAAAAGGTGACCACATCCTTCTCAATGCCTGCTGTCCTGGATGGGTGAGAACAGACATGGCAGGTCCTAGAGCCACTAAATCGCCGGATGAAGGGGCTGAGACCCCAGTCTATTTGGCCCTTTTGCCTTCTGATGCTGATGGTCCTCATGGCCAGTTTGTTAGTAACAAAGCTGTTCAAACCTGGTGAGCTTATGTATGTGGACCCATGCAAGCAGTAATATGACTTTGGATTAGCCTGTGCCCTGGTAGGGCATTACCCAGAGCAGTCTCATCCTGTCCACAGCAGCAGCAGGGTCCTTTATTATTACAATGAGGGTTACAGTTACAGTACTCCTCTGGGATTAAGTCTACAGTAGGGTACACTTCCCAACAGTCTCCATTAGCCTGCTCACAGCATTGACTGTATAGCCCAAAATCTGATTTGTGGGTGTTCCAACCCAGATGATACAGGCTAATTAGGTGTTGCCCTAATGTAGAGGTGCCTGACCTTGTTTACCTGAATTTACTCTTAATTAAATCATTGCCAGCCCTTCTCCCACTCCCCTGAGACAGATCTCTGACATGGAGTTGGGATGAGGAAGCAGATGCCTTACGCTTTCTCAGCACAATAGATCTTTCTAGGGACCATAGTTGCTTCTTGAGATTGTGCAGGATTTCTTAAGGGGGAGGGGGTTGTTCTGAAATCTACAGTCTGACTAGTTTGGGGGAGCTAATAAGACCAGAATAGAATCACTGCTGTATAGAGATTCCTTTTTATCAGTACAAAATGGAATTAGGTGAAAATAAAAATAGCAGTGACATACCATTAATAGAACTTAATCAGTTGGCTTTATTAATATGTACGTCAATAAATTGTATTCATCCAACTGGCTTATTCTGATACTAAAAATTTATAATGTTTGAAAATACACTTTAATTTTCTGCAGCTAAGTTTGTAGCTGGAATGTGTGATGTTTGGACTATATAAAGAGAAAATAAACTACAGACCTGATAAAGCAAACTATTCCTCAGGACTTCCAGTTCATTTATTGCACAGCCAGAAGTTTCCTTATTAAAAACCTGGATTAAGGGCTCTCCATGTAGTAGAGAAAATGAACTGTAAATGTTGCAATACTATTACAGAACAGGACTGAAATACATAATTATAATGGTAACCAAAACATGTCATCCAAGCAAAATCACATGTAGAGGAAGGAGTGACAGGGAGAGCACCAAATTTGTTTTCTCATTTTAAATGTTGGTTCTTGTGTTTGAAATGCTTAATCTTGAAAGGTTGCCATGGCACTTCAGGCTGTAGAGGTGGAGCCATGTGGCAGCAGAGGCAGCCTCGGGGTAGGGCAGGGCACCTGGGACAGCCCCAGGCTGTGGGGCAGCTGGCTGCGGGGGGCTGGAGTGAGGTGGGGTTTGGTTACCCCCAGGCTGTAACCGTGCAGCTGGTTCTCCACCATGTCCTGCCAGCCAGCACAAAAGCCATGGCGGGGGCCCTGGGGCCTTGCCCCGTCCTCCCTGCAGGGCAAGGTGCGCACAGTGCTGTGCTCTGCCAGGGGAGGCTGCTGCCCTCTTCTTGCTGTGAGAAGCTGAAGGAGCTGGAAACAATTGCCTATAAAGCTGTCATTAGTAATGACAAGTCAGCAACGAACATGGCGATTCTTAATCGGGAGTCAGCAAGACAATGCCAAAGTGGCTTAGCTGACTGGGTTTACATTGGTTTCCCCTGGTACAGTTTGTGTTCAGGGAAGCCTTAGATCAAAAGACGTTGGACATAAATAATATGTGTGGTTTTGGTAATCACTTACCAGCACAGAACAAAGGTGTGATTATTAGTTGGTCTTTTAAGTATACAGTAGCTATTGTTTTTATGAAGATGGAAGTATTGCCAAATGAGTCATGCCCCAGAGCTCATTGAAGAGCAGGATGAGTGCTGCCCCAAAAGTTCTCATTAATCTATTCTCAATGAAGAAAAAAATCTGAGGCCTTTAATTTAAGGGCAACAGATCAGTCACAAAATCCCTGTATAAAGTTTTTAATGCATTTTATGTATTACCGACAGACTGCCTACAGTATGATAGGTCCAAAAGCCATCCAGTTAATGCAGTAACTTGACTATCATTTTGATGTGCAACAGAAAGAACCACGGTTTGTGTATGCTCTTTCAGTTGTGTTAACGGTATCTCAGCAAAATAAAACACGGCTGTTCTGATTTAGTAATAATTTGTGCACAACTTTAAGAGATGTAATCCAACAGTGGAGAATCATACCTAGTTCTTCATACTTGAAATGCTGCTTGAGTCATGAAGTTTCAGAAGTTGCGTGCCCTTCCGGTTGGCATGTACAAACTTTCCAAACAAACCTTGACTCAGCTTTCACATGGTTTGTGCGAAAACCAGATGGTAAGAGTCCTAGGTACTTTTACTGTAGCTGGATAGTATCCATTGCTAAATACAAATTAGTTTCTAAGTACCTCCTATGCTCTATAAAGCTCCTTCTTAAGTCTAACTCAGGATCTGGGTTTGTTTGGGGTTTTTTTGACATTCAAGCCAAACAAATTGTAAGTTTGAAAGTTTTACAAAAGATGTATTTCAAAATCTTGTATTAAGCCCTTTCATAGTGCTTGTTCTTTGTTAAACCTACTTACCCTGTTTCAGGGCAAGTAAGCAAAGTGGAAGATGACGGCTAAGTAGTCATCTTCAGAAATGACATTTCTCATGGTGAAGTTGATTATAATACAGACAGTTTCTTCTGGTATGAACAGCAAGAAGAACAGAGGACAGATCTTTTCACAGCCTTTGCAGCTGTGGTGTGGTAATCGAGGAAGGAGAATCAGCTGTGTGGATACAACCTCAGCTGTAGGAGGTGGAAACAAGGCAGGAAATATTGGCTGTTCACAGAACCAGTCAGAGTCAGGAAGGAGCTTATGCAGGAGAACACATCCCCCGGTGACACAGGTAGGAGGACTGTGTCCTGGGAAGAGAGCCGGGACCGTGCGGGGCAGACTGCCAGGGGAGGGCTGTTTGCTGAGAGCAGAATCCAGGACAGGCTGTACAGCACACGTGTGGTAGGCTGGATCTTTGGATAGGGCTTGCATTGTTCAACCAAAATTTCTTTTTTTTTTTTTTAAGCTGCCTCCCTGCTTCTCTCCTATGTCCATTATGTCTGAAGTATTTTGTTGCTTTCAGGTTCTGGCACGCTTGCCAAGTGGTTATTGTGTAAAGTTCAAGGGTTAGGAAAGGGATGAAATAATAATGACCTGTTGTACAGCGTAAAACTTTTACGCATGATTTACTGTTTTTCTTTTTACAGCATGTCACTACCATTTTTACTTTGGAATTTATTAGCCAAAGAAAATGCCTGGCAATGCAGTAGCTGTGGTGACGTGGGACAACAAAGGAATTGGATTCACAATTGTGAGAGCTCAGTGGAGGCAGTTTCTTGGGGATGCTGTAGCTTATGCAGGATGCAGTCAGGCAGCAGTGGCAAAACTTTAGGAGTGGAAGCTGTACCTGCTGCCGCATCAGCTGGATATAAACAGTGTGCAAGGCCTATGGGACTTTCTGAGGGAGAAGCTACAGACATCCCAGTGTTGCGGTTAACAATGCAGCCATCGTTTTCCAAGGCTGTAGTAGGCCGGCTGTTCGGCAGAGCTTTGCTTTGGAAAGCCAGTGATCTGAAGGTATGGGGGCAATCAGTAAGGAGACTGGTCTGCTCTAAACCTTTTTGAATCTAAAGGGGATTACAAACAGGTCATTTCTATAACTAGAAATAATATAACTAAACTAGAAATGATAACTATAGTGTGGCCAGACTTCTGTATCCGTTACGGTTCCAATGCTGTGTAGTGCAGTGCATTTGGTTTTCAAAACTGCACCATAGACATGCCTAGAGTTTGAGGCCAGTTTACCTAAAAAGATGAAGAGAATATACCTAGCCTAATATGCTTCCTTAAATTTTCCATTTAAGTGTTTTGCTATATAAATAATGAAGATTACAAGAACTCTCAAGAATTCTTTTACATCCCTAGATAATGTTAATTGAACCCATCTCTTATAGTAGTATAACCCAACACGTAGGCAATGTCTTGACTTTGAATGCTGTGGCATTCCTCTCAGCCTAAAAATGTGTCCAGAAAATTTAGATTATGTATGCTGCCCGGTATTACTTAAAACACTTAAATGCAGAATATAATTCAAACTCCAGTCTCACATTAGTATAGGAATGTTTTTAGCTTTTTAGTCTCAAATAATGAAAAAAGGGAAGGAACAATAATGATGTTTTACAATGGAAATTCTGCAGTTTTCTTTTTTGTTCTGCAAAGACTTCATTCTGGAGCTGACAATAAAGGAAACTGTCAGCTGGACAAAGTTCTGGTCTTGAAGGCCAGTTTTCATCATCTGTAGATCTCTTCACAAGATTAGCTATCCATAGCACTTGTATCTGAATGAACAATACCCAACTCCACATTTCCCAGTTTGGATTGTTGTCTTGTCTTTGGACCCTGCTCACTGATCTAGAGTTGTGGTTATTCAGCGCTCTTAAAATCCTACCCTGTCTCTCTTCAGGTACGTACTCACATACTCAGACACCCTGATCTGATGGGCATTGTCTATTTTATTTGATTGGAGTTATACAGTATTTAGAAGACATATAGCAGTAGTGGTTCCAGTGGTGTTTTATTTGTGAATGTATTGTTTTGGACTCTGCTAGGGAGATAAAATACTGAAAGCAAGCAACTTGTTAAACTTCCCTCAGTGAATAATAGAAATGCTATGTAGTTTCATGGTAGAAATTTCATATTTTAAATTGTGAGGGATATTTCTAAAAAGAACCAACCAAACAAAAAATCTGACAAGTGATATACGATTGGAGTAGACTTTTCCAGTATGAACCAAACAGATTTATGTCAACATCACATAGAAGTTAACGTGAACGTTCATTAGATTGAAATGCAGCCTGGCTGTCTCCAGAAGTGATTACATCAGTAAATCTATTACTTGATCCCATCCCAAGGGCCAGAATTTAGCATGGGCAGTGCTGCCATGGTGCATATAACAAACTGATTTATAGCCTTTCCTGAAAAGAAGTCTTGAACAGTTAGTATGATAGGCATGCTTTGAATTAGCATAACCTCTGATAGAAAAAACAGCATTTGGAGTTATTTTTCAAATGGTTTACCAACCAGCAGATTTGTAAGCACAAGAGCAGAGGAAGTGGATTGGTCCGGAGGTTGCTTGGGTTTGGTTCGTGTTCTGATCAAAGCTTCCCAGCAGGCCGAGCACTTCCATGGACTCCCCGTCAGGAGACGCTCTGGTGCCTGCTGGCAGCTGACCTGATACTGCAGCCATTCCCTCAGCAGGAGCCCAGGAGGATCTCTCCCCTCCACCTGACTGCCTGGTTCTTTGAAATTCTAGAAGACCTTTGTCTTGTGGTAGAAATGGCAAATGGGTTCAAAAGTTAGGTGGAAATCAGAATGAAATTAATATAGTTAGGCACCCACATACAATTGGTGCAGTCAAAGAACACAAATTTGCGAGAAAAATAACTTCTAAAGAGATAGCAAACCCTCAGAAACTAATTTAAAAGTATCCTAAGTAACGTGCTATATTTCAGGACATAAAGGTCACATGTTAAGGACATCATCAAAAATACAAGTTCTTTGCTCAGTCAGGCATGTATTCAGAAGCACTGACCTTCATTTCCAAGAACTAAGCTATGCTACCTTGAAAGTTACAAAACCCTAACATTTAGAAATTGAAACTTAAATTGATGGCATTGCAGTTTAGAAAGATAAGTCATGTTGATGCCCTTGGTACTGAATGTATCTACTGCCATGTATACCTAAGGAAAAATGTTATACTCAAATGATCAAGTCAGTTTATTGTATTAGGAGGAAGCCCCATCTAAATGTAGAACCTGATTGACTGTGTGGTCTTATACCACCCCATTTCTGAAGATTTGTCTTTTCAAATGATGACAGATCTGTAATAAAGCTGTAAATCACTGCAAAACGTTTTAATATTTTGTCATACAAATTTCCCACACGTGTTACACGCATCTCTGAGATTACCCAGCCTTCCAGGTGTCCACGCTGACCTCAGCACTGCGAGCAGATGCTGACTTCCCAAATGCATGGAATGTGCAAGAGCCGCGTGGGCTGTATGAAAGCCTGTGAACAACTGCTAAAATTTTATAGTGAGTAGCACGTGCTGAAGCTTGGCCAGCAGTGCTTTTTGGTACCTGGTCTGGCTTTTAGAGATGTATGCAGCTGGGGATTGAAAGCACATGTGGAAGCCCTCCTGCCTTCCCATCTTGCTTCCATCCTTCCAGCATGTGCATCAAGCAGTCTCATTAGCTGCCAGTAGCCATAGCTTTTATTTGCTAGAAGAGCAACATGCCAAATTATATTACTAAAATCTAGCTAGGAAGGAGAAAGGCAGGTGGTCTCAAGAAAATAAAAGAGTATACGCACGTAAAACTTCCTGGAGCTCATTGCTGAAACAGTATCCATCATAATCTTAAAAGCCACAGTTTCTATTCTCCCATCTTGAATAACTGAACATGTTATTTTTCCTTGACTTTTTCAGCTACTTTGAACTACCAGGATTACGTTCTGCCTTCATGTAAAAAAAAAAAAAAAACAAAAACAAAACAAACCCAAAAAACCCAAACCAAACAAAACTGGGGTTAAATAATGTTTCCACAGTATATAAATCCTTGTCTGGCAAGATCACGTATTCTACTTTCCATGGGTATTTTTTTTGCTAGTTTCTTTTTTTGCCATAAGAGTACTAAAAATCTAGCACATTAACTTTCTTTGAAGTCTTTTGTAAAGAACAGAGGGCTTCTTATATTGGACTTGAGCCTTTTATAAAGGTAACAACTGAATCCCCATGAAAGCTGTGTCTGCAAAATTTGTCAAAAGTGCTTCATGCCTAAAACCAGCCGGAACAGAAGCAAAACTATTAAACGTGCCTTTGCCGGCTTCAATGTAATGGAGATGCTGAAACTTACTTTGCCTGGAGCAGCAGGTAACAGCCCTCGTTGCCCAGCTCCGCGCAGGGACGCGCATACTTGCGGCGGGCGGTGCGACGCCCCAGCGTGGGGGCAACACGCGAGTTTGCGGCTCCGCGCAGCCGCCGCCTTCTTTCCAGACTATCCGAGGTTGATGCACCAAGCAAAGGGAGCGGCCCGGGCGTGACCCGCCGGCGGGGCATGGCCCCGACGCCTCCCCTGCGGCCCCGCGGCCGGGCGCGCTGCCGGCGGGGAACGGCCGCGGGGACCCGGGGGCGCCGGGGGGAGAGCGCGGAGCCGCCCGGCCCTGCCCCCGCCCCGCGCCGCCAGGGGGCGCTCGGCGCCCGGGCCCGGCCGCCGGGGTGTACCATTTCCCCGCGGGGGGTCGCGGATGACCCGCTGCGGGCTGTAGCGCTCACCGACACTGGCAGCCCCCCCTCGCGGCTTGGCAGCGGGTAAAGACGAGAGAAGCCGCTCCTGGGCGGGGACGCCCGGAGCCCTCCTGCACCCGTCCACGAGCTTCCCTCTCCCCCGCGCTGTATTCAGTGGTACCGCCCCAGCTGCCGACTGCGGCGCGGCCCTCGCGGAGCGGGAGGGGTTTGGGTGGTGGTGGTTTTTTTTTTTTCTTCCCCCTCCCTTCCCTCCTGTTGCCATAGAGACTGCGGGGTGCCGCCCCCCCCCGTCCCGCGCCGGGCTGGGACACGTCGCCGTCGCCGCCGGCCCAGGAGGTCTGCGGGGCCCTTCCCAGGTACGGGAGTGGCGGGGAGGAGAGTGCCGCCGCGGCCGGGCTCGGCGGGCGGGCGGGGATGAGGAGGGGCGGAGGGGATACGCGCGGGCATCGGGGGGTGACCCGCCGGGGGCCGCTACGCGGCGGGGGCCGTTGGTGGCCCGGCCGAGGGGGCAGCGCAGCTCGCCGCCGGCGGGGGAGCCCGCCCTGTCATCGCCGCTGCCGCAGCCGGCACGTCCTCGGCGGTCCGTGCCTGGCAGGTGAGGCTGGAGGGCAGCCGCGGGGCTGCCCGTCCGCGGGGGAGGGTGTCCTGCGGGACCCCCGTCCCGTCCCCGCAGGGCGGGCGCTGCGAGGGGCCCCGGTCCCGCCGCGGCCGGGCCTGGCGCGGGGCTGCGTGCCCCCCCCGGGGGCCTGCCAAGCCGCAGCCGGGCTCTGGAGCGATCAGCAGCCGACGACGGGGCGCGGGTTGCACGCAGAGGCCCCGCAGCCCGGGGAGGCAGCGCCTCGTCCCCTGGGATCCGAGGCAGAGAGCCCGCCTCGTTAACCTGTCATGAGACAATGCTGAAAGTTGATGAGTAACTATTAACGTCTTCATTTACTAAGGAAGTTTGTGACCCGGGATTTGGAAGACGTGCCTGAAGGTCACTGGCAAGTGGCTTTTGTTTTGTTTTGCTTTTTAATCTTCCTGCCTTCGTATATAAGCACAAATAGGATCTGTTGGCCATATTTAGATTATTGGATTTTTTCAAACCTTGCTGACATCTAGCCACACAGGTACGTGAACATCAATGCACACTAAATCATTAAGCCCATCACTGTTTTTCTGGGTGGGAATACACTATTCACCTGTCTTTTCACAGCAAAGTCCAAAGAAACTGTCTTAAGAGCTGAATAAGACAATTTTTCCCCCAACTGAAGCTTTATTAGGGTTTTTTTTTTTCTTAAGTAGGCATGTTCTATTTTACCCTCAGAATCTAACTAGATTTTACTTAAATAAACCAGGTTTTAATGCTGTGAGAATGCTTTAGGACATGATTTTCATAGAATACTTAGAACCTCTTTAAGTGCTGTTGATAATTTGATTCCTGTTCTCTAAGTGGATTCATGCGGGTATATTGCATTTACAAATGAAGAAATTTGATGTGTTCTGTCAGCAAAAGAGCTGCCCAATTCTAAATGATCCAGACAAATCTCTTATTTATGAAAGTGGCAGCACTCTTGACTTGGCAGAGAGCTGCTAGAATACTTCCTAGCGCATGCTTTGTTCTAAGGAGTATGAATACAATCCAGCAGTCCAATGATTAAGGTACTTACATGAGATGAGGGAAATAAGGTTCAATTTCTTGCCCTGCCAGTGGCAGGGGCAGCATCTATATCAGATTAGTCGTAATTTTTGCTGACAGTGCATTGCAAGTTTGCCACTTTGTTAGGTTTTATGGGAGGGTTGACATTTTTTTTAAATCCTTGTTGGAGCAAGGATAGCTGTATCCCAGATGAATGTTATACCCTGCAAGGCACTGGGGTTTTTTACTCTCTTTGCTGTGAAAAGCACTGCATATATCCTGGTGAAAACAGAAAATTAAACCTTTACTGTAGCAAAACAAACAAACAAAACCAACCAACCAAATATGGCCCTAAGGACATTGTGTGATAATACTTTTTTTTTTTTTTTCATAGAGGTGGATGTAGGTTGGATGACAGAGTCGTTGTGTTGGCAATGGCTGAATCCTACTATCAGGGGAGGGCAAAGGTGGCTTAAACCTGCCTTTAAAATCCTTTCTCTTATTTGGGTGCATCCAGCTTTTTCTGTTTCTGAGCGTTTGCTACCAAAAATCTTATATTGATGTAGTTATAGTTGTTTATTAAAGTTAATGGACAATACACAATTGTTGATTTTTATTTTTTTTTTAATGCTGTGAGAGATGACCTGCTTTAAAAGAATATAGAGGACTACTTAAGTTTATTTTTGTGTCCCAACAGTAGGAAACTGAATGCAGATGCCTTTCAGAAACATTATAAAATGTTGTTACAGACCTGTGCTTTCTTTTCTGTATCAGTGATGTAGCACAGATTGACCTAAACCTGGCATTCCTAAACCTAAGCATCTCTATAGAAGAGTATTTTTATATTAGCTAACATGAGAACTAGTGTCATAGCTAGCATAGGAGTGAAGGTATGATTTTTCAGTGTGTAAAATCCAACCACACTTGTTTCTCATTGTTCTAAAACAGGTGTGTTTTGGTTTTTTAATCTGAATGCATTGCAGCATATGAGAAGTTCGGGTCTGGATAACATATTTTTCCTCTGTAAAAATACACAGATACTTTTTTGGTGAAATAAAGGAAGATTAGAATGCATGCCTTGACGCTTTAGCACAAACACCTTAGACTTGTACTTCAGCATCTGCTGCTGACAGGTTGAGATGCAGAGTTCTGAGAGCTCCTTCTGCTGTGGGCTGAGAGGCCCTTTAATGGGATTCCTCTGGAAAGTTATATTTTGGTATGAAATATTTCACATTCCACTGCTATAGGTAACCTTTCAAAACACTGCACAGATAATAAGTTATGAAAACTATTTCTCCCTAACTCCTTGTCAGCACTTCGACTGTTTGTAGTGAGACTTTATATTGCTTTCCTTTGTTATTGTGCGAGAGATCCACGTGCATGGAAGGAAAAAACATGTCATAAATAGAAAAATGTGACTGCAAAAGTTCTAAAACGGGCAGTGGGGAGTTGGAGTCATGCCTGTTAAATTATTTTTAACTTTGTGTTGAAACTTGATCAGATGACCTGTTTATTGTGATCCGTCAGTGCTTCTACATGTTTATTGTTATCTTACAGTACTTCAGGTTTGCCATAACTTAAATGCAGGTTATCTTCTTGTAACTGTGTGCACATTTTAGTTTACCAGGAAATTTCACCTTGCTATGAGAACCGAAGATGGATCCAGAAGAGCAGGAGTTACTTGGTGATTACAGATACAGAAATTATTCTTCGGCAATTGAGAAAGCTTTGAGAAACTTTGAATCATCAAGTGAATGGGCAGATCTTATATCTTCCCTTGGCAAACTCAATAAGGTACAGTGTCACAGGAATATTTTTTCATTTGTTTATTATCTTTGTATTGTTCTTAACTTTTCTGTAACTTACAGTACTTAAGCAAAATTGAAAATTCACTCAAGAAAAATATTAGTTCGTAAAGGAAGGGTAATGGAAGCAGCTAAGTCAGTATCTTTTACCTAAATGTGAGAAATTCTGGTAAAACCAACAGAGGTTTCCTTCAAATGGTATTTGTTTCCTTTATACAGCGAAGTTAATTTAGTCTTTGCATTGAAGAAACCCTCAGGATGTTGGTTACTCACTCTAGAGCAGCTAAAAAAGTCTTTATATAGAACAGGAGGTCACAAGTTTTAGTATATATTCTGAGTCAAAGTTTATATTTAAAGATCACATTTACTTGACCATGCCCTTCCCTTGTATTTGGGGAAATAATTGATTTGCTGGTGGTGGTGTCTTTTGTATGACCATGGAAAATATGGCTGACTATAAGAAGAAAGAAAAAGTCTTTTACGGGAATACACCTAGGAATTGTGTCCTCTCCTCCTGCCCAAGAAACAAGGTATATGTTGTTTGTGTCCCATTTGATCTCTTTTAACATAAAGCTCTTCCTGAGTGTATGTGGGGCAAGAGTAGTTACAGTCGTTAAGGAAGGAGGGGTGAGAGGAGACAACTCCTGCAGAATTCATAAGGAAACATCTGTTGTTACCCGATAGATGCCTCACACGCCTTTGCTGTCATTGCTAAACCTTAATTCTACAGCGTTTTCAAAGGGGAGGAGAATCATAGAATGTCTCAAGTTGGAAGGGACCCATAAGAATCATCAAGTCTAACTCCCTGCTCCTCACAGGACTACCTAAACTAAACCATATGACAAAGAGCATTGTCCAGATGCTCCTTGAACTCTGACATGCTTGGTGCCGTGACTACTTCCCTGGGGAGCCTGTTGCAATGACCAACCACCCTCTCAGTGAAGAACCTTTTCCTAATGTCTAGTCTGAACTTCCCCTGATGCAGCTTCATTCTATTTCCTATGGCTAGTCACCAGAGAGAGGAGATCAGCACCTCCCCCTCCGCTGCCCCCCTTGAGGAGGTTGCAGACTGTGATAAGGTCACTCTTCAGCCTTCTATTCTCCAAGCTGAACAAACCAAGTGACCTCATCTGCTCCTTGTAAGTCTTGCCCTTGAGACTCTTCACCATCTTGGTCACCCTCCTCTGGACACTCTCTAATAGTTTGATGTCCTTCTTGTATTGAGGCACCCAAAACTACACACAGTACTCAAGACGGGGCTGCACCAGTGCAGTGTAGAGTGGGACAGTCCCCTCCCACGACCAGGCAGCTATGCTGTGCTCGATGCACTCCAGGACACGGTTGGCCCTTTTGGCTGCCAGGGCACACTGTTGACTCATATTCAACTTAGCATCAACTTAAACCCCCAGATCTCTTTCTGTGGGGCTGCTCTTCAGCCTCACGTCCCCCAGTTTGTACATATAACCAGGATTACCCCATCCCAGGTGGAGAACCCGGCACTTGCTCTTGTTAAATTTTATACCGTTGGTGATTTCCCAGCTCTCTAGTCTATCCAGATCTCACTGTAAGGCCTCTCTACCCTCGAGGGAGTCCACAGCTCCTCCTATTTTAGTATCATCAGCAAGCTTACTTAAGGTACACTCGATTCCTGTGTCCAGATCATTTATAAAAACACTAAAGAGCACTGGCCCTAAAATTGAGCCCTGGGGAACCCCGCTGGTGATTGGCTGCCAGCCTGATGTAACCCCATTTACTATAACCCTTTGAACCCAACCCATCAGCCAATTGCTCAGCCAACGTATTATGGACTTGTCTAGCTGTGTGGTGGACAGTTTATCCAGAAGGATACTGTGAGAGACAGAATCAGAAGCTTTGCTAAAATCCAAAAAACCCCACATCTACTGGCTTCCCTTGGTCAACTAGATGGGTAACCTTGTCATAAAAGGAAATTAAGTTGGTTAAGCAGGACTTTCCCCTCATGAACCCGTGCTGGCTATGACCAATGACTGCATTGTCTCTCAAGTGTTTTTCAATAACTTCCAGAATATCTGTCTCCATCATTTTACCAGGTGCTGAAGTGAGACTGACAGGCCTGTAATTACCAGGGTCTTCCTTCTTACCCTTCTTGAAAACTGGGACAACATGTGCCAAATTCAGGTTTTTTAAGGGCAGCCATGTTCCTTCCTCTTCAGAGGAGAGAAGCTGAATATTGCTCTGGCAACAGGAGTTAAACATTTCTGCTTTCACTGTTTCATCATGATTCCCACTGAGTCACTAAGGAGAGCTAGAGGCCTTCAGAATGCTTCTCTCAAAAGGAAAGATAAGAAGCAATTAGAGATATTTCTTACTTGTGGCAAGAGGTAGCATTTGATCTTTTATCTTGATCTAGATGAACACACTGAACTGATGAACACCTATCTGAAACTCTTATTCAGGTACAGAATTGCCAAAATATGTAGCAGCATAGTAGAAACCAAGCAAAAAAGCTTTTAGCTGTTACATCAGTCCATCTGCTGTGGTATTGTATGGACTTAATCGTTTTAGGAGCTTAAGAATTGGTAGAGCAAATCATCCCCAGTGTTCATCTGCTTCTGTCTGTTATCTGAAAATAAGGATGATATGTCAGGGGAATGTGCTGCCAAAAGGAAGACTGAAATAAGATGTCAATAGCTTTTCTCTTAACTCCTATGATTACTTGGTCTCTTACATCCTAAAACATAAATATTGTTGTTAAGTTCTGTTAGTGTTGGGGGGAGGAGGAGGTGTTTCTAACATAAGAGCTTAATTTCTTCTACAGTCAGTTCTGAGGGTGAATGAATGAGCAGGGAGAGAATGGGTAGGAGGGAGGAGATCAACAGTATCTCAATGATAAAAATGTTTTTAAACACTGCACACGGTTATATTCAGCAACCTGGGTGTCAGTAACTGGTGTGCAGCGATGCCTATTATTAAGCAAATGTGAAAATGCTGAGATAGGAAGAGGTGAAAGAGGATGAGTAAGTCGAGGAGTTTCTGAAGTACTTTTCATGCTTCTAGAGTAGCACGGAAGATCTCTCTTAAGCACGTTTCTTAAGGATCTTTGTATTGTTGACTTTAATTGTGGGTGGTTTTGCTTATATTGGTGTAATATTTTCTGAGGCTTTTTCTCCTGTAGGCAGGCTTCAACAATACTTTGTACTATTGAGTCCCACAAGTTAACACACACACACTTTTATTTCTATAGAAGCTCAGTGGCATTACCCTTTCAATACAAGGTCCGGAGGAAGCAGCACAGCCTCTTGCTACTTAAAGATGAGGGAAAAAGAATGGAGGGAGCTGATCCAGATCCCATTGGCCTTGGCCGAAACAAGTGATCTTGGAGCTCTTGCTGCTGTTACTCCTGGTGAAAAGAGACAACTCTGCTACTTCTTTCTCTTACTACTTAGCTACCAAGGTTAAACTGAAGGTTGCGTTTCACAGTTTCTCTGTTGCTTCTGTGGTTCTAACTGATGTTTCACAGTGACTTGTAGAACAAGGGAAGCAACAGAGAAACCTGTTGACTTTAATCTGAATGGTCAACCAAGTGGGTCAGTTTGAAGATCTAGAAAGATTATTTTTTGTCACTTAAGGGAGATGAGTTTTACCTAACTTCACGTGACTTTGGTGTGGACAGCTTCACCTTGAATCATTTTTAGACAGGGAGAGGAATAAGGGTTTTGTTTTTTTTTTTTAATTGTTTTGTGTCTCATCTCTTGCTATTTAAAGTAGGCCAGATAAACACTATCCTAAAATTGCGTGTGTTCCTCACTGGTTTTATAGGGAGCCTGAGGTGAGTTACTGCAGTTTTGCCCATGTTTTTTAGCTGACTTAGGCTTCTAAGGTTGCGTAAGATGAATCTCCCCTGCAGTGTTCTGAACAGAACTGCAAGTACCAAGCGTGAGCATGTGTGAAGGATGAAGAGTTGGCAGAATTTTCTAACTTATACTACACCCCAAATTTGTAAGGGAAAGATTTTTGGGGTTTTAATTTGAATGATGTGGGTGTTATGCATCATGATGGTGAAGGACAAACAGTGGAAAGTAATGTTTATAAATACTTACAGAAGAATATAAATGGACAGAATGCAAACAGGTGGATTAAACAGGCAGTAAATATGGATGTTAATGTTTTAAAGAGGGTCTTCAGCTTTGCCCTGAAACTTACTCATATTCTACTTGCAAATGTCTCTCTTTCTGTGCTTTGCTTCTGTTCAAGCTCTAGTTACTATAAACCAGTCATTTAGTAGTTGCAGCCTAGGCTGCTCCATGCTTCAAGAAGTAGGATTATTCTCCTCTCAGTGCTGTTCTTGGATACAGCTTTGAAACATGTTTTTATTGTTTTTGCAAATCTGCATATGTTCACTGTTTGGAAAGCACTGTTTTGTGACTAAAGTTTTCAGATGTTCAGTAGCGATTGCTGCATCCAGAATACAGTTATCCTTCTCAATTGTCTTAGTGCTAAAATGTGATTGCGCTATTGCAGATTTTGCCATCTCGTTCCAATGTTGTAAAAGGATACAACTCTGAGAAATCACTCTGATAGAAAAGAATGCTGGCAGGGAGGGCTGTTGTCTTTTTAACCTAGAAATAGGGGGTGGTTCAGCATATGTGGGTTTATCAGTGAAAGAGGTGCTTTTTAACATTGTTTTCATATCCAAAATGCTTGTCACTGTCTATTCAGAGTATAAACAGTTATGTATATTATATAAAATACATATACAAGTATTCATGTAGGGGGAACTTCAGGCAATTAAGAGGCTAAAAATATTATGAAGCTAGGAAAATCCAAGTGCATAGTTTGCATCAGGGTTCTTAATCCAGATTATAGGCATATATTTTCCAGAAATTTTAACTCTTGGTGAAGGCAAACAGTAGATAAGTGACACAGTTTGCAAAATGAAGAACTGAGCAGTAGTAAATATTGAATTCCACAGCCTGCTTTTTGTAAGAAACTATGAAATGAAGTTTTCAAAAAAGTCTCTGAAATTTACTGATTCACAGAAGAGCACAAAATCTCACTGCATTTTTGGCAAGTGAATGTTTAAACTCCCCTGTATGTAATCCATGTATATTAAAAAACAACAACAACAAAAAACCCAAACAAAAAAGCCAACCAACCTACCAAAAAAACCAACCTACATCTGTTTGACAAGAATAATGGACAGGATTTTGCCATGCATATTGGCAGAAATACCTAGTTCAACAATTTTTCAACAGTTTTTGGATATCAGTGGTATGGAACTTGCACATAAGGTTCACTAGTGACTGTTGCCACTGAGCCTGGCTGGCAGGCCAGTGTCCCTTTTCTGAGCAAGATGTTAATTTATAGTTATTGTTCACTGTGAAAACAAAATATTATAACATTTGAAAAATCAGTTGTTCTAGAGGGGTTTATTTTATCCTTACAGCATGGTTGACTTGCTCAGTAATGATAGCAATATTTGCTCTAAAAAAGCACTTTCAAACTCCTTTTTATCCTTGGACATAACAGAAGTTGTAAATGCCCAGATTATAAGTTCTTACAATACTAATTTTTAGTCCTTAGTCTGCAATTTCAAAGTAATTTTTTTTAATTTGACTTTGAATAGAAAATAAGTATGTTACTTTTTGTTTCTCTAGGCTTTTCTTGCTTCAAAAACTTCAAGGTGAATATGATCTCAACCAAACACTTGATCTGTTTGGAGAGGAAGGGGAAAGAGCACAAAAATCATTGCATCTGCACAACTATTGTTTGTTTCAGTAGTAACATTTAATGTTACAATATGTCTGTGCTTGAGGGGAGAGAAGGATTGTTCCAAAATACAGATTTAATGAGCATAGCCATTAATTACACCAGTTGCTTCATATTAGAACTCTGACTGCCACGGCTTTGTAACAACTGTTGGCCGAATTACAAACACAAGCACCACTTGCCTTCTGTTGAAGGCAAGCCTTATATCTTTGAGAAGAAGGGAAGCTTTGCCTCCTAATTGCTTTATGGAACTTCACCACATGCACAAATGCAATGTGCAGGACTAGGGATATTTTTTACATCTTTTTTTTCCCCTTTTTTAATATAAGTCCAGCTCCTAGTTTACCGTTTCCTCACAACTGTCTTTGAACTTCATGCTGCTATTTTTATGGAAGAGGGAGCTCTGTTTAGAATTTTTTTTACTTACTTGGAAAATGAATCGGTGAAAAATGGAATCACAGGCTCTCCTCCCCCTCTCCTCCCAACCACTGTTGTCTAAAACAAGAATTATAGTATCTCCTAGTTGAAGATAATCTTATAAATTGATGTACATGCTGCCTTTTTGTGGAATTCTGGTTATGTAAATACAAATATTTACTTGATTTGCTTGGGTTTTTTATGTCTAGGCAAATTGATCTAAGTGATCTATAGTCGTGCTATAAAGCAGTGCAGAATGACTTAAACCAGCAACTGTGGAAATGCGAATATTCCTCTGTGTATGTGTGTCTGTGTTTGTTTTGGTTTAAGGCACATGTATACACTGCTGCAAAGAATAGATAGTCTTCCCTTTCTACCCTTTATAGCCCATATTCAAAGAAACTCTGAGTATGCTTATGCATTAGAAAATGTTTGGTGTGTATAATGTATTCTTTAGTCAGTCATAAAGAAAAAGAACCTGTAAAAAGTTGAAAACTGGACATGCACATGGACACAAGTCATTACTTTGCATGTCTCATTTTTTCCTGACTTACTGATTAAAGTCTTTATTTTAAAAGCCAGTGGTAGGTCAAATACTTCTGGTTTTCTGGGGTTGTTGATTTCTCACTGATCTGTGAAAACCAAACCTTGGGATGATATATTAAGTGTGGAGCGCTTGCTGGCAGTTCAGGCTTCTCAAGCCAACCCTTACTAGCAGTTCCGGTGATGTTTAACACTTCTGCCACCATAACTGCTCATGTGGAAAGCAGCTGGAGACAAGGAGGAGACGTAGATCATGGGTCGGCTTCAGCCCATATGTAAATAAAGATGGTCAAATTAAGCTCACAAGAATCAAAAAAAATGGGTGAATAATAGATGTTAAAACCTGCGAGCAGAGTTGTCCATCTGCAGTCGTTAGTGTTGGATTCTGAATGTGGAAGCAATGGCGTGGGATGGGATCTTCATCTGCATACAATGCCACTGATACCAGGCTTGCTACCACAACATTTAACTACCTGTAACAGCTGAAATTATAATGGCATTTCAGCAGTCTTGGATCTCACAGACAACTGATTCTTTTTTTCAGTTGTGGGAGCTCAGGATATTTAAAAATCAAGCTTCTTAGCTTTGTCTGTCGGCTCACAAACTAATTAGCATTTGGAAATGTGTGTATTATCATGTCACTCTTATTTCAATGAACAGTTTTAGATCAGTCTGCTAATTAATGTCTTTCAACCCTTTTAAAATTCTTTGAGCCCTGCAATTCTGGGGAACTGTTAAGAATCTGAACCTTTCAGCAAAGTAGCAGCCAGCCCACCTCTCTGCTGGGAACGGCTCTTGGTGCAACCACAGTCTTCTAATACATTGCAGTGTGGTTTAAAACCCTTTACATCTGCTGGAAGATCAGAGGGAACTGTTAACCAGGAACACTCACTCTTGAGAAGAATTGTAGTTTGTGTCCAACTGTGTATTTCTTCAACCCAAGTCAGAAAAAAAGGTTATATACTTTTGAGAAGGGAGTTTCATCTCAGAATCATTCTGATGTGATGGGCAGAAACTCTCCTCAGCTTATATATGAGGATCACAATAAATGTCTTCAAATCTTGCTTCCTGTACAGAGATGTCTTCTGATTCTTTAGGTGGAAGAATCCTAAGGATTCTTCATTCTTAGGAAATGAAGTAAGCCAAACATGACATTTTTTTATGAGATGGCATTATTTCTGTAATGGATCAGATTCTCTGTGTAATAAACAGTTAATGTTTTTGTTTTCTACCTAGTTGATATTTAAGTTTTAACTGATAGAATATTACGATGGTATTTGTTCAATCTTAAGATTGAGAGGAAAAATATTTACATTGGCATATTTTTTTTGTAATTACCCTCTTTTATATATACAGAGGGTGTGGGCAAATACCTACCACCCAATATAAACAGAATGTTTCAAAGTCCAGCTTTCAAGCAGTCTTCGAAGTTGTTACAAGTATTAAGGATTTCAATCTTTAATATCGAAATAATATTGCTCATGTAATATATGCATAATTCTCTCAAGTATAAAAGATATAAAAAGATATAAAAGATAACTTCACAAATATAACCTGGTTTAGTTTCATATGCAAAATATTGCTGTATTCTTGGATTCTAGTTTTTAATATCTGTTAAAATGCAGATCTCGTGCTCATAGTGGGGGAGGGAAGGAAGGAAATTAATTGGCTCTAAATGGCATCTGTACTGTATGTATTTCAGAATGGTGTGACATTTCTATTTACTGTTGTTACAAACTCTCAGCCTTTCCCTTCTTGAGTAAATTTTGTTTACTGGAAGCTCTTTACTAACAGCTGGTCTCTCAATTTAGGCAGGGTGGCAATTGTGAGAAATAACGCAATAGTAGTCTCACAGATTCTAGCTTCTCATGCCCACCAACTGCAAAGTCTTGAGTAATAAGTTGCACACACCTTTGAAAGATGATGGGTTTTATCTCTTCCTCTTACTGCTGATGAGAGTATTCAGCAGTCAAGTGAATGCTGTGATCATTGCTGAGCTGTTTTGGTTTTTTTCTTGGAAATGAGCAAGGAAGGGTTAGTTCACTTGTCTGCTGCTTTTTCAAAACCTTTTTTCAGGCAGGATAGAAGAACCTCAAGTTTAAAACAATTGCATAGGATAAGACCATGACTTAACCTTGGGGAGAGTCAAGAATTTGCCTAATCCTGAAAACATCCCAAATGTCAATCTGCAGTGAAACATCTGTTTGCAGTTAGCAGACAGTGATCAAATGCTAAAGTGCCATTTACTTGCAACTTCTTTTTTTAATTGTCTCTGAATTGAAGAGACATACTTATTTACCCTGCTGAATGCATGCATGGTTCAAGGAAAAGAGTAATCTTTCCAAAGAAAGGTGCTACAGTTCGTTTTTTCCAGAGACCTGGCCTGTTGGAATACTTAGTTAACTATTTCCTCTCCTGAAGATATTTTGCTTATACGTCAATACAGTGGGTATAGTTAATAAAGCTTACTGAATGTGGCCACACAGAATTACAAATAACTTCTAAGATGTTATTGTCCCATTTAATCATGCCTGCTTTAGTCAAAAGCTTTTTGTTTATATTTCAGCTATACATGAAATGAAAATGTACGAGGAAACAGAGTTATTTAATTCTTACTTTATTCCCTCTCCTTAAAAGCTGAGATACTCTTCTTGTTACTTCCCTACTTCCCCTTCAGACAGGAAAAGGATACCCTGTCCCTGTCCTGTCCTTCGACTTCCTTTTCCAGCCTCTAAGCAAAGTAAGACCAGACTTTTCTAGATTGTTCATGACTGATTCCATATGGAAACTCAATAGCAGAATTCTGCTGTTTCAGTGCAACAAAATGCATTTATGAGAGAAAAATCCTGAATGCATTTAGTTCTTCTCAATGTGCTTGTAGGAAACCTTTGACATGCAGTCATCATATACATCATCTTTTACATTATAGCTATTTATTCTCATTGCCTTTCTTCCACAGGCTCTTCAGAGTAACCTGAAGTATTCTCTATTACCAAGACGGCTGATCATCAGTAAAAGATTATCTCAGTGTCTGCATCCAGCACTACCCAGTGGAGTGCATTTAAAGGCACTAGAAACCTATGAAATAATCTTTAAAATTATTGGGACAAAATGGCTTGCCAAGGATTTATTCTTGTACAGGTAAACTTTTCTTTAAAAGCATATGCATATCACAGTCTATTTTAATTAACTAACTTTTCTTCTTGCCCCTTTTTTTTTTTTTAAAAAAAAAAAAAAAAAGCTCTGGTTTGTTTCCTCTGCTGGCAAATGCAGCGATGTCAGTGAGGCCTGTTCTCCTTGGTTTGTACGAGAAATACTTTCTTCCTCTCCAAAAGTCCCTCCTGCCTGGTCTTCAAGCTTTTGTAATTGGACTGCTGCCTGGATTGGAAGAAGGATCAGAAATTTATGACAGGTAAGAACTAATATTAATTTAAAACCAATATACAGTATTTTGCTTTCCTAGGGAATTATCAGGAAATTTCTGTCAGCTCTCCTGTATAGAAGGCGTGATAAAAGAGCTTCTAAGGGTGGAAGAATAGTGAGTCTCCGAAAGATGCAACGAATAGTGCTAAAGTAGAAGAACCCTTTCCCCTTCTATTTTCATCTCAGGAGAAGAGGAGAGAAGAGGAAAAGGAGAGTTAAAAATAGATGTGCTGAGAGAAAGGAATAAAAACTATTTCTTAAAGCTCCTCTGAACTCCTAAATAATTAACTTGACTCCCCAAACCACTGCTCTGTCAATAAATTCTATTTAAATGTTGTAACATGAGAGAGCAGCTGAATTCTTTCCAGTCTTTCTATACCAGATACTTATCCTTAGGTTCTGAAAACATGAGCAAGATGCAACTCTCATAAAATCTATTGTGGAAAAAAGTATCTCTCTCACTCTTGGGTGCCCCTGGCAGTAACGACAATGGCATTCAGTATGATAAAGTCAGGATCAGGAAGTGTGCTGAGAAGAGCAGTTCAGCACTCATTTGTGTAGTGGTTTTACTTCAGTTACCAGAACTGTTTTGTAAGATCTTATAAGAATTCAACCACTGTAGGTTTCATCCAAATGTTTCTTTGCTTAAAGAGTCACTAAACATTGCATTGGTAACGTACATACTTCTGTATTACCAGTCTGGATGTGTTGGCTGTTCTCTCTGCCCTTTTTGAATCTTAAATAGCTGTGTGTACACTGGAAAAAAAAAAAAAAAAGCACAAGATATTCTAGACTGCGTAGATTACAGTTGGTAAACAAAATACTTCTACGTCTAATGCCTCTTTTTAAAAACAAGTATTAAATTGAAGGCACATATCAATTGCTGGAGCAGCTAAGAGTAGATTGCATGTGTTCCCAGCTTGGTGAGTAGCATTCAGTTGCCAATCCCAGAACATCAGATCTATGGACAAGTATATACCTCTTATACATCTGCTGTAGAAACATGAATTTTAGTATGTGCTTTTTGTCAGGCAGGCGTATAAGTGATAGTGTATAGTTTTCTCTTTGCTACAGCACTAGTTGCTGGGGACTTGGGGGAGACAAGGGATCCCTTGGAACTAAATCTCCATCTATCTGAAGCCTTTTTACGGAGTCTGAACTTATTTTGAAACTGACTAAATTTGAAGTAGTGAGTTAATGGGAACTGCAGATTAACTTCCAAGATCCGACTTCTGGTTTTATACCTTTTTTCCCTATTCTTGATAGCATTGTTTTCCTCTTTGCCATGAACAAACAGGATCACAGACAGAAACTGACCGTATATTTCCCTGTGAAAGATTTATGCTAAAATTAATTTAATGTTATTTTGTGAAATATAAAGATTACATGAGAAAGTCTTTCTTTAGTTTACTCATCGTAATGATTCTGGTGCAAGAAAGATAGACCAAGATATCTTGTTGGAAGATGTGTTAGATTAATTTTAAATTCAGCTTCATGAGAGACTCTCCACTGAACGTTTTCAGAATCTTCAACATTGAGGACTAACACTAATACATTCCCTGCTGTTCCTGAAAGTGGCAGAAGTACTAGCTCAGGTCATGCTCCACCCTAGAAACTACTTCCTTCTTCAACACACACATATGCGTGAGTTTGCACACACACACACACACACACACACACACACATGAAACAAACAAACAAAAAAAAAGGCTTGAGGGCTACTTTATAAAGAAATGGAAAAGAATATCAGATTGGGGGTGTGTCCCTCTTCTATTCTGGACTTCTTCCTCTTTTCTCACTTCTGCATTCCTCATGTGAGGTTTTAATTCCTACATTATAGTAAAATACTGGAGTACTGACAGAGTTGCCAAAGCAGAGAATGTGCCTTCAGTCACAGGACCTACAATGTGCTTGCCTTTAAACTAATTTCAGTGTACTGGTCCTGTGTGCAATAACTGACAGCGTGTCATTTTATCTCACGGGGTTTTTGGTTAAGTGACTTACAAATTGAGCTCATTGATTTGTAAGTACAAATATGTAGGATATCTTCCAGTTCCCAGACTGATAAAATTGGCTTCCAGAGTCTAGCATCAGCTTAAATTATTCCCAATTCAGCATTGCATACCTCTCACTGTAAATATTTTGCAATCAGAATTACTGCAGTAATTTGGTCAGAGCTTAATGTTTGCAGATAATTACTGGAGAAGTTTCCAAAGTAGGCACAGAAACTTTGTTTCAGTGAGTGTGCACAGTGACAAGGGATTGAGTGTTTTTTGATTGTTTTCATATAATCAGATGCCAGCCATCTTCACGTGAAAAGGGCAATACTGATAATACAAAGATGAGGACATTAAATAATGTGTATAATTCTGTGTATAATTACCTTTTTATGGTATAAAATGAACTAACAAAAATCTATTTTCTCATGTCAAATGTATTTCCGTACAGAACAGATGCTCTGCTTGTGAAGCTCTCCTTATTGATGGGCCAAGAAATGTTCTATGGAGCTCTCTGGGGCAGTGTCCTGGTCAGCCCATCCATCAGGCTGCCTGCTTCTCTTTTTGTTGTAAGTCATATCAACAGAGAGCTGTCTGGAAAACAGCAGAAGTACATGCTCGGCACCGATTATAAGCTCACAGTAAGTTCATTACGCTCCTCATAGAGCAGTCTTACCTACCATAATACCTGCATACTAGCAGATTGTGCCTTCTCTGTATTCAATTAGAATGACATGCTCTTAAAAATATTTTGGAGAGAGAGAAAGAGAGGCCGATGGAATTGCTTAATACAGTTACTTCATGGGAGCATCTTATCTGAAATACAGCAGAGAATCTCCCATCCTGATTTTGGTTAGCCTGCAGAATGCAAGTCTTCTGAAGCTTCTGCAGTTTTTGGTAATTGGAACTGCATACAGCCTTTAAAAGACTGACTGTTTCAAATCGGAAGATAAACCTGACATCTTTTCTCTACTTGTTCTGAATTTGCGTTTAAGGTTGAAGACCAGCTTTTCTATAATACAGTATATACAATGTTTAATGTGGATTTCTCAAAGTGTTTGCAGTCCTGGAAGACAATTCTGAAATTTAGTATCTTTTTATTTTTTCAGTAAAGTGGAAATCTTCAGTAGGTAGTAATTTATGTTAAACTTGAGTAATGGAATAAATGTAATGCCAGTTAGAGGACTTTAGTATCTGCATTTTGTGAGGCTTCACATTCTGTCTGATAGCTGGTGATGTCACACTGTGACATTCTGTGTTGTTACAAAACCAAGTATTTTGTAAGTATTAACGGTTGTTTCAACAGTATTCTACAAAACTTTTTTTTAACTCATTTTGGGGGCAGGAGTTAAATGGCTGAGCAATTATGTTCTTATTTAAAAAGATATTGTTCACATGTAACCAAGTTTGCTTTCTTTCTTTCTTGTGATTATTAACAGTGATTGTAGTTTAAATGTTATCATGAAGTAAAACACCGTTGTGCTTTCTTTTCCTTTTACAGATAAAGTCTTTGTGTGTATCAGTATTGGATTCAAATGTCCTTGTGCAAAGAAACACTCTAGAAGTGATTCTCTTCTTCTTCCCATTTTATACAGCTTTGGTAAGAGGACTATTTTGGTATTGTCGCGTGAGCACTTTGTGTGCGGGAAGGTGTCTTCTGTGAAACCAATCCAGCTCCTACCTCTGTTATTGCCAAATGTCTGAATTTTGTACCTTCAAAATCAATGAATAGATTTTACAGTTTCTTGTTCCCCCATCAATTTTAATAGTAGAGCAGACTCTGCTACTTCTCAGACTCCTTACAGCTTCAAATGAAGATGTGCTTTCGAAGTGAATATTGCGTGATATTTGGAATGCACTTGAAGTATTCAGGCCTGAGAAACTGCATATGGAAAAAATATCAAGCTTCTTTTTTAAGTAGGATTTCAGCATTTGGAATTGTCTGCGCTAAGCTAAGATACTTCTGTTAAAGACTAGGAAAGAAAATATTACTTGAAACAAGAGCTGTTCCCCATCGTTTCCTAACTTACCTAGTAGTATAGTCAGTATTTTGAAAGTAGCAAGTAATTTTAAGTCTTAAGGCATAACATAATGAAGTCTTTAGTATTTTTAGCTTAACTGTAGCTCTGTACCTTAAATATGAAAATGATCACAATTATGTCAGATTTTCTTTCTTGATTTTTAGTATACAAAATATTTTGTTGTTGATGGTTTGTTGCCTTTTTTTCCAAAACATTAATATTACCAGTTAAAAAAAAATCATTACCAATTTGACTTGTTTCAGTGTTCATAAACAGCTAAACTGTCTTTGTTTTTCACCCTAGGACTACAACGAAAGCACTATTCTATTGCGCAGGACTGATTTAGTCTATATTCTATCAGCAGCTACACAGACATTGTTGAGGAGAGATATGTCACTCAATAGAAGATTATATGCATGGTTGCTAGGTACTGTACAACATACAGTGATATTCAATATTCTGAATACCTAAGAGAAAAAAAAAATCAGTGCTTAAAAATGTAATGCACTTTTTCAGCAGTTAATGAATGATGATAAAATAAAGTGTTGTTTAGTTGCCATTTATTAAGTACCTGTTTAATAAAATTAAACATTCATTTGGCAAGCAGGTCTTCTCTTCAGAGGTGAATTCATTTCACTATCCTGAATCACAGAGTATCTGATGGGTTATTTCAGGTCCCGTCCACGGTTCATTCTGAAGTGGTTCAGTGGACTGAAAGGAGTAGGGCGCTGTTTTAACCTTGTTCTTCTGGAAGTAATAGTCACTAATTCCCATGTGGGCTTAATTGTCAAGGAGGGGCTATAAGAGGTCTATAGCTTCTCCCCATCTGCCTCCTTTTAACAGTGTAAGAGGAGGCTAAAAGTGACAGGGCAAGAGCTGCAGCCATGTAGTTGCATGAAGGCTGCCATTGCTGACCCTGTGTCTGGATCTGGCCTTGGTTTTGATTTATGTTCAGTATAGCACATCTGGATGCCCCGAACTGTGATATGTGGGCCATCCTGGGAAGTATGTGAGCTAGTTTCAAACAAAGTGTTGAAATGACAAGAGTTAAAAATGCAGTGTAATGTCAGTATTTGTATAAATGACGTGTGTGTAGTGCTCTGCACTATAGCGTTTCTCTGTACTCCTGATGCCTGTGTTTATCTTGTAGGCTCTGATATTAAAGGTGGTACTTTTGCTCCAGACTCAACAACTTCTGAAGACCATGCTATTTATTTCTTTGGAAAATATTCTAAAGATCTTTTGGTTGAGGTTGGTGTTCATTGTATACAGACGTATTTATGATCCTTTTAAATGTTAGCGCAGACTGCGTCTAGAATTGTTCACTGTGCCACTTGGTTTGTCCTTCACTTTCTGTCCCTAAAGATAGCATCTTTTTGGTGGTTATATTTTCATCTATCTGAATGCCTGCTGTGCTGTATTTATCCCAATATTGTATGTGCTTACAACACAAATGGAATCTAATGAAACCAAAGGGTAGCATCTTTGATAAACTACCTGAATTATTTAAAAATGCTTCTCTGAATAAGATCAGCTCTTGAGTACAGATGATGAGACGATGTCATTGATTTGCCTACCCTGTATGGAAAATTGAAGTTCAGTTGTAGTCGGTACTAAACAAAATCAAATTTAGAAACACTTCAGGTCTTAATAAAATGGCAATCTCTCTTCTATGTGTAACATTTTGATGTTTTCTTTTTACTAGAGTTTGGTTGAAATTTTACATCAGAAATTCCCAGAGTCTGATACAGAGGAACAGCATCAAGCTTATTTGAAACCCTTCCGCATCCTAATCAGTCTCCTTGACAAACCTGAAATAGGTAATGTTGCTTGGCACTTCTGTTATGACTCCTAACAACTGTTACAACTTGGTGTTCATCACCTTTGACAGTAGGACTCAAGACAACACCCTGCACAATTTTTCCTAATTCTGAATACGTGTGCGTTGTGTATTAGTGTGCAGGGGGCTGTGTTCCATGCCTTGGACCTGGTTCAGAACAGTGCTCTGGAGCAAGCACCCTCTCCAGGTTATCTCTGGCTCTTATGCAGAGCACTCCACTGTGTAGCATGGATGTATCCTAGTGAGGATAATGATTTTCCATGCCCAGAACTGTGATCTGAGAGGCCAGTTAAAAAGAACCGCTTCTGCCCTAGCCTCAATATTCTGCTCAATTCGTTCCTTGGAGTTTATTCTCTAAAATACTGTCAGGCCTCTCTTTGTTCTGTCTTATAAAGCAGCTTCTGTCTGGAAAACCACCAGTACTACTCTTGCCTGGGTTTGTTTCCAGTGCTTGGCTGTGCTTGCAGGCCTTCCTATACACTTGCATCAGACTGTCATGACCACGTTGCTTTTCCAGACAGTGTAGTCCCACAGGCAGCTAGCCTATGGTGGTACTGCTGCCAAAGTGGGCAGTACCACTTACCTGCAGGTGCTCCAGCTGGAAATAACGTGTTACAGCTGTGGGGAGGTAGGGGTGCCTCTGTCAATGGCCCTGCCAGCTTGTGCTGGCCTGATGCTTCTGTGGGAGCTATAGTTTGAGACTTCATGACTGAGCTGTGAAGAATTTCCTCCTCTTCCCTGACTGTCACATGTCTGTTCTGTTGCGTACATGAAGTTACCAGCACCAGAAGGGTGAGGCTCTGCCAGCCCTTATTTCAAAGGGCAAGTTCTCCTTTCTGTATCAAAAAATTAAGCCAAAGTAACTTGACAGATTTTTAGGATTTAATGGTATTCTGTAAGAACCATGTACAGATAAATCTTTGAAATTATATTCTGTTAATCTGACAGGTATGAGAAGCCTATGGACTGGTTAACTGGTATTGTTAGAAGCTAATAGAGTCTTAATGACTGACTGTATCCCAAAGCATTGTTCTAGGTGGTTATCCTGGGTGGGAGAGTGATGGTAACCATTGACCAAGCCTGTAGACTTAGAATAAAACTCATGTACTGAGACTGAACACTCAAGTGGCAGTTGGTTTTGCAGGCTCCTGGGCCAGGAAAGTCCTTTTAAGCACGTTTCCTGTTAAAGACTTAGCAAAGCACTGCCAGGAGAAATGAGGATTCTGTATTGCTTGTCTAACAAATGAATGCTACCTTAGTAGAAGCAGTTGTTAGTCTGTTTATAAGACAGTGGTGCTAATGTTTCCTTCCACTGGTTTTAGCTGGTTTTAAAAAAAATCTATCGTGATTAAAGCCTCATATAATACATTTTTATTTCCTGACAAAAATGCTGAAGAAGGGACAGTTGACTAAGGTTGTTACATAACAAATTTCTTGATTTGTCTGATTTAGAAAGTAGATGACAGATACTACCCTATTGTATGTTTTATTTGGCTGACAATCAGTGTTAATCTGAACTACAATGAGTTATTTAGCTGAACTGCATTATTCAGTTTAATCTTTCTGCTCCAGCCAGCACACAAAATATAACTTCTTGAGCATTAAGCCAATATGAATTTCACTTCCTTTTGAAATGGATTTAGCAATGCAACTTTTTTTTTTCCAAAGGTAGAGAACTAAAACATAACAAAAATCTTGACCTTTTCTGCTACCCTTAGTCACTTTAACTTTATTTTTCCTTTTTAGAAACACTTATTGGAATGCTTTATACACTACTTTTTTTTAATGGTTTCATGCTTAGGGTATTGTACTTATTATTTGTTCACCTCCTCTATAGACAATTTCAGATAAAACAAAAAAGTGCTGACCCTTGAAAATTGGGTGCAATTGTCAGCACACACCTAACTTATACTTTCTTCTTAAAACTAATATGCAATTTTTTTATATATTTAGGCATTTGAACTTTTCAATTTGCTGATTTTTCCAGCTTCTGTCCCTCAAAATTTAATCAAGGCTACTATGTTAAATGTGTATTGGGAAATCTGCTTGTTTTCCTTACAGATACACACATGGTGATTATTTTTGGCACGTGAACTGCAGGTTTATGGTTATGATTATACCTACTTATAAATGATTGCAGCGTAGGTGCCTTATGGAAGTGACTTAAGTGTAATGTAGAACCAGTGCTATGGATTTCCAAGTATTACTTTAAAAAGTTCCTAAAATGAACAACAGGTGGTATTTAACTAGAATTTAAAAAAAAAAAAAACAACCCCAAATATTTAACTACATATTTAATTTTATTTTAAATGGAAAATCTGACATTTTAAAAAGCCAAGTAAGCATTTTCTTCCTACTTGGGTGATTGTGTGTTTTTTAGTCTAGCTACCCCTAATTTAAGTCTATACAAATTTGTAACTGAGCCACCTAGCAATCACTTTGGTACAACTACTGGATTCTTTTTTTTCCTTCAATTGTAGGGCCGCAGGTTGTTGGGGATCTGTTCCTTGAAGTTATTAGAGCCTTTTATTCCTACTGCAAAGATGCACTTGGTTCCGATCTCAAACTTAGCTACAATCAAAGTGGCAACATACTTGCAAGGTATAACTACAAGTTTTCAACTGTGAACTGAAACTTTATCATTTATATTAAGCTAACTTATTAAAATCTAACCAATTTAAGGAAGGCTAGGTTTTTAACAGTGACCTGTATAGAATACCAGATTTTTCTATTACTTCCCTTTTTCCACACACACGCTTGATTTCTCTTTAATTAGCAGAGAGAAAATGAAGTACTCTGCATATGATTGATGTTGATTGAATCCAGTTATATTGGCCAAGAATCAGTCTGGTGAAAGAACTCTTAGCCTTTTGATTTTCAAAGTTGAAGGCTGGATTTTTTTCATCTGGGAGAAAGATGCTCAAACTCTAGCTATTCCAGAATGACTTAGTCATAGAATCATTTAGGTTGGAAAAGACCTTTAAGGTTATCAAGTCCAAACATTAACCTAGCACTGCCAAGTCCACCACTATACCATGTCCCCAAGGACCCCATCTACATGTCTTTTAAATACGTCCAGGGATGGTGACTCAACCACTTCCCTGGGCAGTCTGTTCCAATGCTTGATAACCCTTTCAGTAAAGAAATTTTTCCTAATGTTCAATCTAAACCTCCCCTGGCACAACTTGAGGCCGTTCCCTCTTGTCCTATCACTTGTTACCTGGGAGAAGAGACCGACCCCCACCTCGCTACAGCCTCCTTTCAGGTAGTTGTAGAGAGCGATAAGGTCTCCCCTCAGCCTCCTTTTCTCCAGGCTAAACAACCCCAGTTCCCTCAGGCGCTCCTCACAAGACTTGTGCTCCAGACCCTTCACCAGCTTCCTTGCCCTTCTCTGGACACGCTCCAGCACCTCCATGTCGTTCTTGTAGCAAGGGGCCTAAACCTGAACACAGTATTTGAGGTGCAGCCTCATCAGTGCCAAGTACAGGGGGACGATCGCTTCCCTAGTCCTGCTGGCCACACTATTTCTGATACAAGCCAGGATGCCATTGGCATTCTTGGCCACCTGGGCACACTGCCAGCTTATATTCAGCCGGCTGTCAACCAACACCCCCAGGTCCTTCTCTGCCAGGCAGCTTTCCAGCCACTCTTCCCCAGGACTGTAGCATTGCATGGGGTTGCTGTGGCCCAAGTGCAGGACCCAGCACTTTGCCTTGTTGAACCTCATACAATTGACCTCAGCCCATCGATCCAGCCTGTCCAGATCCCCCTGTAGAGCCTTCCTACCCTCAAGCAGATCAACATTCCCACCCAACTTGGTGTCATCTGCAAACTTACTGAGGGTGCACTCGATCCCCTCGTCCAGATCATTGATAAAGATATTAAAAAGAACTGGCCCCAGTACTCAGCCCTGGGGAACACCAGTTGTGACTGGCCGCCAACTGGAGTAAACTCCATTCACCACCACTCTTTGGGCCCAGCCATCCAGCCAGTTCTTTACCCAGCAAAGCGTATGCCTGTCCAAGCCATGAGCAGCCAGTTTCTCCAGGAGAATGCTGTGGGAAACTGTGTCAAAGGCTTTACTGAAGTCTAAGGTAGACAATGTCCACAGCCTTTCTCTCATCTACTAAGCAGGTCACCTTGTTGTAGAAGGAGATCAGGCTGGTCAAGCAGGACCTGCCTTTCATAAACCCATGCTGACTGGGCCCGATCACCTGGTTTTCCTGTACATGCCACGTGATGGCACTCAAGATGATCCGCTCCATAACCTTCCCCGGCACCGAGGTCAGACTGACAGGCCTGTAATTCCCCAGATCCTCCTTCCAGCCCTTCTTGTAGATGGGCGTCACATTTGCTAACCTCCAGTCACCTGGGACCTCCCTGGTTATCCAGGACTGCCGGTAAAGGATTGGAAGTGGCTTGGTGAGCACTTCCACCAGCTTCCTCAGTACCCTTGGGTGGATCCCATCTGGCCCCATAGACTCATGTGTATCTAAGTGGTGTAGCAGGTTGCTAACCATTTCCCCTTGGATTATGGGGGCTTCATTCTGCTCCTCGACCCTGTCTTCCAGCTCAGGGGGCTGGATACCTGAAGAACAACTGGTCTTACTATTAAAGACTGGTGCAAAGAAGGCACTAAGTATCTCAGCCTTTTCCTTATTCTTTGTTACTATGCTTCCCCCCGCATCCAATAAAGGATGTCCTTGATTTAAAACAATCAATGTCTTTTAGCTTGTAGAGAAAGGAGTAAAAAGATTTTAGAACACATCAGCTGATACTGTGATGTGCATGCTCTTAGAATCTTCACTGACATGTTTCTTTTTTTCCTTTTTTTCCCTTTCACACAGTGCAATCAAAGAGAACAAAAATGCTTCGGAAATTGTCAAAACAGTCAATTTGTTGATCACATCCTTAAGCACGGATTTTCTTTGGGATTACATGACCAAATGTTTCGAAGATTGTTTCAGGTGTTTATGTTGTCAAACAATAGTGCTCCTCTGACACAGATAGCTCTTAAGTGGTATTTTTAAGATAATAAAGTTTACTGAAGCATTTAAATTCTGGAAGGGATGTAATACATGTTAGAATCAGACAGATATGCAAGTTGCATCCTGAAATAATTCAAGAATGCAAACAGGTGAACAATTAGATGGAAACCAGCAACCTGACAACAAAAGAAATTACTTTCAAAATGACAGCTGAAGGAGGAAAAGGTTTGGGAGGGGAAGTGGAGAGGTCTTCCTTGGAAGAACAAGCGTTTTTTGAAGAAAAATAAAGATCTTTATATTTTTATCTCTTTCTAAATATAAGAGAGAAGATCATACTTTAAGTATTAAGATTGTGTATAGAGATTCAGTCTGAAAACTAGAAGCACTTTAGCATCCCACATGCTACAGTTTAGGTGGTTTTGACAGAATGTTTTATCCTGCTGTATCAGAAGTCCCATTTTACGTTGCTTCAGAAAGCCTAGCTGTTCAATGTTTTGTGCTGGTTTTGATTAAGTTTTTTTATTGTAACAAGAATTTTGACAGGAAAAAAGCTTACAAAATAATGTTTCTCTCAATCCAGAAACAAATCCACACAGATGAGATACCCTCTTGAACATATTAGCACTCCTCCTACAATTTCAGAGCTCTGCACACTATTGGTGTTTCTTCTTGATGTGATTCCTTTGGTAAGGCAACATGAAGTTAACTGCTTCAAAGTCTTAAGAAACTTAAAATCAAATAATTAATATTTTGATTACCTAAAATGAGAATAGGCAAATTGACATACATGTGCATATGCATGCTATTTCCTGCAAAGTATAGTTTTATGTGCTGACTTATATATAGGTACCTGTGCTCTTCCCTAGCAAAATGAAAATTGTTTGCATTTTAAAATATGGTGATTGTATCAAAGGAATGAAGAAGTGTACCTTTTGCTTCTTGGGTAAATAATTTCCTGGGACTTTTTGGTCTCTTAGTAGCTGACTGACAATTGTAAGATTTTTAGGGTATGATTCAGTGTTCATCATGTAGAATGAAGAAAGAAGGAATAGCACTGAAGCAAGTTTGTACAGCTTAACCATTCATGACCTAACCTTATCAATCATTGATCAGTGTTGCTAGACAGCTGAATAATAATATGTGATAACTATTTTAAACAATGCTTATTTATTTTAGGAACTCTACTCTGAAGTGCAGACTCAGTATCTTCCACAGATGCTCAGCTATATGGTGCAGTCTCTCCTGGAAAATATTGAAGTATTAGGTTTACCAGAACTCACTCATGCCTTAAAGACCTGCTTTAAGGTGCTTAGCAAAGTGCAAATGCCCCCTTCCTATTTGGACATTGAGACAGGAAGTGGAAAAGGGGTAGGTGTTTTTCAACTACTCATAGATGTTTAAAATTGTTAGTGACATAACTTATTTTAAAATGCTAATTCTTCTAACTTAAATCTAGATGATAACTGCAGCAATAAAGTTTTTTGAAACTTATCTTCTTTGGTCCCTTCCAGAGCTACCTGATGCCTTGTTATTCTTACTGGATATTCAGTTCTGACTTGTTTGAATTATTTGTAACAGTGACAGAGTATAGTCTTGTCTGAAACTGGGGCTGTAATCCTACCTTTTGAGAAGAATGTGATCTTAATGGTTTTGAAAAGGCACTCAGGGTCATGCAGTTGCTAAAGATTCGAGTTGCCAAATCAAGCCCAGCTTTACAGCTGGTTAGATCTGCAAGGCTTTCAGTTAATATTTTAGTTTAACAACATGTGGTGTATTATTTGTGTGCAAGAGACCATGATAGGAAATGAGGGATAAATGGCATAAAGCAGTCACACAAGTACAGCCTGCCAGAGTTTTGCGGTAGAACAAATACATACATTTGATTAGAAATAATCCAACATAAGTAATACTGTTCTAGTGGTGAATTGATTTTAAGGAAACATTTCCATTTGCTAAGTATCTGTAGCTATGGATCTGCTGGTGTTTGAGTCAAGGTGTGAGGATTATATGAACATTTGTTAGGTTTTAAATGCAATTGAATTGAACTGCTTACAAATAACTATGTCTCATGATTTTGTAAAAGTAATCTGTATCTGAAAATTGCAAATACTAGGCCTTTTTTCTGTCATTGCTGTTCCCCAGTGCCTGCCACAGTTCTGCGTAGTAAAATGATCTGTGCAGTGCCACATTAACCACATTAACATTTCTGTTTTAGAGCCCAGTGAAAAAGGAAACTGTGGACATAACCTTGGAGACTAAGTCTGTGCTGGAGGAGGAGGATGAGACTCCATTCCCTCCCCTGAAGTCAGAAGACAGTGGCATTGGTCTAAGTGCTTCCTCCCCAGAGCTCTCTCAGCACTTGGGGGTGCCAGCTGTGACCCTTGAGAGAGATGATGTCTGGAAGAAAGGGGGGAGCATTCAGAAGACTTTGTATTGCATCCAAGAGCTGGTTGCCAAGTTTTCCAGTAAATACATTTTTGGAGTGCAGTTTCAAGAAACAAGTAACGAAAGCATCTCAGCAATGAATGTGAGTGGAAAAGAGAAAAAAGAGAATGGCTACAGATTATCTGAAAGTTCTAGCAAGAAAAAGAGCCCATGGGATGCAAAGCAAATCACTGTACCTCAGTTTAAACAAATGCTTTCAGACTTGTTCTCAATTCGAGGGTCACCATTCAAGAACAAGAGTTCTAATCCTCTTCCTTCTGACTGCAACTCTGGTAATAAAAAGGAAAAGGAGGAAGAAGAGTGGGACTTAGAACAAGTGATGCTTGTCCTGGGACCCCTTAGAGGTGACTGCAAGGAAGCTTTCGCTGCAGCTTGTCACCTTTTGTTGGATTGTACCACATTCCCAGTCTATCTTTCGGAGGAGCAGATGGAACAGTTGTATCTCTCTCTGTTTCAGGTTCCTGGTAAGAAAAGATTCCTTTACTGGGCAACGTGAGCATTTGAGGATGCAAATAGCAATGTGAGCTTGGCTATTTGCAAGACATGTGACCAGGGCCAGTAGCTTTTGACAGGGCTGAAGGCAAGTTGCATGTGAATTGAAGACTTACCCACATCAGCATGTGTTTTGTGGCTTGCAGCTGAGGTACAATTTTTACCAAGCTTTTTAAATTCATATTCTTTTGAAAGGTTTCACTACAAAACTTGTAGCTAAAGGGATGAAGACCTTCTGGCCTGTAGAGCCTTGTGGCATGGCTTAGGATTTTCAGGAAATCCGTCACCCACATCCTTGTGTGTCTGTCCCCCCCCCCCCAAAAAGGATGTGTTAGAGGAAGATGGGTGTAGGTGGAAAACTGGTGCTCTAAACCATAACAGCAAAACCAGCTCTTTCCCTAACCCTCAGAATTTAAAGGAGTCTGATGTGAGATAACATAAAAGGATAATCTTGTATAATTGGAGGGCCTGTTTATTCTGGGAATTCAAGTTCATTAGCTTTAGCAGGAGCAGTTATTGGCCTGAAGGCTAGTTGACAAGACAGGTTTGTAGTGAATGGAGGCATGGGAAACTGGAAAATTGGGTTCTCTTCCTCACCTCACTACAAATTTCTGCTCTCTTCCTTAGCAAAGTGATGATATGCCCATCATCTACATGGATGAGCTGTCTGCTTGATGTGGACATTTTTGCATATTTGCAGTGCCTTCCATGTGGTCAGCAATGTAGCTGAACTTAGAAGGCTTGCTTTCATAATTGTGTTTCTTTGGAATATCATCCTAGGATTATAGAAGTTTATTTTCAAAATTCTTTTCAACTGCACACCCTGGAGAATACAGTAAGGTTTAAAGCCAAAAGGAGAGAACCTCTGATAATGAAGGTCTGGGTTGAATGTGATACAGAAGTTGTCTGATGTGGAGAAGGAAGAGTGGTCATTTTGTTGTAGTAGTAAAGCAGTTAAAACATTTGGTTTTGAAGCCAGAGGTGTGAACTCATACTTCAGACTGTCTCCAGTCAAGCCTTAATAAAACTTTATCTGATTATTCACTCAAGAGAGGCAAAGATGGCTTGACTTCAGTTCCTTGTGTGCTTCATGGTTTCTGAAATGATACACCTCAATGCTACCTGAAAGAGCATCCTTGGATCAGCAGACCTCTGTTGTTGTTTTGACAGCTGGAAAACAGCAGCTGTAAAAACTAGTTGTGAGTAAACACAAACTCGAAAGCAGAAATCCACTAGTTACTGGGTTACTGAGGTCCTGCAAGAACTTTCTGCTGGGAGAAATAGGGAAAAGAATATAACTTGCTTTGAAGCAAGTCCCTTCTGAAGTAAGGGACTTGATGACAGCATGACAGTTGGATTTGGGCATTCATTTTTGTCTCTTGGTCCTGTGAGCTTGATTGAAGAATTCTTGAAAATATGACCATAACCTTGAGATTATTCAAAATTTTTTTTCTCACTTATCTTCTGAGGAGGTTGTGATGCCAGCTTCCCTCTGTGGCTGAAGTCCTTAATGACAATATGCTGTTGTGTGAATGACTGCTATGTTCAGAATGTGTCCATCTTCACGCTGCTGGAGGTGATCAACCATTCCCAGTCACTGGCGCTTGTGATAGAAGACAGAATGAAGCGGTACAAAGTGTCTGGTCACAACCCCTTCTTTGGAAAGCTGCAGATGGTCACCCTTCCTCCCATTGCTCCTGGAGTTCTAAAGATCATCTCAGAGAAAACAGATTTCTACCAGGTGTCAATTTTCTTTTTCTTTTTTACTGCCCAAATACACTGAACCTCAAAGGATGGGGTGGGAAAGCAAATGTTACTTGCATGGATGTTTGGGGGCAGCATGTTTGTGTTGCAATGACACACTCCCGTTTTTTGCTGCCACAAGCACTTGAAAGCAATTGCATTCTTCTTCGTGTGCTTCCCAACAGGATGTTCAAAAGTGGCAGGTTATTTTCAAATTGCTAGTTGGTTTTGTGCCCAAATTCTTGGGGGGCAGGTATAGCTGATTTCTGACTTGAAGGGTTTGGTTTCATTAGCTTGAAAGCTACACTTTAGAGAACTTTGATACCACTTGATACCACAAGTTTTCAGATAAGAGAAAATGTAAGTGGGTGAATAATAATGAAAACATTCCATCCTCCTTGTTTTGAGTATATATATTTCAAAGATGCTTTCTTTCTCCTGAGCGTTTATTGATATTAGGGTTGGTATGAGAGTTGGTTCCAAGATCTTTTTCTTAATTACTGTGTTTCCAATTGCTGTGCCTGATACATGTGCAATCTGTTAAGTTTTGACCCAGAAAATAGAAGCAGAAACACTTTTCTTAACTTCTGGTGCATGTACATTTGAATTACCTGTCCTACTGGGGTAGGAAAGTTGCATTCCTTTAGGTGTGAGTGTATGACCTGAATCCTTGCTCTTTGCTAAACTAAGATGATTTGGAAATCCCTTTTGGTAATAGAGGGCATTTATGCAATGGAAAGCTTTTAAGTCAGGGAAGAAATGGCACTTGTTGTTGTTGTTATTATTATTAATTGTTATTTTTCCCTAGAGAGTAGCCTGTGTGCTCTGGAATCAGCTGAACAAAGAGACACGGGAGCATCATATTGCCTGTGTGGAACTGTTCTACAGGCTGCACTGCTTGGCACCATCAGCAAATATCTGCGAAGACATTATCTGCCACGCACTTTTGGATCGTGATAAAGTAAGTCCTGTATTCACTGAAGCCCCTTCATCACTGTAGAATTGTTCCAGTGCTTCCCAGACTGCCTCCAGTTCCCTTCCACCCCATGTCTTCACTCCCATGGTCCCTCTGTCTTCCAAGAGTCTGACAGACTGTCCACGCCTTTACAGTTCCCTGGGATTTATTCATCATGGGACTACTGCTAAACTTAATCCCTGGATACAAGCTCTATCAGTCAATGCTGGAGGTTTTTTAGTTTCAGCCCAAATCATGTAGTATCTAAAAACTTGCAGGTTTTGTCAGTATTTCCAAGCTGACCCAGCTCCACCAATAACTCTAAAATAATTTTATTTTGTGTTGATTTTGTAAACTTCATATTCCAACAGAAGAACTTCATATTCCAAAACTTACCTTGTAAGTGTATGTCAACATAATGTTGACCTTGTGTCCACCTTAGTATTTAGTCTTCATAATAAGTAAGCTGTATTTTAAGTGAGCCAGTTATTAATTATTTTACTTGCCTAGTTTAATGACAGAACAGTTCTTTAATAACTTACAGTGTATTTGTGAGAAGTGCCTTGCACAATAAAACTTGAAACAGCCACCTTCAGTCTTTGATATTGCTTTCATATCTTTGCTCTTGCAATTTTGAAACTTAAAAGTTTGGAAATCTTTTAAAAGCTTTCAAACAAAATTACCAATAATAAACACTACCTAATATACCAATGTCTTCCTGTTTGTCATCCAGCTTTTAAACCTCCCTAACACCAAACCAAGACTAAAATGTTTATACACAAGAGTCCCGAAATACATTTTTGGTGTATTAGCACGTCTTTTTTTGCTCCTACACTGTGGCTGTTAAGTTTTGGTTGTGCATTCATGGACACATGGCATTTTGGTTTAGTCTATTGCAAAATAGAAAAGTGCTCTCAAACTACCTGAGAAGGATTAGCAGTCATCTACAGAATAACTGTTGTTCTGCTAGAGGTTTAAAAATCACTAAAACTTTACTTGGAGATAAATGCTGCAAAAAATATGTATTTGTCTTGTTTCCTTGCAAAGGGGACAAGGCTGGAAGCACTGTTCAGATTCTCTGTCATGTGGCATCTGACCAGAGAGATCCAAGGCAGCAGAGTGACTTCTCACAATCGGTCCTTTGATAGGTATTTTCCATTTCCACTGGCTTAGACTTACACGTATATATTTAACTATATCATGTTTTGTTCTGTTCTTTTTTCTGAGGTGGGAAAAAGTTCTCTGTAGAGAGAACAAAAAATGAGCAAAAGGAAGGTCTTCAACTTTCTTGCACTATTACCTTTGCAAAGCACCCTGTGTGCTTGGTGCACTTTCTTGTGTGAAGGAATTTTCTGTAAAAACAGAAAGAGCTTCATATATGAAGAGTAGCTTGCAGACAAGTTTCTGCATAGCAGACGTTATTTATCTTGGAGTGGGTTAGATTTTTTTCCCTAAAGAAAATAGAACCAGCTACTTGTGCAAAAAAAAAAATTATCTTATTTTAGTTTTACTTCCTATTTATGAGATCATAACCTTTGTATAAAATGAGACAAAAGAATTAAGAATCTTTCTAAATAAATATGTGAAATAACTTTAAAATATGCTGCTCCTCTAGAGTGTGAGTATATGTATGGCCTTGCTTCTACAAACGCATGTATACTTGACCTCAACTCAGGAAAATGTGCATGATCAAGCTATTGTTAGCAGACATGAGCCATTGGCTGGTGCTTACTTGAACATGCACTATGTCTGTTCCCTGCCACTATTTTGTTGTTTGTATTAACTTTTTTAGGGATTTCAATCGTACTTCTTCGTTCTGATTTCTCCACTCAGGTCTCTGTTTGTGGTACTGGACAGTCTCAATTGTTCAGATGGTGCAATTGGTGCTGCAGCACAGGGCTGGCTGATCCGTGCTCTTTCACTTAATGATGTTGCACGGATTCTTGAACCAGTCCTGCTGCTGCTGCTTCATCCAAAGACACAGCGCACGTCCATCCACTACATCAAACAGAAAAATTCAGCAGGTAAAACTGTTCTTGGACTGAAACTGTAAGTGCTAACATAGCATTGCATACTCCTGAACACCTACTGAAGGTAGTCTCTGAAGTGCAATGGCATCCTATTACCCTGAGTTGTCTTGTATCATTTCCATAGATTCCTCCTCATCCAAGTACCTCTAGTGATGCCTAAAACAGAGTTCAGGAGTAAGTCATGCTAGTTGAAGGCCTAATGATCATTTCTGTTACAGTGGCTGCACCTACACTGTTGGTTTGGATTGCTCCCTGCTTTGCTCTGGGATCTTGTCCCACACTTCTCATTGCCATTCCCAGATGATCCACACTGCATGCGTGTTCACTGTTCATAGGATCCCTTCTCGAGCAAAACTAGGTCTGCAACCAAATAAAATCCAGGAGCAGTTTGGTGACTATGTCAGTCTAGGAACTGTTCCAGTAGGCAGGATGGACAGGCAAATCTCACTCTCTCCACCCAGTCTTGCCCCAGCACACCATGCACCCTCATATGTGTTTTCTTTATTCATAATATTTTTTGTTAATGATTCCCTCAGCATCATGTTAAAATAATCAGACAGGTTGTGAGGAACATCTTGCTGTTGAGGGCACATAACACAAAAAAAAAAAACCTAATTCTGCTAACTTCTAAAAATTAAAATGTCCTTGTCCAAAGAAGATCCATCTTGATTCAAGAGGAGAGCTGAGCCTTTGTCCATATGTCTTGAGGTATCCCAGAGCTAGGATGTAGAAGCAAAGAGAGATGTTTGGAATTGAAGATGTCCTCCAGCCACCCAAATTTAGGAATGTGGCAGGGTGTCTTTACCTTGACAGGCTAAATTTGACAGCTGGAAGATGTCCATTTTAAGACCTGTAATTAGAACCATTGTGAACCACATATGATCTATGTGTCAAATGTGGAACAGACAAGTGTGACAGAGACCTGTGGGGAGCAGCTGAGGAAGACTGAGACAGATATGGAGCCAGGGTTCGCTCCAAGTGTGGAGTCCTGCCAAGGCTGGCAGTCTGTTGAGGTTTGGGATTGCTGGGAGTGGTATGGATATGAGACACTCTGCACCATTTGGCCCAAGTAGCCAAGGGTGTTTACTGGAGCAGAGCAAGAAGACAGTGGAGAAGTGTCCAGTAGTTTTGTGTAAAGAAACTTCCATGTCACCTGTCTGTCTCATTCTGTTAACCTAGCTGTCGGCTTGCATAATTGTTTTTCTGTCTTGATTGGCAAATAGTTAGATGGCAGACATTTATAGCATCCAAAGGAACCTGTTTGTTAGATGCTATAGAAACACAGAGCTAATATATGCCTTCCTTGTTCCACAGCATGTAATCAAGGAAAACATTAGCCCTTTAAAAAAAAAAAAAAAAATTCCTCTCTTGCTATCCTTCTCATTTCCTTCCTGATCTCAACAAACATTTTATGTGCAGGAAGCATAAGAAAAAAATTGTCACATCTAGGGAGTCATAGCATAAGAGAAACAGCATGTGCTCTAAAAATAAAAAGATAAATCTTCGCTTAACCCAGGTTTTTTTAGGTCCACTTGTTACAATTAATAGCAGACTAAAGCAGAGTAGCTTTTTAACCTTTTTTTTTCTTACAATGATTTATTCAATATAAAGCATGTTGTGTGAAATAGATGATTATAAGCTCTTTTTGGGGAAAACTGTTTGGTTTTTTTTTCCAGAAGATATACGTGGTTGGTTTTGCAAGAAAAAGGCTTCTTTGAAAGAGTCTGGCATCTCTGAGAGCAATTCCGAGGAAAACCTTCCGTTGAACCAGTTTACTACCGTGGATAGAGAAGCAATTTGGGCAGAAGTGGAAAAAGATCCAGAGAAGCCAGAGTTAAAAACTGAACAGTCTGAAAATGATGGGTCTTGTAATCCAATAACTTCACATGAAGCAGATGGTGACCAAGATAATAGTGAGCACACAGAATCAGCAGACACCAGCACAGGCCATGACAGTGAAAATACATCCTCTTTTTCTCCTTCTCTGGAGCTGCAAGAAGTGAGCAATGAGGAGAATAACAGTGCTGCAACTGATGGCAAAGAGACCACAAACCATGTGAGTTCTCTCAATGCATTCCTTCCTGAAAGCTCCAAATCCAGTGTAGCGCTAAACCTTGTGCGTGCTGACTCTGAGAGGACTCAAGCGTCAGAGTCTCTGTCAAGTGATGAAGAAGTGGACTTGGAGCTCCAGGAAATTACCCATTCTAGGTTGCTCAAGCAACAGAAGGAAAAACAGGAGATGATTGAGTCTCTGTTCAAACACATGCTGCTCTATTTACAGCCTTATGATTCTAAGAGGGTATTGTATGCTTTTTCTGTTCTGGAGGCAGTGCTTAAAACAAACCCTAAAGAATTTATTGAAGCTGTAGCTAGTACAAGCATGGACACCAGCTCCACAGCACATTTGAATCTTATTTACAATCTCTTAGCTCGCCATCAGGAAGCTCTTGTAGGGCAGAGTTTTTATGGCAAGCTTCAGACTCAGTCCCCAACCATGTGTCCCCATTCTCTTCTAATAGAATTGCTCACTTACCTCTGTCTCAGTTTTCTGCGATCATATTATCCATGCTATTTGAGGGTCACACACAGAGATGTGCTTGGCAACAGAGATGTTCAGGTAAAAAGTGTGGAAGTCCTGATTAGAATGATGACCCAGCTAGCTACCATGGCAAAGGCAGCAGAGAATAAGAACGTAGAGTTCATACGCAATTTGCTTGGAAGATGCAAAATTCAGGAGTTTGTTCTTCTTTCTTTGTCTGCATCTATGTATACAAGTCAGAAACGGTATGAACTGCTTATGGCAGATGGAGTTAATAATGTTCCTGAAGAAGAACTCTTTGAAGAGAACCTAATCAATTTTGGGCATGATCAAATATGGAGCGAACACCCACTCCAGATTGAGTTGCTGAAGCTCTTGCAGGTATTGATTGTTTTGGAGCACCATCTTGGACAGACTCATGAGGAGCAGGAGAATCAGCCAGACCTCTCTAAGGAATGGCAGCAGGCTCTTAATTTCCAGCAGGCTATTGGTGCAATGCAATATGTCTATCCGCACCCAATAACTTCACAGGGATTATTCGTCTCTGCTGTGGTTAGAGGTTTGCAACCAGAGTATGGCTATGGGATGCATCCCACTTGGGTAGGCTTAGTCACATGTTCCCTTCCCTATTTTGGGAAGTCTTTAGGCTGGACTGTGGCACCATTTGTTGTACAGATATGTAAAAACCTGGATGAGCTTGTCAAACAGTATGAAAATGAAGCTGTAAAGACATCTGCAAAAACATCTGCAAGGTAAGAAGAGTCTGTAGTGTGGGATTTGTTATGCTGAAACTTTTCTAAGTTCCTCTTACTAGAGTGTAGTGCACAGTAATCTGCTGTTTTAGCATTGTGGCTCCCAGAGTTTGATCCCCAAACCCTGCTGCACGTGCAGGCATCCTTGAGCCCAGGTGCGGTGGAGGCAGTATTGTTGCATCAGGGCTCACTGCGGTTGCAAGAATGACCAGCAGCTGTGATGCTTCTGTCCCCCTCTGCCTGCCATCCAAGTAAAAAGTTCCCAGTTTTGAAAAAACAGGATTTTGGAGGACTAACTGGGGAGAGACACCTTGGAGAAGAAAAATATAGTGATACTGTTCAGAATAGGCAGTAAGTGAAAGGACTAGGGAAAAATAATTAGACATGAAAGATTTATGGTCGGGTGGGGAATAATATTCTAAAAGATCTAGACAAGGAAACAGGGTTGTCCAAGCATAATTTGTGAATCCTTTGATTTGATATTCCTGTCTGGACGTTCCAGTATTCTTTTAACCATTGAATAGAAACAGATTTCTATTGGAATTTTTAATCAAGGAAATACGACTTGGCCTGTTAACCCGTTTTTTTCTTTCCCCCCTACAAAGCTTAACTTCTAAAAGAGAAAATGTTACACCTGATTACCCACTAACCCTTTTGGAAGGTCTGACAACCATCGGTCACTTCTGCCTTCTGGATCACCCTAACCAAACTAAAAAGGTAAGTACTTAGTGCCTACACGTCAGCACCAGTTCATCAAAGTATGCATCCCTTTTTCATTCAGAGGTGAATATAAGTAGTAGAGTGGTGCTTGTATGAAAAGATAACCTTCGAGAAGGCTCATAGCACACCAAAAGAAGTGAACTAAGTAAAAGTGTAAGGGAGGGGGACTGAACTTAATTTTTTTTATTTGAAGACAGGAAAGTTAATTTTAAGTAGAAGATGTCCATGATGATCTTGGTCATGCAAATATTAGTCCTGTGTAGCTTGTCTACAGTTGCTCTGTCATTAGCGAAGTCTTCTATTTTCTTTTGAGTTGATAGCACACTGATGTGTTCTCTACAATTTTTATTCTTACAACATTTGTCAGAAGAGGATATTATCCTAACAACTTCCTAGACAAATCAATTCTCTCTGTGCCAAAACAGTGAACAGCAAATTCAGTAGACTCTAATAGCACCAGTATATTTCAGAAATAGAATGGTTGAATTATTTTTAAAGTTGTCATTACAAAAGTTGACTCTAATCCTCCTTATTACAGAATAAGAGCAGTCACTCTGTGGTGCATAATATAATGTATTTTAATGTTCATAATTTTGTTTTTTCTAGTCATCATGTTTAGCTGAACCTACAAACCTGAGAAATGCTAGGAATGCCATTTTGGAAGAATTGCCTCGCATTATTAATACCATGTCCCTTCTCTGGAGTGTTATAAAGAGGGAAGACTCTCAAAAAAGACCAACTGACTTCTTTGGAACAACTAAAGGCTCTTCTTCGGTCTACTTTAAAGCAACCAAAGTAGGAGTTCTTTTAAACTGCTGTGTACTTCACCATCCCCATACTCACCAGTGTATTTTACATAGTGTTCATAGGAATATAGTTTTGCCATTACCAGAATGATACTGGGCCACAAAGAATTTTTGAAGAACTCTCGTGAGCTACAGACTTGCACAGTACCTACCTACAAAAGTAGATTTTTCCCTGGTCTTTTTACCTGTCTGTACCCTTACCTGATCTGTTTAATGTTTTGCCTTTTCTGTGAGCTTCTGTTAATAGCTGCCGTAGAGCCAGCCGCCTCTGAATTGTCTGCACTTTTCCGCAGGCAGTAGAACATGTACCTGAAAGAATGAAAATACTAGACTTTTCCCTTCTTGTGTGGATATTGGTAAATCATAGCAGTGAAAAATATCTGTAGGAGAAGAGAGAATATAACACAAGAAGTTATTTTTTTCTATTTTGCAATCTGTTTTCCAATAAATGTGCCTTCCATTTGTAAGAAGGATACACTAACTCATAAATAAATTGTCAAAACTAGTCTGACTGCCAAGTATATAAAGAGATTCTTTTGTTGTGTATTTTCTGAACATCTTGGGAAAAGGAAGAATGTTTTACAGACTATGAGATAGCCTTTGCCTTGCAAAGTTCAGCATTGACAATTATTTTTTTCCCCTCTATAGACATTAAGAACTAAAATACTGGACTTCATGAATCCATTGACAGCACAACTTGGAATCCAGTTGATGGCAGCAATTGCAGCAGTATGGAATAGCAAGAAACCTCATAGGAATCAAAGTAAAATCAAGGTGAAACTAAAAAAAGGCACCCTTAGTTTTCCAGTGTAAAGGCAAATGTTACATCTATATAATCAGTTCTAAACTCTGGGCTTATTTATAGATTCTTTGGGGTTTTTTACATGTGGCAACGTCAAGCCACTGAAAAATCTGAAACACTCTTATTTATACGTAATTCCACAAGCATCAGGACTACAATTAAACCTAAATAAGTAGTCAAATAAAAAGGACAGTGTGGCAGTTTAAATCGGATAGTAATAGCCATTTTGTATTCAATACTGGATTGTAATCTTAGGATTGCAACTTGCCCATTATATTTTAAAGACCTTGGATCAGCTCCATTTCCAGAGAAAGGTTACAGTTGTAGTATTCTCTGGAACTAAGCATTTATTCTGAGTAGAACACCTCTTTCTTTTCTGCTTTCATTTGAGCATAATGAAGCTGTTTTCATGAAGGTGTTGGGAGAAGATCTGTATATGACAAATTGTTGCATGCTTGATTTAACTTGTCTAATTTATGTTTTGTATAAGTGTTCATATTTGAATAATCACACAAAAAGCTGTTTTTTCAACTTCATGTTTTGCCTGGTACAGTGATCTGAGGGGTGTGTCTTTTTGTTTTGTTTTTTTCAGATTCTTCCAGTGGCTAGTGCATCTCAGCTTATTCTTGTGGACTTAATATGTGCACTTAACACATTGAAAATTGACACTATATTACATCTAGTCAAAGAGGTAGTCAAGAAACCATCACAAATCAAGGGTGAAGAGGTAACCATGAAGATAATTCCATTTTCTTAATGTATTCAACTCTGGATCTATTCCAATGTGTCTTCTAAATATTGTTAGAAGGAAAGTTTGGGTTTGGTTTTTTTTTTTCTTAAAATGTGTGATTCTCTTTTGCTCCTGAATAAGTTATGTTTTTAGAATGCGGGTTTCTGTGTTTTAATCCATCAATGTAAGTAGGTTCTTCAGAATATTTTGCTAGAGAAGTTGCTGGTAATGAAAAGGTGTGGGGTCCTCCAGTACTGAAGATGATGACCATTTTCGTAAAGCTGCTGCAGATATACAACTCAGTGACACATTTCTATCTCTCTACCCTTATCTGAGCAGTTAGAAATATTTCACATTGAGTCTGCTATCTTCCAATTGGCTTTCAAGGAAACCAGTTTTGCTACCATGCACACCATTGTAGGAGCTCCTACAGCTCTGAATAAACTGTAGCAAATAGTCCAAAGTAATGTGACTGCTTCTGAACTAGAGTCCTCTATTAAAGCTCTGAATTCCCTCATATTGCTGTATAGATAGTTTTGTCATAGTTGGTCACCTCCTGTTGGAGTACAAGTGGCTTCTAAGAAGTGTGTGTTAACCATTGAACACAAGTATTCAACAGCTTGGACCTTCTTTTTTTTTTCTGATGGCAAATAATTGCAGTTTTGCTTTTATTTTTCAGAAATCTTCTCTTGTAGATATTCCAGTGCTGCAGTTCAGTTATGCTTTCATTCAAAGGTAATGCAGTCATTATAAAAGAGAATTTTCTGTTTTACTCTAGTTAGGATAACAGCCAGCATCACTATTTTTGCTTTACTTTGATCTTCGTGTCACAATGTCACAGAACACCTTTATGTAGGAAATGGTTATTGCTACTTCATTGTTAAGTAACAGACACAAAATAACTGGGCTATGACATTGTGTTCCATTGATCTGTTGATAATGCCAGTCTGAAAGCCTCATTTCATACTAATAGAGCAACATACTTCAGGCATCTCATTAGCAAGATACTTGTGTAATTTCTTATGGTCTTTCTCCTTATCTGTTCTGTGTTGCCAGATGAATGGATAGAGAACTCCTAAATTCAATAAAACTGCTATGGCTGCAGTCTGTGCTGGACGTGTAGTGGGTCAGGCAGTTGATTGGAAATATTCTTTGATCAAAACTCTTCTTCACATACTTGGCTTTTCTCATATGGAAGCCTTGGGATATATCAGACTGTACAATATACTGTATGCAATAAGCTATGGAGATAAAGCAAGCTGGCACGCAGTGGAGTGGTATGCATATTGCATGTACTGCTGTATGCATATTGCCTGTGCTGCCGGATATTTATACCATGGTGTTGGATCAGTTAGGAAGGGGCAGGATATAAAGAACTGATCTTGATGGAAGCTTTTAGACCACCAAGTTACCCATGTATGTTGTTTTTTGGTTTTTCCTTAACTCTAACTTCAGACTTGAGTGTGTTTTGTTATTGTTTTTTTGGCAGACTGCCTGTCTCAGCCTTGCAGGAGAACTTCCAGTCCTTATTAGGACTTCTCAAAGAGTCTGTGCAGTTGAACTTGGCTCCTCCTGGACACTTTCTTCTTCTCAGGTACTGTGTAAGAGATAAGAAGGTTTATAGATGCATTGAGTAGACCTGTCCAATTACTAACTCAGAGTGAATTGATTTTCCCACAGTACTCTGAATGACTTTGTGACTAGGACACCTACCCTAGAAAACAAAAAAGACCAAAAAGACTTGCAGGTACAGTGTATACATGTATACCTTTTAGTTCATAAATCTGGCACTGTACATCTAAGTAAAAGTGGAGATGGCCTGATCTGTATTTGTATCTGAATTCACCTGTGCTTTTAGAATGCGTGAATGTGCATCCACACATTGTGGCTTAGGCCTGGTAAATATGGGAGACTCAAATATGAGTGACATGATGCACAGAATGTCTCTAAGAAAATTTTGTCAAAAATGCATGAAATCGCAGTGGTAACTATGGACTGTTCAAAGCTGTTTTCCTTGGGTAATTTTATGATTTTTCTTAGAATTTAAATCATAACACAAGTGTGATGTCATGAGTTCATATCATATGTGGAAGTATTGAAATCTCAAAACTATCTAGGAAAATTAGTAGCGTAATTATCCTTGAAGCTCACAGCTGTGTTTGGCAATGTAAATGACGGTCAGCTCACCTTTTATGTAAAGAAGGGTTGGAGTAGAGCGGGATTCTCTTCCTATATTTATTGTGATTTCACCAGAACAGTTCAAGCACTACCCACATCGGTAGTTTTGGCTCTGAGCCAACGTAACGCTACCTATGAGGTGAGACCGTGTTATGGTTACTTCAGTGTGCCAACAGAGAAATTAAGTCTCCACTTCTGCTTCAGAGACTGGCCAGCAAAATGATGATGATGATAAAAAGACAGTTTTGCCATCTTACCATCTTACAGCCTCTTCACAAGTGACCTCTGCTTTGCTTTGGATACTTGGGATTTGGTTTCCTTAGAGTGACCAGCTTTTCATTTCACTGGAAATTAAATACGCTGAAGTGTGACTATGCACATAGTTCAATGCTAGTCTTGCTTACCCCTAATAGAAAGACTGAAATACAAACAGATGGATTGCCATAAAATAAAACCCTGCCTCACTTAATGCTCTGCCTCATTTAATGTTCTCCAAATATAGAAGGAATAAAAAGGAACAGTGTTCAAAACAATAAAGGCATTGGTATGCCATTTCTGAGGGGATGAACAATTCAGATCACGTCTTTGACAGATGACAGCTAATGTGTAAAGTGTGGCAGGACTGATGCCAAATTGATACTATGTTAATGGTAATGGCTTGCATGGAAAATCATGACTCAAACCTCCATGATAAGCTAACTTAAAGTTTTTCCTACTTCTCATTTTCTTGCCTGTTCTTATTTGAAGTGAGCAGTAGTTAGTTATCTTGAGAGCACAAATAGTTAAATCAGAGAAGTATTTACGTTTCTAAGAGATAAAAGTGCCTATTTCTGATCCTCCTGACATGTTCCATATAAAGAGGACTTCGCTGGATTAGCCAAGTGATGATACCTTTCATCTGATGCCACATTGTCTGGTTATGTTATAGGAGGTGACCCAAAAAATCTTGGAGGCTGTAGGGACTGTTGCTGGTTCTTCTCTGGAACAGACTAGCTGGCTGAGCCGGAACTTAGAAGTGAAAGCTCAGCCTCAGATTTTACCAGATGACTTCAACATTGAAGATGTGAACGGTAATGTGGTTTTTTCTGACTTTCCGCTGCTTTTTCTGTTCTGTTTAACTCAGTGAAGAGTACAAGGTGTTTGATAGTGTGTAGTTCGCATGAGAAGGGAGTAATACAAACAAAAAGTAAAATCAAAAATATGCCTTATCCTCCAATAACAATGTCAACTTAAGTGGGGTTAGTAAATATCTGCAGATTGTGTATATTACAGAGGAAAACTTATTGCAGTGGCATGCAATACATGCGACAGAACAGCATGGGGCATGAGGTACATCATTGTGGCAACATGCCCAGAAGCATTTCACTGTAATACCAACATGCAAATAACAGTTCTGTTTGGGAAGAAAATTATCAAACAGCAAAATTTAAACATGTCTTCTCTGAAGGGAAAACTGAATGATTTTGCCTCTTTTAGATACATCAGTGGCACCATCTTCAATGGTTTCTGCCTCTGCTCCTTCGATATACAGTGTCCAAGCTCTTTCTCTCCTTGCAGAAGTAAGTAAGAACAGTTTTGTAGTTGCTGCTCTCATCTGTGGGGTGGTTGTTTATTGATATTATTGAGCAATATTGAGGAATACATTAGGTTTTTCCTGGTGGATTAAATGGGAGCTTAAATCTTTATTGAGGCATCCCATGTGCACACGCATTCTAGCCTGAAATATGGCATGCTTTCCCCTTTTGTCAGAAATACCAACTAAAGGTTTAAAGAGACATTCTTTTCATTTTTAAGGTTCTTGCTTCTCTTTTGGACATGGTTTACCGGAGCGACGAGAAGGAGAAAGCTGTGCCATTGATTTCACGTTTGCTTTATTATGTATTTCCTTATCTACGCAACCACAGGTGATTTCTCTCTCTGCACATGTGATTTTTTCTTACATCTGATTTTTTTGACCACACCATAAGACTTTTGCTTTTTCTTCTTCTCAGGAGTGCTTAATAGTCAAGGGGAAGTGTAAGAGTTGGAGACCTGAGATACAAAATCTCGTATAAATAGTTCTCTAATTTAGTCACCAACTGTATAGGACAGAGAAGTATGTTATCCCCTTCCCATACCATATAGTTGATCTTTTGCTCTAGAAAAAAAGTCTCATTATTCTCATTAACAAGTGAAATTTTCCCCAAGGAAGGGCAACTTCCTTTACCAGCCTTAGCCCTGTGAAGCTCCTGTGCTCAGACACTGCTGTCCTGAATCACACCCCGGAAGAGCTTCTCTCTCCACTCACTGTGGAAGACCTAGGGAGTGAGGCACAGTTAGTTAAAATAAACCTCTGGGAATACTTTTCACCACCCTCTTCCTGCTGTTCCCACACACATGCCTCCCAACTGGAAGAGCACAGGTAATGAGCATAACTAATTGGTATTTGGGCCAGTAAGATTTTGTAAGGATTATTTTGCAAAGTTGCTCAGCTATAGAGTCACTGACCCTGTCAGCTGTTCTAAGTTCTCTGTGCCTTAGTTTTCTGGTGATCTTACAGCTTGAATGATGAGCCGTCCTCCACAGTAGGGTAATACAAAACTTCCCTTTTGGGAGGATTATCTTACATATGCAGTAAGTTTATGCTAATAACGCTAAATCCCTTCTCAGTGTAGAAGTCTCAGTGTAGAAGTCATATCTAAGAGTAGTCTGTCAATCCTGCTGTACCAAACATTTGCAGCATTAGGGACATTGCCATGTTTTGCATTAAATTGTGTTTTTGTGCTTTTAGAGTGATTTTCCTGACCATTCTTTTTCCTGTAATGGATGGTCAGAATTCAGGATAATACTTGGTGGCTATGTTTACATTAGCAATTTGAGTAGAACAGTAGTGTAGTTTTGAAGTGAATCTCTTGATTTGCCTCCATTTATGAAAAGCTGGTTCAGTACTCCAAGTGGTTTGAGCGCAGGACCTAAATTCCTTTCGGAGGAAACATAGAAGCTTCTATACAAAAGTGACCCAACAGAGCTCACTAATTCCTGACTGCATTGCCATGAGGACATCTAGCACATACATACCAGATGTGCCAGTAGAAGTCTGTCAAACTTGGGACATCCTGAAGCTGTTCTTGTAAGCCAAGTTATCCTGCCCTACTACTTGCTGTCCACTGTGGGCCCTCAGCTCTTCACTGCAACTGATACTTGTCTTTCTGCTGCTTCTTCCTTACCCTTCTGTGTTTCCTCTGACATGCCATCCCTTCCTGCTTTATCTGCCCTGTTGCTTTTCTCCATTGCTGAATGCTATTGCTTTTATTGTCCTTTACTATCATTGCTTTTCAATTTCTGCCAATCGGACACCCACCTTTTCTGCCTGTTGGGGAAGAAGGGCAACAGGGAAACAATGCCACTGGTGAGTCTTTCCTGTGAAGTGGTCAAAAGTTTGTTGGTAGTCTGGATGAAGACCAGGACAGCAATCGGAGATAAGGAACAGCACAGCAGACGTGCCCACCGCAGAAAGCTAGAAGAAATCTTCAAGTACCCACTCACCGCCAAGCCTGCAGCCCATTTCAACTCCAGTCTGAGGGTCACCATGCAGTAGTATCTAGAGGGGTGCATGCTGTCCCTGAACCCTACAGGACAATCTGGGCAGGAGCACATCCATGGATCCTTTTCATCCGCGGACTCCTTTCCACACCACAGCTGGCTTCAGGAGAGCTGTTGGTTAAAACCCAGGTATGTGTACAGATTTTCCATGCTCATTTTAATGGTGACTTTGTGAGTGAATTAATTAATGCCTTCATTTTTGGTGGAAACTAAGGTATTTTGTTCAGAGGAGCAGCATAGCTATATAAATCATTGCTCTGACCACAAGGGTTGCTTTGTCTTTAGAAGCAGTTGCCATGGGACCACGAGATGTGAGATAAATCTTCCCCATATCAGTCACCTGTGTCAGAAACCATGGGTTCTGCCTGTGAGCCTGCCTTGCACCGGGCAGGGGGTCAGCTGTGTGCACAGTATCTGGGGATAACACAGCCTGCTCTGGGCTTCTGTGATTATAACATGCTGCCAGTGCCTTTCCTTCCCCCACCAGGCAGCTGCAGGCTGATGGTCTGGTGCTGGCAGCGTTTATTCAGAGCACGAAGCAGTCTCTAACTGAGGAGCCATGGAGTTTTGTGGTGATGCCCAATTTGCTTTCCATATGAATAAGCCAAAAATGTCACTGGCTGTCCCACCCTCGCCCAGGCACTGGCAGAGGGAGGCAGTAGTGCAGTCTTACCTGCAAGGCTTCCACTCCACAGGGCACAGTACTGCCCTTGTCCCTGGTTGTGGCAGACAGCCTGCTGCGGGCACTCAGCTGGGGCCATGCATCTCCCATGGCTGTAGGGGTAAAAGGGACACTGTCACATCTGCTGACATGTCAGAGCTCGCAGAGCTCTGAACCCATGGCACGTCCTAACTTTATCCAGCAAACTTCTGTGTTGGGGCATTCTGAGTATTGATTGCAGGTGGAGGGACAGCCCATACTGTTGTGTGTGTCCCCTCAATCACACAGGCCTAGGTCATTCCTCGATCTGGGCAGGCAGGAGCATGGGCATGGAGCACATTGAGAGCACGCATTGACAGGAGGCCCCCTCTGTGCTCAAAACCCTTACCCTTGGCTCCTTGAAGAAAAACAGAGGCTAGGAGGGGGAAGGCCACAGGCAAGAAACTATCATGTATCTTCACAAGCACTCAGGGTTTGCTCTTCTCTCCTCTACAGAGTCCTCCGAGGAGGGAGTTGCAGCGGATGTCCCTCCACCTTGTTCCCATGCTGCTGTGGGCAGGAGGCAGTATGCACCCCACGGGGCTATCTTTGAGCACCCAGAGGCCAAGACAACGCTGCAGAGGGAGGAAGATGACAGGGGCTGTAGTGCAAAGGCATCTGCAGGATGCTGAGTATGACTGACATAGCTCATGTGATACCAGACTGGCAAAACCATGGGAGCAGGAGGCTCTGAAGAGGTGGGAGAAGGACAAGCCCCAGCAGGAGGACCAGTGAACTGTCTTCCCTGGCAGTGGTGGTTGCTGGGCACTTGCTGGAAGAAGCAGCTCTGCCTGCTGCTGACCCTCTCATGGCTGATGCCTGGGTGGACAGCAGAGCTCCCATCCATGTGTGCAAGTCAGGTTAGAAGGGTGAGGTGTGGTAAGAGGCATGGAGACTATAAGGCCCTTTCCTGTCCTCTCTGTTCCCACCAGCATTGTGCTAGTTAGGCCTTGTTGGCCAAATTCTGTTAATTTTGTCTCTGTGTTGACCCTGTTGGCCCACAGGTTGTACATGTACATGGTTGCGTTTGTCCTCTCCTGTGTTTCCATTCTAATAAGGTACAAGCTGTATTACCCCCAGGAACTGAAACCTTTTGTTGTTTGAGCTTTGTGACAGCTGTTTCTGTTTAGCTGTAGGTGTTCCTCCCGTCTGGGTTTTTGGTGTTTACTTAAAGCTCCCGTTTCTGTGTATGTTAGGTAATGGAAGGAGTCTGTGGCATGGGGCAGCAGAGCACCGGGCAGGTCACAGGACCCATCACAAAGTAGAAAGAGTGCAATATCTCCCTATACTCTGCCTAGTTTTTCAGCCAAAAGCATAGGTGTGGGAGAGATGGATGATATCCTCTGTCAGCTGAACAGTATAACCCATTTCCCACAGGGACAGGAGGAGGAAGAGGAGAACATTTCCTTGCTGTGCGGGTTTCCTTCTATCTTCCAGGGCCTTATCAGCTGATCCTGCTTCCTCAGCCTTCCTCATGCATCCCTCCCCCGCTTTCTCCCAGTGCTATTCACAGATCTCTTAGAAAGCAAATCCTCCTTTTTCTAGCAGCTCTCTGCTAAGTGACAGGAAGCAACCCTCCCCTTCCCTGCTCGCCTCCAGTTCCATTTTTCTGAGTTGCAGCTGCTCCTGCTGTAGCAGGTATCAAGCATCCCCTCCTCCTGGCTGCCTTCTTTTGGCCACTACATTTTTCTGAGCAGACCAACCTATACTGAGGTGTGGGAGAGCATCAGCCACAGCTCGTGGGTGGGGGAGGGGAGTGGGGAGTGTCTCAAGTGTTATTTAGGTCACAGTCAAAACCACTAGCCAGTATACAGTAAAGAGCAAAAAAAGGGTATAGAGGGTCAGGGAAGATATAACCAGGTATGCCTAAAAGGGATGATGGGTTGAGTGTCACTGGGAAGTAAGCATTAAAGCCAGCAAGGGTGCAGGAGGGTTTGAAGACATTTCCATGCTCTCTCTCAAGGAAGATGGATTAAAAATGATGCAGAGAAATTTGGGGAAGCTGTTCTTTTCTATTCATTATATTTGTGCATTTTCCATTGTATCTATGACAATGTTTTCTGCCTACTTCACCCCTAACGAAGTCAGTCAGATTCTTGACGTATGGAGAGTATGTCACCACCACTGAAGCTGTTCCTGGGAATGCTGGCATCATGCTGCCGTGCTTGGCTTGCTGTGAGCCAGTGGCTGCAAGCCAAACACTCGTTCCATGTCCTCCCCATGTGTGGAAACAGCACAGTTAAAATTGGCATGGACACCACTACTGTCAGGATGTCCTTGTGAACTGGTGCAGGCGATAAATGACAACTTCTGCAGTGCAAATGGAGATCTGAACACCAGGAGTCAGCCAGCTTTTTTTTTCTTGCAAAGAAGATACTACCATGCCCTTTAGTCTGAGACTGATGGTTCAAAAGACATGGGCATCAGAGTCCTGATGAAGTTGCTGAGATGCCTAAAGATGTCCCTTGATGGTTCCCCAGTGTCAGCCTGGCAAGGCCAGCAGGCCTTGTGATCTGTGTAGCCATAATCATAACAAGATGGTCACTGGTTAAGAATGTGGAGCCCCAATCAGGCCCATAGGTGGGCTGTATGATTTTCATGTCACTCATACATGCTGCTCAGAAGTTGGACTATAACCTCCAAGAGTGTCTTCATGCCTCTGTCCTCCCCAGATTGGCAGGAGTCTGGTTGCAGGGCTCCATAAAAAGGCAGTAGCCTCCACACACGCACACCTTGAAGACACAGGGACTGCTGAAGCCTTCTGTGAAGGTCTGGTGCCAGCTGACAACAGAAGACCTTGACAGCATCCCTTCTCAATGAAAAGTTGTGCTCCTGTCAGTCTGAGCACCACCTCCCCAACCTGAAACTTTTGTTCAGTCATGGGCAAAGCAGTCACCATAGCAAGGATTCGTAGCAGGACACTGTTCGTCATTCTGACCTCAGTGAAACTGAGGTGCCAGAAAACAAGCATCAGTTCATGCAGGGTCCTTTCACCTTGCTCCTACCAGTTTCAACTTGAGCCCCACGTTCCTTCCTTACTGTGCCTTGCAGAACATGGTGTCCAAATTTGGAGTGGGATGGTGCATAGGGCAGCACAAGGAGAAAAAGGCTTATGTATGAGATTTTTATACGGGTGATGATGACATGAGAATTGACACATAAGTGTCATCTGGGTGACAGATGAAGCCTACTGTGGTACCTTCTAAAGGGGCCTGCTGGCAAGGATGCAAAGCTTATTTGAAACTTTTTTGGGGGAAGTTTTGAACCACACCTGTAGTGGAGACAGGCAGTACTGTGCTGTGATATGTCTGAAAATATCTCCCCAAACCAGGTACACTGGAAATGTGAGGAGCTTCTGCACAAACTGTTTCGATCTACTGATCTCCTGCTGCTCTGAGTTATGAGCTAATGTAGACATAGCCTATTACTGAGACGATTTGGTTAGAAGTTCTGGGGAACCCCGGAGTTTATTTTCTGGTTACATAAACTTAACTTTAAAAAATAAATATATTTATCGTTATTGTTTTCTTCCCCCAGTGCCTACAACATTCCTAGTTTTCGTGCTGGTGCTCAGTTGCTCAGCTCATTGAGTGGATACGCCTATACCAAGCGAGCCTGGAAAAAAGAAGTTGTTGAGTTGTATATGGATCCAGCTTTTTTCCAGATGGACACTTCATGCACTCAGTAAGACATGAGATTGTAGCACTCCAAGATTCTATTCTGAATTTGCAAAGAAAGGCTTTAAAGGAGAATGGCTAATATTGGAAAGAAAATTATGTTTAGTACTTTCTTACAGAATGTAATAATGTTAAAAATTAGTCTTGACAACTAATTCTACTAAATGCATTATAAGCACTGAAGTTTTCATTATACTGCAGAAGAATAAACTTGTCTCATACTGATACTCCCCTTAGTGATTAGGGAACTGCATACAGTAGAGCTGGAGGACCTAGAATGCAGTATGTATTAAACCAGATAAGAGTCTGCATATTGAATATCGTTTGGAAACTGTTTCCTTGTATGAAATGCTTGACCAAAATCTTTTCTGAGGTGAATCCATACCAAAGCTTTCTCTGGTTATCTAATTCCTTCTATATCTTATTCAGTTGGAGATCCATTATTGATCATCTTCTAACACATGAGAAAACTATGTTTAAAGATTTGATGAGTAAGTATCAGCTACTGATAACTTATTTCTACATTAATTTGAAATCTATTTGCGTTTGAGCTATTGGGTACATGTTTAATATACTAATGTATCAATAAGATGCAGACAATGCATCTGCATAATTGAGTATGTTGCCAACTTCATTCACAACTAAAAGCTGTGCTAAGTTAATTCTGTATTTTGGTCACGTCTAAAACACTCTGTAAGTATTTTTGTTCTAGAAATGCTCATGTTGGACTCCTGCATTCGCATTTTGCCATAATTTTAAGTTGCTGAATTGTGGCCTCTTGCAGCTGTTCCCTGTTAGAAAGGAAGGAGACTTTGGCTAACTTTGCAGGTGTCTGTACACTGGCATGGAGCTGTAGGAATGTGGTGCACCAGTACAGCAAACCTTTGAGCACTGTGCTTTGACCTCTAATTCAGGCTTGAGGAGAGTGTAGAAGAAAGTGGGGGAAGGGGTGGGATAGAACCCCTTAAATTTGCATGGAGCTTCAAAAGAAAAAGCAGCTTTAGTCTCTTTTTCAGATCTTTTAAAAGAATATTTGAAGGGTTACAGTGCGAGATTAATTCATAATGCACTTTTTTTTTTGCCAATGTATATTTTTAAACTTATCTCCTTTTTTTTTCTCAGTAAGTCTTAAAGCTCTGAGATCACTCATCTATGGATTTAGGAGACTGAAAAGAGGGGAAGATTCATGCACACAAGGGCAGAGACAGGGGTTTAAAATACTGGACAGCCTCATTGGAGCTACAGTGCTTGTTTCATATAATTTTCCTGCTACTGTGAGCAGGTCTGGATCAACACCAATTTATTATTCCAATTAGTAGACCTAAAGAGAGTTTTTCATTTTAAAAGATTTCAGGACATAGGAATTATTTTCAGCCCAAAACACAAGAAGTCTATATATGGTAGATAATTCTTATCTCTGTTATAGATATGCAGAGCAGCGCCTTAAAACTGTACCCAAGTTTTGAGCAAAAAGCAATGTTGTTAAAGCGGCAAGCTTTCGCTGTCTTTAGTGGAGAGGTTGATCAGTATCATCTCTATCTTCCCTTAATACAAGGTAAGATTTGTAATTTCACCTGCCTTTTTTTTTCAGCTCTGACACATATATAAATTGTGTAAGAAAGGAATGTCACCTATTTTCCTACATGTACTTCCATTTTTTAGAAGTTTTTAACAAAATTTATGATGCTGTGAATCTCTGAATTCTAACAAATAAATCTCATTAAGAGCGAGACGGGAATCTGGGTTCCAAAGCCTTTGGCCTGGAAATATAACTGGAAACATGATTATTTTGTGGCAATCTTCCAGCTACTCTTGGGCCATTGTTGTTCTCCTTAAATGTCAGTTTTGACAAAATTTTGTCCAATATAAAACCACCACGTCTTCAGACTTTTTCTGAATCACAATTTTGTTAATAGAGTGCAAAGGATTCAAGCCAAAACTGATGATAAAGCACAAATTTTGTTTTGCCACCTTCTACATTTTTTTTATTTCCCAAAACAACACGTGTTCAGGAAAATACTACCCTTTTTTTAGTTTGTTTTTTTTTTACTTTTTTTATGTTTATTTCAGAACGACTGACTGAGAACCTCCGTGTTGGGCAGACTTCTATAGTTGCCGCACAGATGTTTCTCTTCTTCAGAGTTCTTTTGTTAAGGATTTCTCCTCAGCATCTAACCTCATTGTGGCCAATTATGGTAACTGAATTGGTAAGGAATTAGTAGTAATTTGAAACTAATTAGTGTGTGTTTTTTCCCATTTCACCTTTTTCTTCCTCTCAAGTACACCTCCTGTTTGAAAAAGAAAATGTTTTCATAGTTTTACAGTAGTCTGATATTTGGGAAAAGAATTAACATTATCATTAGGAAATACCTTTTTGATTGATTTTGGTTTTTTGCTAATGTAATCTCTTGCATGATTTGTTAATTTGTTGCAAGACATAAGAGTAAACCAAGAGACTGTGGTTCCATATACTGCATGAAGTATATCTTTTTTGTGATTGAGTTGTATGAACATTTCAGCATCCCCATAAATAATTTATTTCTTAAAGATTCAGACATTTCTACAGCTGGAAGAAGATTTAACTGAGGAAGACGAACCAACAAAGTAAGCATCACCATTTGTCTGATAGAGAACTTGTGAAAGCTGGTAACGATTGTACTTGTTCTGTATCTGAGAATTTTTAATTAATTAATTAATTAATTAATTCTCTGGGCTAGGGAGGAGAGAACAGGATTTTTTGTGTATTTCTGTTACTGATGAATCATAGTTTAGGATTTTTTTTTCAGCAGCTAAAATAGTGATATGTTCAAAAAAAGTTAAGTACCACTTATTAGTTGCCTAAAAAAATAGAAGAGATGCTAAGTCAGCATTTGAATATTTTAACATGTTGACATTTTTTCTGTATATTTTAGATTACCTTTTCTTCTAACAGTCTTTAATATTAATCACAGTGCTCATAAAGAATAAAAAGTTTTTGTTGTGCACAGGTGCAAGTACTTATTTGTGTAAATGTGTACATTTCTCTTTTGCTGAATGAAAAACATTTAGTGGATTTATGTTTTAATGGTACATTTCTTAATTGTAACTAACACAGGAGCAACAGCAAAATAAGCAAACAGAAAGTCTCAGGTGATGGCAGTGGATCTGACATACAGCAGAATGAGCTGTCCCTGTACTTATCAGCTTGTAAGTTTTTGGACACAGCACTTTCATTTCCACCTGACAGGATGCAGTTGTTTCAAATGTAAGTCCTCTAATTACTTACCTGTTCTCCAGGTTGTTACCATTCTTATCCTTTAAAGTAATTCCAGATCTATTTTCTTCTAGACTTAATTTTGCCATCAGTTCTTTTTACAAGTGCAGATGTTGATACTCAGACAAACGTAATTCGGGGTATTTGGAAAAATAATTCGGTCTTGTCAGTGTAGGAGGATTTCACCATCCTCATTAGGAGGTTCTCTAACTTGGAAAAATTGGGAGAAGAGAAAGACAGAGACCATTCTTTGTTTTCCCTTTGCACATACTTGGGAATTTTTTGGAGCCAGTTGCATTTAAATACTGACATGATAGTAATGTCCTTGTTCATTAAGTTTGGCTCTGGTAATAGCATAAATTATAGTTATGACAGCTCTTTCTGTAACACAAACCAGTGCTCTACTAAACTGTGTATGATCCAAACAAGGATTTTTTTCTGCCTGCCGTCTTATCAAATACTCCATTTGTTTCAGGTACAAATGGGCATTTGTCCCAGAGGTGGACACAGACTTATCTACTATGACCTCTCATCTGGTAGAAAATCATCAGGAATGCAGACCACACATTATAAGAATCATGGATCTGCTGAAGATGAAGTATGGGGTAATGAAAGAAGGCTTCACTTGAATCTTTTTCTTCTCTTTTTTTTTTTTTTTTAATCCATCAACTTACTTTTCTAAACAAGTGACAAGATTTTAAGTTAGGCAAGAGGTTTTTGGATATTCTAATAAAATTCATGAGGCTTTTAAAAATGATCTGTCTGCTTTCACATATATATCTTGAAGATGTCAGATTGCTTTTGAGTGTGAGGGAACAATAGGCAGTTTTCCTGTTGTTCCCTTAAATCTGCCCACAGCCACCCAGTGAAAACAATTTGTCTCAGACAGGACCGGTATTTATAAAAAAAAAGCATGCTGTACTTTGTCAAAAAAGTTTACCACAATAGCCTTTTAAATTACCATTAATGTTTCATATTAATTCTTCCAGAAAAGGAAATAGGGGCATTAGTATTTCTCAGAGATATGTCTGTATTCTGTTGTTGTTTGATATCTGATTCTGAAGGCTAGTCCAAATTTGCAGTCTTCTGAACTTGTGAGACTTTCATTGAATGGAACCTCGAATGCAAATATAGAAGTAACTCGGTATACCATCTATACAGTTTATATTGTGGTACAGTTGTAGGCTGTGGATCTCTTAGTATGAAAAAAGGGTATAGTACAGGGTTCAGACACGCCATAACATTGTGTCTTAATGCAAAACCTTTAGTGAATCTTTGTTTGTTTGCTTATAGGAAACAAACAACACTGAGGGAATTTCCAAGAAGCACAAATTTCCTCTTTTGAACTCCCGCTCTATATCTAGCATCACGCAGCTTATGCCCTTCTTCAAGACTCTGTGTTGCGCATTTACAACAAACGGGAGTGAGTCCCAGAATTCACATACTTCTGCATCTCTCTCTGTGGACTGTGTTGGCAGTAATGGCATAAACATCTTGCAACAGCTTGAAGAGAGTGTTGAATGTGACTTCCTTGAAAACATGGAAGGTTAAGCTGCACATCAGACACTTGGCTTGTGGTGAATCAATAGCAAAAAAAGGGAAAACTTTACTGCAATTCTCTTCTTTTTTCTCCAGTTTTGAAATTACATTTTGGGTTTTCTTCCTGCTGTTGTGGAGTGCTCTTCAATAATCCAGGTTTCTGAGTTGGTGTTAAAAAGCAGGATTCTTCAGTTCCTGTGGGTGGAAAAAAAAGTACAGTTTAGTGGTAATTTATCATAGTTACTGTATTCTTTTACTTGTTTTCAATGTGAAGGATTAAAGAGATTTTGTACATAAAGGAAGAATATTTTTGACTTGGTGAAAGTAGCAACTGTACCATTTATCCACTAACTTCTCAAGTAAGTATTTTAAACTGCTTTTGGAACTATGTTCTGAAAGTAAATTTAAGAAAAAGCTAATATTGCATGTCAGTGTACAATCAGTTTGCAGATAAGCCATTTCCTGAGGTTAAAGCCTGCTTCTACTTCTCCTTTCTTTAACTTGTCCTAAAACTTATCAACTTCTAAGCAAATCACCTAAATTTCAAACAGATGTATTTTATAAGTCTTAGCATTGTGCAAATAACTGCAGAATTGCCATGTTTGTAATTTCAACTCTGTACTATAATAGCATTCTTCAGGATTAGCGATTCCTAAATAAAAGACAAACGCATGCATAAAAGACAAACCTATGCAGTAACATTTTGTAATGTACATTACTTGAGGGGTTAATCAACTAAAAATATTATCATTCATGTTTTTTAAATTAAAAAAACTTTGTTCTTTCAGTGACTAAGGTCACTTTGCAACTTCTGAAATGCAACTAAATGAAGATAATTCTGTAAAAATATAAATTGCTGTATACCAACAGCCTAATTAAAATGAAAGGAAATTTCTTTTTTTTAAAAGAACACTTTTTATACAAAAGAATGTATTTGGCTGTTCCTAGGTGTTAAAAGAGGTAGGGAGATCATCACAGTGCCATGACTACAGTAATGTTCAAGGTGCAGCTTATTTCAGAACTGTGCTGCTACCACTGCCCAGGACCTGGGAGAGAAGGATTAGTACCACCAAACAGCGCAGCTGCATGTCTGAAGGACACTTCTGATGGCCAGCAGATAAGCACCATCACAGCAACACATACAACAAAAGGCTCAGTAGAACATTTTTTAAATGAGGAGATGGACTCCATTGAGTTTTCATATTTAGTGGATTATCTGACTGAATTTGCAGTGCTGATTTGTTTGGGAGGGGAATTTTATCATATTTTTCATGGTGAAAAGCTTTGTCTGCTCTTTTTTTTTTTTTTTTAAACACCTTTGTCTCCAGAAAAAATGGTTTTGTAAGATATACCTGCAGACTGGTACGTGTTACTTGTGTCACTTGGAACATCACAACTGAGGTAAATGTGCTGGGTATTGGACTTCACTCTTGGTTTTGCTAATTAAAAAAGGACATAGAAAATGTATGGTTTAATGTCACTAGGTTGTGAGGGCAGGGATTTATTTTTTTCAAAACTCACACAAGAAACATGGAAGGCTATTCTGCAGTGTTTTTTACCTACAGATATATGACGTTTTCATCTTTGGATTATAAACTAAAATAATGAAACACTGAACAACATGCTTTACTATGATAATACTGTAATGCTCTATGAAGATAATACTGTAACAGGCTTATGCTAAACTTAAATAGCTTATGTGCATTTTTACAGTTAAGGAAAGTGATAGACAACTGTAATATTGTGTAGTCACTAAGAATGTGAATTATTTGTATTAATATAATTTATTAATGATCTCTAATGCTATTGAAATGAAGTGAATCACAAGTAAAAAGTTATCCTTTTAAAGCATTACTTGAAAATTGGAGCAGGATATTTTTAAAATGTTTGTGTTCATTACTTACATATCTTCAATAATTTTTAAAGATAATATCGTTAAAACTCAGGATGATTTGGTAGTTTTACTTTCAGCTTTCTGGTGGTTGCATTCCATACTTGGGTATTTCCCTTAAAATCCTGATGAGATCCTGTCAAATGGGCTATTAAAATCTAAGACAACTTTTTGCCATCAAACCTGTTGTTTTACACTCTCTCATAAGCTATAAACCTGTGTCTTCACATAGTTTCCTCACTGACTGGAGGTGGTGAACCGGTAACTTAGATTGAGAGTTTTGTCATCCTTCCCCTTGAATGGGAATGTCCCGTTCTGGCTGCCTGTACTTCAGATGTGCAGGGGATTGGACATCAGTCACTTCCCACCCAGCTGTGGTGGTGAACTTAAAAACAGAATCTGTGAGTTAGGTCTGTATAACTCTCTAAGATGATCTTACCTTCTACAAAAATACCACTTGCTTCTAACTCCTGCCTTCGTACATAACGTTTACCTTTGTCCTGTGGTTCTGCAGATGGCTGCTTTAAATGGCCTCAAATATTTGTGACTTGCAGAATCCTTTCACTGAAGCAGAATCTAATTCTTAAGAAGAAAAAGGTCGTTAAAATGTAGTACATAAGCAGATCTTGTATTATTATAAATAGGGTGTGAATAAGGAGGAAAGGGGTCTAACTAAAAAAAGTCCTACTTGGGTGGTGGAGGGGCACAGTTACATAGGCCTAAAGGTACCTCTACCAGTGTAACTTTAGTGCTTTTCTATATGGGACTAACTGTAGTCATTTTAATTCTTATGCTACTGCTGTTAAATCCACATGGAGGAGGAGGGTTGTACTGCTCTAACACTGGTACTGCCAAAGCAGTATAACTTAACATAGATGAATCTGAAAAACTTTGGCCCAGAACTCAGTATCAAGAACAGGAGAGAAAATGCTTTTGCTTTGCTGTGTAGTTCTTTGCTTGTTTTCAGAATAACCAAGCTTGGCTTTCTCTTTTGGATACTTCAGCTTTGAGATGGCATAGCCACAGTGCATGATACACAGAGGGAGAAGTATTTAAATATTCAAAAGGGTTTCATTTTCCTGAAGGAAACAAATAGTAGGTGCCACCAAGGTAACTGCCAAAGAACAGCAGAACTTGAAATACAGAGCATTAAGTAATGGTTAAGTGTATTTGATACTGTATTTGAATGTAATTCTTATAATAATATTAAATGTTAACTTGAAATACCTTTTCAAATGCAATTCTCATTTTTCAGACTACCTTTACTGCTCACTCACCAACTTTTAATTTTTGTCTGATTCTGTAAAAGCTCTCAAATTCAATTTCAATGGATGAGGGCTCTCTACAGAGCTCTATAGACCTCAGGTTTTAGATCCCAGCAGCAGTGGCTCTATGCTAGCCCTTACACTTGCCTAAGGGAAAGACTGCACCACTGCCTCCCTAATCCTCTCATCATAAGCCCCTACTGCTCCAGCTCGTACGTCCCTATCTTTTGCATTCCTGAACTTTCCACCCTGGGATCCCAGTCCTGCGGTCTTGGGACAAGTTTTCTGGATTTGTGTGTCTGGAAGAACTGTGTGGAGCAGATGGAGGAAGCTGCTGCTACAGCATCAAGGGATCATTAATTGACCAACAGGCACTGACCCCCTGTATGGAGGGAGCACCTCTCCCCAGGAAATTAGGGGCTGCTATTGCATGCTGCTTTCTCTGTGCACCGGAGCTTTCCAAACTTCAGTCTGCATGCTTTTATATGCTCAAGGCAAATGGCCTGAAAGCACTGCCTTTTCACGTGGAAGGAAGAAAACTTTTCCATAAAACTGAGTTTGAAAATCTAAGGCCAGAGAAGTAAGGTTTCAATGACTTTGTGAAAGCTGCTTTTCAGATTTCATCCTTTCTCTGTAGTCTGTACATCTTTTGTAATGTTGTGTGATTGTCATGGTTTAACCCCAGCCAGCAACTAAGCCCCACCCAGCCGCTCACTCGCTCCCCACCGGTGGGATGGGGGAGAGCATCGGAAGAGTAAAAGTGAGAAAACTCATGGGCTGAGATAAAGACAGTTTAACAGAGAAAGCAAAGGCGCGCACGCAAGAAAGCAAAGCAAGGAATTCATCCACTCCCTCCCATCGGCAGGCAGGTGTTCAGCCATCTCCAGGAAAGCAGGGCTCCATCACGCGTAATGGTTACTTGGGAAGACAAACGCCATCACTCCGAATGTCCCCCCCTTCCTTCCTTCTTCCCCCAGCTTTATATGCTGAGCATGACGTCATATGGTATGGAATAGCCCTTTGGTCAGTTGGGGTCAGCTGTCCTGGATGTGCCCCCTCCCAGCTTCTTGGGTGCCCGGCAGAGCATGAGAAGCTGCAAAGTTCTTGACCAGTGTAAGCATTACTTAGCAACAACTCAAACATCAGTGTGTTAACAATATTATTCTCATACTAAAATCCAAACCACAGCACTATACCAGCTACTAGAAAAAATTAATTCTGTCCCAGCCAAAACCAGCACAGTGATGTACCTTGCACCTCAGAAGCTGCTAATCATAGACCCATAGAATCATTTAGGCTGATGGTTGATTACACTGCATATGTTGAAAATCATTGTATGTATGCTGGGACATACTGTAGCATAGCTGAATGTCTCTTGAGTGTCTGCTTAAAGAACAGCAAGTGGGCCATTTAAGTTTGGCAGTAACAGCAAACCTCCATTCTTTGCAATTACTGTCCCAATGCAGCTCTCATACTTAAATACTGGTTGTCTCCCAGCGATCAGTTCCCAGAGCTAAAGGTGAGGCTAATGGCAGCAGTGATTGCTCAGCAGATCCGGTCGTTCGATCCCATTTCTGCAAACAGATCAAAGGAATGGAGGGAGCAGGCAGATGGAGAAAAATGATTGATCAAAACCGATGATGCTTCCAGATAGAGGCTGAGGTATGTTTTCCATGATAATTCCCTGAGCTGAGGCCTCAATGCAGCCACAGTGCATTCCTCGCAACCCCAATACTGTCATTAGTCTCACTGACGTTGGTGGGCAGGGTTGTGAGGCCCCACCTCACAACTCGGGGGGGGGGGGGGGGGGGGAAGAAGGCTTTTGTTGAAGATAGCAGGGGAAAGCATTTCCCTCAAGGTCTGTCGAAGGCTGGTCCTTGACTAAAGAGTAAGTGGCCTGTAAGGTTTCAGTCACCATGAATTATCTCAGGCTTTTCTTTTTATTTTCTCTTGCAATGTGTACCTGCATCTCTGGGTGTTCTGGGTTTTTTTTCTATCTGTCCACCACCAAAATCACAGCTCCCCTCCTGCTATAGAAATTTAAGATTACAGAATGAAAAATTGGGAGGACAACAAAAGGAGCTAGAGAGTAACACATAGCTAGCTTGTAATAGACACCAGAGAGCTTCCCCGCTACAAACGCATGTAAAGCAGTTGGGTTTTTAAAGTCCTCCAGGAAGAAAATTGATAGTCTGGACTTAAGGTAAGTAACCATGCACAGCTCAAAATATGTGCCAATAGCGGAACCATAGTAATTGTAATTAAAAACCTGAGGAATTTAGTTCTGCAAGTAAACAGCATGTGAAACACGACTTCTGGCCTCTACTCCCCTTGCAGAAGAAGAATGCGTTGTTACGTGCAGGCAGCTCTGTAGAATACAAGTAGTGCTAAACCTTCCTGCTAAGGCTCCTGTTACTTGTACCAGGTAGGCTCCTTCTCACGTTCCTCGCTGTGTGACTTCTGCGGTGAAAACGGCCGCTCTCGATACTGACACTGGACTCTGACCTCACGCTGCCTCTGACGAAGGCAGGGCACAGCGGCGAGGGGCAGCCCGCCATCGCGGCTGCGAAGTGCACCCCACAGCCCGGCTGAGGGGGGCGAGGGCAGCCAGGTCCCCTGACCGAACCCTCGGGCCTCACCTCGCGTTCCGGGCCGCGCAGCCGAGCTCGCTGTGCCGGCCTTAGCCAGACGGCTGCCGGTATCGGGTCTTCCGCGTTACTCCGTGTCCATTATTCATTTAAATGGTGCTGCCGCCGGAGAACCGGCGTTACAGCTGCGCTCCTGTCAGCCGAGCAGCAGCCCATCCCTGCCGCCAGCGGAGGGAGCACAGAGCGGCAGCCGCGGCCCCTGCTGACAGGAGCTCTGCCCGGAGGGGCGGCCGCGGCGTTTACCCGCCGCCGGGATGCCGCCGCTCTCAGGGAAGCGGGATTACGGAACGGTGCACCAAAAAAAGGGCATCGCCTGGATCGCCGCACGTAGGAGCCTCGGCCGGGCTTTCCCCGCACCGCCTCACAGCGGGCGGGCGGGCACCGGCTGCCGGAGGGGCCCGGCCCCGCCCCAGCGCCCGCCTCCCGCCCTCGGCCCGGGGCCGCAGCCTTCCCGTAACCGCCGCCCCCGGCCGCTGGGAGAGGGCGTGGCCTGGGCGGCAAGGCCCGCCTCTCCCCGGGAGCGGGCGCGCTCGGTGCCGGAAGCGTGCGAGGAGGGGGCGAGGCGGAAGAGCGGGTCCTGGGCGCTCCCCAGCGCCCCCTCAGCCCCCGACGCTTCCCGCTCCGGCTCTCGCTGCGGCACAAAAGATGGCGAAAACACAGGGCGGTATCCGCCTCAGCGCGGTGAGTGGCGCGGATCCCCGCGGGACGAGCGGGGCCCGGGCGGGGCGCCGGGGGAGGGCTCCTGAGGGGACGGTCTCTCACCTCCCTCGGTGGTCCCCGCTGTGGGGGGCGGCGCGGGGTCGGCGCTGTCTGGCAGCCGGGGCGGCGGGGGTGCCTGTGCGGTGCGAGGCCCGCGGCGGCTGAGGGGGTGGGCGCTCTGGGGAGGAGGGAGCTGCCGTGCCGCCGCGGCCGCCGCTTGAGCAGCTCCTTGCTTTCCCTCAGTGAAAGCGGGGAGCGGAGTCCGCCCGGGCTGGGGGCGACGCCTCGCCTCTCCGGGAGTAAAAAGTTGTCGGCCGAGTGTTGGGAAGGGCGGGCTCCGGAGCCCTTCGCCTAAAATAAACCAGGACCCCCCTCCTTGCCTCAGACTTTTCTCTCCTCTTGCGCTGTCCCCGGCAGTGTCCTTCCGTACCCAGCCCCTGGCGCGCTGTGGCTTGGGCGCTTCGCTGACGAGAAAAGCCGCGGGTACCGGCGCCTGCCGCCCGTGCTGGGCGAGCCCCGCGGCGGGGGGAAGAGGGGGAGCCCCCGGGGGGCCGCGGTGACCGGCTCCAGGGCGGGGTGCGTGGCAGGCCGTGGGGGCTCTGTCATCCAGCTCGGCACAAAATCAGCTAGGTTAGCTCAGGCTGTGCAGGAGGGGAAGCTACAGTCTGTGGGTGGGTTGGTTTGGTTATTGGGGGCGGGGGGGGCTTTCACAGTCTGCTGCAGTGATGTAGTTAGCTGTGAACGTAGTGACCTCTAATTGGAAGCTTGTAGCTTAAAATCTTAACTACTTTTTGCAAGAGGCCTAATTACATTTTAACAAGGGTGATGAATGTGCATGCAGTTAAATCCACTACTGTATTGTGCTTTGCAGTCACAGTATTGGTTGTGCTGTCCTGTTGTGGCAGTTGGTCACTTCCTTATTTGTGCTAATACAAATTAAGTTAAAGCTACTTTTTCAGTTGTTTGATACATCATTGGTGAAGCAGGATGTTTTTTTAAAGCCCTTCTGACTTCAGCTATCTATGCCTATAAGTCACACTTATAGTTACGAACAACAGTTCATAACCTTACTGATAGAATAGTGGAAAGAAGCGGGATCGTTACAGTAAGTAACTTGTCAAACATTTGAGTGAAAAACATACGATAGTATATTCTCAGCACTGCTTAAATTACCTTAATATAAATTGCCATGATTGTAGAGATTAGCTATAAATGTCATCTACTTGAAGTTCAAGAATTATACTTTCATTTTGGGTCTTTAATTCTTGTAAGCGTTTGAAATCCGCAGTTTGTCTGATATATTTTAGTAGAGAAATGTTCTCCTTCTTTAGATAACACAATGTTTAAAAAAAAAAAAAGAGGAGGGAGGTCTCCCTTTGTTTTTAATGCAGTGTTAGTCGTCTTGAGGGGGAAAAATGCATCAGCGTTAATAATCAGCCTTTGCACAAAAAACTACCTATCACAAATCAGACTGAAGAGTTTAAAATTGTTCTCAAGTTGAAATCACTTTGGCAAGCTGAACTCCTACAGATAGAGATGAGAAATCTAAGCTAAAGTTGATGCAATTAGTAACTTTTGGATTATTTTTAGGATGCTGTTTGGTTTTGTTTGTCAGTAGTCATAACTGAAAGTTTACATTCAGTCTATTTCCAGTGAAAGCTGTGATTTTTGTGGGTTTTCGCTAAAGTGAAGCAGCTGATACAGTTTTTTAACAGGTTGTGTCCTACAGTGTGTAAGGCTCTATTTTCTAGAGAACAATAGGGAGCTGATGGTCACAGTCTCTTCTGTCAGCAGCTGTTCTTTGAAATATATTGAGTTTCACCAAAATATTTCTATTAATTTCAGAAGGATATATAAACAACACAGGCAGTGTGAGCAGGCCTGGTAACTCCTTCCCACACTGGCATTTATCTCCTTCTGTTGCTCTGGGAAATTTTTTGCTCAGCTGCATGATGAGACAGATCAGGGAAGTGATCCAGGTTAAAAATAAGATTTAAAAATTATTTTTATTTTTAAGGATCAGCTCCCTGATGTGGTTCATTACACAGTCATGTAAGTGGACTAGCATAACTGGGAGGGAGGAAGAAAGGAGAACATACCAGGAAAGAAACAAGCAGGCAGGTAGGATAAAAGCAAGAGGGGGAAAATGGCAGTGGGGTTGTTCCCCAAAAAGTTGCAGAATACTTTTATAAGACAAGACAGACTGTTCAGTGGTAATTTGATTTGTGCATGCCTTATGCTCTACAAGAGATCCCGTTTTCTTGGAAAATTAAAATTCCCAAAGCTGTCTGTCGTTTTTGAGAGATAAGGTACTTTATTCTTAAATATTTGCTCATCATAATTGTAGGAGATGCTGCTCTTAGTGCAGCTGAGTCTTTTTATAACATGAACTGTATATGCAGTTTGAAGGAGGGAGAGGTTTAGTTGTATCTCCAAAAGGGATTTGGCTGCACTTGATCGCAGGAGGAAAAGTGAAACTAACCAAAACCCACTTAGTAACAAAATGTATTAGGCCCAGTGAAGAAAGCAACTGAATTGTCTTGGCTGCGGTCATGCTAACAAGCCAAAAGTGAGTGTTCACCAGGGGACTAATTCCATCTTACTGTATTTATTGAACTTCAGGTATTCAAGAGCTAATTAAAGTGGTGGTGTGATGAAATGAAGTGTTAGGGGACAAAATGGGCTTGAATATTTCCTGATGAACTCATAAGGAAATGATGAGTTGCTGTTGACAGCTGGGTATGCTCTGAAGCAAACTACGAAGGGAATGGCCTTAAGCCATTATTCTCCGTTTTTTAATCTGGTTTTGTCCCGTGCCCTTGTTTCAATGCCTTACATGAGCAAATGGTGCCATCTGCTCTGAGGTAGACTTTCCCATGAACTACCCTGTGGGATACTAGCTCACCTTTTGCTGGGGGAGGTATTAGAGCCAAGAATCAATTTCTTACAGTTCCCATGTTCCAACCCATATCTTCTCATGTCATGTGCCCGTTCACAAGTTTCCAGTTCTGTGTAGCACCTTCCAGCCTTTCTCAAAACCGTACCGCTTGAAACAGCGATCCAGAGAAGATCAGTGTAATTCTTGTGTGTGTTTGTAGAAGATGCTGTTTCTTTAAAAGCTGTTCTTTTCAAAGATGATCACTATTATGCAGCAGTGAAATGACGGATGGAGAAGCATTGCATTATACAGGCAACGTGTGAAGAGATTTTCTTCCCGTGCACATGTACACTTTGCTTCACAGAAAAAAGGACACTTACCTGTGATGATGTCAGTGTTGGTGACACTGAGGTTTATTCCTTCATCAGCATTGTCTGGTGACCAGGGGAGGTTCACAACTGTGAATTCATGCCTTTATCAAAACTACAGTCAGGACTTTTCGCCGAGTCCATATTGCTGAGGTTACAATGCCAGTAGTAACTCCAGAGGTCCCAGTCTACCTGGGTTGTATGGTTGGAGTTTTTCACTGGCCAGCAGCAGAGAAATGTTTTAGCAGTGAGTTGAGCAGATGCTGAATGCTTGAATCTGCATCTGTGTGGTGGGGTTTTTTTTGAATGTTAGTGTTTATGTTTTGACAAGGAGGGATTTCAGGCGGGGAAAAAAAACCCAAGTTGTTTCTTGTGTATTTTGATCTTGAAGCTTAGAAAGTAAAGGAACAAATGCTGCCAGCACTGTGAAAGGTTGAAGTGAAGAGAATGATACAGAGATCTTAAGATCCTCTGAGTTACTGTGTGGCAGAGGGAAGAAATCGAAAGATCCTTTTAACCATGTGCCATGGAATATGTGAGGTTTCCATTAACAGGCTTGATGTCATTTTCTTCTTCGGTTCTAAATTATTTATAAGTTGTCTGTTAGGAATTTGAAAGTGGCACAGTGACTTAGCCTGACTCAATTTACCAGATTTTTATAAAACTGGAGTTTTAAAGGACAGATGGCAATGAAGAACGTGATGTCTATTCATATGTGTACTCCAGCTCGATGGAGAAAAGCAGGGATTAAATTGCAGTCTGAAAGTGTGTCCTGTGCTCCTGTGACCTTAGAATCAAGGTGAGGTTTCTTGGCAATTTATGTTGATCTGAACTAGGGCTGCTGCTGCTGCCTTACTCCTGCTCAGGTACCTGGGTCATGGCTCTACAACTTGCTTGTAGCATTATTCCTTTTTGCTCATAAATGGACTTGGAGACTTGAAGTGGTTGCTTGCTTTTATTTAGACTTTGCTAACTATATAAAAGTGCTTGTCAGTGTAGTAGTTCTGTAAAATTTATGAAGTATGGATATGTACACACGATTTTAAAATATTTTTCTGATTTTTATCTATATTATGATGTAGATTATATTATGTTTTTTTGATGTAACTGCACTGTACAAGGACTATTTGCAGCGTTTTGTATTCATAGATACTGCTTTTTATTCCATCAATATAACTATGTCAGCGAGGCTTAAGCATATATGTGCAGTGGGTTTGTGTTAAAGGCCTTGTAAAAGTATAATTACAGATATTCTTAGTGGTAATGCAAATGCAACTGTATCAGCCTTAGCCATTAAATTTGTCCAAACATTGTGTTGACAAATCCTTAAGTTATATGGATATTTAGTTCTCGTTTTCCTAGGCTTTTGATCTATGTGCATATGTATGAACCCAGGCTTTCATAAATTACTTGAGAGTACTTTTGTCACTGACATCTATAAGCTGCGTCGCATAAATAGGTACTTTATTTGCATATTCTCATCTAATCCTGGTAGTGGCTACGTTCCTCTGGTTACATCTTATCATAAGGGAGGATAAAATGTATGAGATCAAATTCCTAAAAGCACAAACCACTAGTTGAAAGATGATTTTGATCAATATGGGCAAAAGGAGCAATGACACTGGACAGTAAGCCACTGAGTATATTAGGTGCTGCTCACTTTTTGGATTAAGTTTAATACTCATGGTTTAAGATGCACATTTTTAACATTTGAGAGCATGTGCTTCTGTTACTAGATTTGGACTAAGGCTTTGATGTTTTCTGTAACCTCTATCACCATTATATAGCAATAGTTCCTTATATTTTTATAAAGATAAAGAGAGTTTGATAGGATGACAATATAACCCATGCTCAGAATATGGTATGATACTGTGCTGAATTCTGTATTGCTCTTTTGTCTCTAATAGCTGTATTAATGTTCCTTTTGAAAGGTGTTAGTATGTCAATATGTAAAAGTAAATTAAATTGCAGCCTTTTGGTAGTGTTGTACAAAACAGCTTCATTTAATGTTACTTTATTTAACATACTGTTTTCTGGCTTTGTATCATTGAAGAGTGCAAACTAATGCCGATGTTTGTGGTTTATTTCAGCTCTGTCCAAAGTTCTTGCATACCAACTCTACCAGTCACACCTGGCCTTTCAGTGCAATTGCAGAACTTATAGGTATGTGGATCAATAGTTTGCCTCAGTAATTGTAATACTTTTTTCTTGTTGTAAAACTTTTTTTCCTTCAGGTGGGGGAAGGAGGTGGTCCTGTTGTTACCATTGAGAATCTTACAACATCTTTTTTTTTTTTTTTTTTGGTACAGTCAGATTGACTTTTTTCTTAACAGCATACGTACTGCCTGACATCAGTTGCAGGGGCCTTGTAGGATTTACTGGTTTCTTTTTACTGAATTTATTGAGGATTGCCAAATATAGAAGACTGGCACCAAGTTAATTCCTTCTCTTCTAGTCTACCAAATGCAAGCATACTGCTTTTTGCTGTTCCCAGGCCCAGAGAGTAGTAAGGCTGAGTGTACATTCCAAAGATGTGCGTGCACACTTGAATTTTGTACAGACACAGCTGGCCATGGACAGATTAGCACAGACAGGAGGACAGTAACTTTGCAAGAACCCACATAAACACAAGCAGTGTTCGAAACATGAACAGTACAAATGGCCTTAACCTATTCCTGCTTCCTGGCTAACCAGGTTTAAAGTTCATTAGTTTAAAGTTCATTAGCGCCACTAATGAACGCATACTTTCACTCACTTATCGCTCATGCTTACCCACGTTTCTGTGTGTTTCGCCAAGACCTGGGAGTCCTTCCAGTACCTGTGTCCTGGGCTTTTTACCAGTTTCTGGCTTAGACCTTGGATCTCAATGGTCGCTGGTTTCTTCCAGCGTTGGCTTGTCCAGCTTGAAGTTTGCTAGCAGAACAAATCTGTACAGGCACACTCTGAGAACAGAGAGCACGTTCACACAGGAAATCGTTAGAAAGGGTGTTTAGTAAGAATGTACAACACGGTAGCACAGGGTCCAGTCATACAAGCATACTGATCAGCAGCCAGCTTGCACACAGCCTGTGTTATTCACACCCACGCCCCCATTGTACCATTTTTCTCCCATCCACTTTGACCTTTCCCTTTTCTTCGATGCTTCCTCAAAACATCCAATAGTAATTTTTGCACATTGTCACAATACCCCTCAAACATCCTAATTTTCTTTTGGGTTACCAAGTTTCTGGCTGACCATCTTCAGGGTTACACTTGAGTGGTTCCTTTTAATGGTCTATTCACCAGTATCCTAAGAGTTCTGCTCTTTGTTATTGTCTTTGTCATCTGCTGTTAGCTAGGGCTTGTGTATCTGTTTAATTTATTAGCTTCTGTTTAATTTATTAGCTTCTTGCCTTTGATTTTGAATAGTTGTTAACTGGATATCTTCAGAGTTGCTTGTTTCCTGAGTTAGGGAATGATTAGCGGGCTTTCTTTAACTGGTTCCTCAAAATAAAGGTGTGGTTTGGAAAGACTTGCCAAGCTTATCTAGCAGTTTGCTGCTGCCAAAGGGAGCAACTCTTCTGGTCACACATTCCTTTGTTTCCTGTGCACAAGTATTGCTGTTGCTAATGCAGAAAATTAACCTAACAAAAGAAAGTAGGAATTTTTCAGCTAGATAAGGCCAGGGCTTTCACAAAGGAGGAAACCAGAACCACATGGCTGCGGGAAGGGCTGGCTGTTTTGGGGGTAACAAAATATTAAGTCATTTCAGCTGTTTTATCACCCCATGCCATACCTGGCTGGAATGGTCGTAGATGTGCTGTGCAAGGCATGCAAACTTTTCTTCTTCCTTTGCCTCGGGTTTGTCATATGTGTTGCTTTAACAAAGCTTCAAAAGCATAGTAGCAACATATTGGTTGTAAAGGCTTTGAGTTAGTCGTGTTGATTTAAATAAGTTTTGTAATCTGTCTTTTGCATGCTATGTAAGGCTATATCATATGCCAAATATGAAATAATGTAAATAGGGTTACATTATGGAGGCCTGAATTTTAGTTTGTGAACTTACCTAAAACAGTAATGGTCTGTATGCTAAAATTTGCTCTTTAAGCTCTAGGCCCTCCTGTCAACTTTTTGCTGGTTATATTGCTGGCTTCTCCCATTAGTCCTCAGTCAGATTAAATTTAGGTGAACTAATGGTGATACTTGGAAGAGGGTAAATGGGACATCTAGAGAGTTGGTGAACTAGTAAATCAGAAGACTTGTACAAAATTTGGTCTTAGAAGACTACTTGTAAACTTTCAGTGGTACTTGAAATGTCCTCTTTTGTTGATGCTGAAATATACTTCATGAACTTTTTCACTGTAGATGCAATTTGTACTTTATGCTTATAGAAAGCAAGCTACTAAGCGGTGATTCCTTTTTATAGCCTGCAAAGTTGGCTTGAGCTGTTTATTTATGGCCCTCAGCTGAACCTACCAAAGGGGGCCGTGAGGCAGGGGCACTGCCTCCTGCTGTGCCATGACATCCCACCCCTCCTCCTCGGTATGCTTTCCCCCCTCACAAATTCCATGAGTAGCACAGTGCTGTGGAAGGGGGGAAAAGAGATGTGATAAAGTCGTGTTAGGGCAGATGAGATTTAAACTAGCTTTGCTGCCAAGAAATGTTTGTGGAGCCATGGTTTCTGTTTCACTTGCGGTAGCAATGCTGCAAGCTCTTTCAAATCCTGTAAATAGAAAGCTTAGTCTAAAGCATTTTGTACATCCCTTGTGTGAAAGTCATACCACCTTAGATTTGAACAACTTGCACTAGCAAAATACATATTTGTGACACTCAGCTCTGTTAATGTGGAAGTGACGTGGTAGCACAACAGCAATAACTTAATCTAAATCTGCACCTGCGGAGTCAAAATTCTAGATTTCACAGAACTATCTGGGATGCAGGGAGTTGGGCTTCGGGTTTTTTGCTTGCCTTTTTTTAGTGTCTCAGATTTGATTATCTGAAGTTGTGATAGCATTTGAAATCTGATTTCCCAATTAAAAAGCCCACAGGCCCGCAGCAGGTAAGATGTTGCTGCAGCCATGTATGTTAGTGATGTGCTATTGCCTGCATGGTTGACAATAACCTAACCTCCCGAGAGCCAGTCAGAAGAGATGTTTGCATGGCTGGGGGAAAGTACATATTGCAACAGCTGCTTGGGAGACAGGAAACGAAAGTATAAACTTGTCTTGGTTTCGTTTTCTATTCTCACATTTGAGCTGCTCATCTCCACTTAAATTTTTGCCTATATATTATTGTCATCTGTAATAGCTGGGAAATTGTTGTTTTCAGGCAAGGTTTGCCAGGCTTTGAAGCAGCTGTTTCATCGTAATGTTTTGATTTAGTGTTGTCATCTATAAAGAAGATAGTGTGTTAGGAGACTTAGGTTTTAGTGTAACATTTACTTTATTTAAAACTGTGGCTTCTTGCTTCTGTGCAAAAATTGACTAATATTCACTGACTTAGCTGAGAAATTTATATCTGTGCCAGCACAAAATTTCTGCAACTATATTACATACCTAACTGTGGAGCTGAAAAATGGCCGCAATTTTAGAGGTCCATTAGTTTAGCATGTGACTCTTCAGGGTCATAGGCCCACAATTAGGGAACTATGTTAAGCTGCCATATTCACCAAATAAACATATGTGCAAGCAGAGCGCCATAATAAAGTTAGGGACAGCTATTCCATATAGCTGTTTGGCAGAGTTTCAAGACTAACATTTGGCAGATTGATTATATATGTATTCCTGCTAGATAAGGCTCTGTTGCATGCTACATATGGATTTAAGTAATTTTGGAAGAGTTACTATCTGACATCTTCACTGAAATTAAACACTTTAAAATAAGTTCACACTTAAACTATTTAATTTTTGCTTTTTAGTATCCCACCCTTGTTTGCTTTCTTTTTCTTCAGATAATGCTTATGATCCAGATGTGAGCGCTAAACAGATATGGATAGACAAAACGGTGATAAACGACAATATATGCTTGACATTCACTGATAATGGAAATGGTATGAACTCGGAGAAGCTGCACAAAATGCTAAGGTGGACAACCTCTTTTGCAATTTTTTATTATAAAAATTCCAGCTTCTAGTTTTGTTATTGCTCAGCTTATTCCTTTCTCTCATATGTAATTGACTAATTTGTTCATAAACTTAACATTTCTGAAGGTGAACGATTATCCAAGTGAGACTCTAGAATAGACAGATGCTAGTAAAACTTTCACACAACTTTGTCAGTGTATTTTTATCTCGTAATTTCCTTTTATCCTTTCTGTCAACCTTCCCATTTAATCTGTGCAGTGATTGTGCTGTGTAGACTCTCTGTAGTGCCCTTCAGTGGAGCTAAGGAGAATTTAATACTCTTTTTGTTTTTTAATTCAAGATTGCTTTAGTTTAAGTTAGCAAGCAAGAGAAAAAGGGAGGTTCAGTTCAAACTCTTTAGAGTACTGAAAATAGAAGGTATTGTGGAAAACTTAAGGGAATGATAATTATATTGATGTGGTTTGTCTATTTACCTTTAAATATTCTATAAGGTTTGAACTGATCTTTCTGAAACTTTCGTTTCTACAGTTAGCGAAGAGGTTGCTGTTCAATCGCTCTTTCAGTATGAAAGGTTGCTCTGCCTGCAGATAAATCTCTGGGTGTAAACTTGAGCAAGCTTGAATTCAAAGTGTTATTTTTCTTTTTCTGTTAGATACCATAATTAATAGCTTGCTTGCTAAATTCCGTGTTCCGTATACAGTTACCTGTTTTACTTTAAATGTAATGTGTAGTTACTAATGGAAAATTTGTAGATCACACATTTTCAAGAAAGTGAAGCAGGAGGGAAGCTTTAGGAGCTTTTTTCAGTATTAATTGTGAAGCCACAGGATAACTATTAGAATCCTGTAAGAATGCTTACTGCATAATTCCAGATGAATGATATTTCTTTTCCATACTTAAAGATGAAAGTAAATTTCCCTGAATTCTTGCAGTGTAATTTTAGCAATGTTATATGGGTAACTTTCAGGGTTTGCTTAACTGTACGTTGTTTAATTGTACAGTAGTCCCTGATCTCTAAAACAAGAGATTAACTCATTGTGTTTAAGTCTAATTTGGTAAGTCTTGCATGCATCTTTTTGCTTTCAAGTTTATAGGGCTTTTTACACTCTTCTAATCTTTTCATATGCTTCAGCTTTGGCTTCAGCGAGAAATCTGTGATGAATAACCGTGTTCCAGTGGGACTGTATGGGAATGGGTTTAAATCGGGGTCCATGCGCCTGGGAAAAGATGCAATAGTCTTCACCAAGAATGGAGAAACCATGAGTGTGGGCCTGTTATCTCAGACTTTCCTTGAAGTCACAAAAGCAGAACATGTCATGGTTCCTATAGTGACATTCAACAACCAACATATCCTTTCAACAATTTCTGAGTGAAAAGTTGTGGGTACATGCAAAATTCGGATGATGATATCAGTAAAGGCAATCTCTTTGTCTAGTCTTATGGATACAAGATGCAAGGAAGGCTATAATTTGTTAAAGCCTTTAAATTTGTAGGAGTTCTGAGATGTGGAATGAGAACCTGTGAAGCGAGTACAGGATACTGTTGCAGAAGCTTGCTCATCTTCTGAAAGCTTACTTCATTCAAAGTTATTCTCCTTAACATAACGCTTACGACAGATAAGTGATCCAACAGAATCCAAAAACAGCCTGAAGGCCATCCTAACACATTCTTTATTTTCTACTGAGGAGAAATTACTGGCAGAGCTAGATGCTATAATAGGGAAAAAAGGAACTAGAATTATCATTTGGAATCTTAGAAGGTAAGATGAAATCTAGTCTCTTATCTCTCTCATTTAGTTTGTTGTCTTTCAGTGTATGCAAACATACATGTTTGTATGGGTTTTTTTTTTTTTTTTTTTTTTTTTTTTTTTTTTTTGTAGAATGATTCCAAAAGACTGTGGGCAGTTATCTGTAACTGGGAAGCTAGACTCAAACTCGCATGAGTGAAGGGCTTTAATGTTGCATGAGAACTGTTGCTAGTATCTCAAGTAACAAAGCAGAAGGAAGGAGAATGTAAAGAACTTCATATTTTCCTTTGATAAGATACTGTTGCTTTTGCCAGAAGGAAAATTTAAATAGATAAATTATAAATCTGTTATTTCAGATCTATGAAATTATGAATGCAAAAATTCAAACAAAAAAATATTTGTATGTACGGGCAAGTATTACTGGCTTTTAAAGTTCAGAGTCAGCAGTATCCTTCTAGAGGGATTGAGACCTTTCTAAACTACCTAACTGTTTATCATAAAATAAATAGAAATCCAAGTAAGTAAATACCGTTGTGTGTATTTATCTTATTTATCTCCTTGCCTCTGTGGGATTGTTCACAGCAGTATAGCTTTCCAGCCTTTTCTAGCTTTGACTTGCTTGTTGCTTTTTTTTAACAGCTGTTGCTGTAGCACTGGCAGATGGGTGTCATCACTTCCCATCTTCTTTCCGTTTCCTTCACATCTTTGTTGCTGCCTTATTAGCAGGGAACCTGTCTGATGGTCTGTCCAGAAAAGCTTTATCATGCCTTTAACTGTGATGGCACTAATTGGTTGGGAAGATGTTGTCTTGTACTATGTTCTTAAGTGTTTAGCTTACTGTAGTTTTAAATACCGGAAATAACAAGGTATCCATAGGAAGCAATTTTGAACTGTTTCAGTCCTGTGGATTTGGCAAGAAACTAGCTTGTTTTTCAGTTTATCTTTATTGTTGCCCATCAGAAAAGGGGGGGGAGGGGAGCAGGAAACCACACCTGGATGAGTATAGATTAAATGTTACAGTACAAAAAACATTTCAGTCAATTGTAACAGGTGAAAAGTTTGGGGGTTTTTTATTTCATTAATTTCTTGTGAGTATTAGAGCCCTGAATCACTTCTAGCTTAGGAGATTTTAATACAAGAAAGCTGGAGGTAACAAATTTATTGTTAATTCTGCTTGTTTCCCCTTGCCACCTGCTCCATAAGAAAAACTTCATCTCCTTTACACTTCAGAAACTAATTTCCATTGCCCTGGTAGACTTTCATTTATTTTTAGGTGTGAACATTTTTAGGAATGTGCATCACTTCATTGCTTGAGCAAAAGAAAATACAGTGAACTCAGCTGACTGGGCAGGATAACCTTCATGTTCTGAATTTTGGAGTGTATTCATCAGAAGTTGTGGGAAAGAACACTTTTGCAGGGGTTCATGTTGTTTCTAATATGTTGTAATCTAATCTACTTAAAAAAAACCCAGAGCTGTTTCAGTATTAAAAGACTTTATTTCTGGAGTGTTTGTGCCAACTATAATATATCTCAATGTTGTGCAATGGTACTGCCAGTATACTGCAGTGTATACATCTGCAACTAAATATAGTGTATACATCTGGTGAGTGATGCAATAAGAAATTGTGATAATTGAGTTGGAAAGCTGTGGTGAGTGTCATTTTTGCAGCATTAAAAATCTTAGGAAGGCAATTTGTAGTGTTCAGAAATTTTGCATTTAGAAGGAATGCATGTGTCTTGGTCCATCCAGAATTTAAAGCTGATACTGACTGCTTTTATTTTTGAAGTGTGACCTGTTTAGAATTAAGTTAGAATTCATGAATGTCTCACTTGCTGTCACTTCTCTTGTATTCCTTGGATACCAGAAAGGAACTGGTGAACTTTGTTCATGTGAATTTTAGCAAATCTGTGAAGAAAACCACTACGGCTCAAAGGAATTCCCTTTCTCTTGCATCTTTGCGATACCCACTGCATCTACCACAATATCTTATGTTGTGTTGGCCTTTTTTCCCATAATTGGTATATTTTTTTAATCTTATTTCTTAGAGATAAAAATGGAAAAACAGAGTTTGACTTTGACAAGGATAAATACGACATCAGAATTCCAGAAGACTTAGATGAAACAGGCAAAAGAGGATATAAAAAACAGGAGAGACTGGACCAGATTGTTCCAGAAAGTGACTACTCACTACGAGTATGTATAACATTTTTAAAATTTATTTGTTTATTTTTGGAAGCTGGAGGGTATATGATTTTGTTTTAATGTAATGTACTATACTGCAGAAGTGTTGATTGGCGGGAGGATGAATGTCAGAATTTTTAAATGTTAGGGCAATATGTCAACATTCGTTTTGAAAATTGAAGGTGGAGTGTATTTGTGAACTTGTGTAAACATTTGCTGTTTATTTAGAAGAAAATAACTGGGTTTTGTTAGTCTTGCAAATAACTTTTGCTGTTAAATATTGCCGTAGTTACCCACAAAGGAGCAAGAAGGAAATGCAATCAGTAGCTTCAGAAATTAAATAGGGGTGTGTGTGGTTGTCAGCAGAGTAAACGTTACATTGTAGTGCAGGTATACATGCATACAGTACTGATGCTGCACCCACGTGGATCTTGCAAAACAGGTAGGTTTCGGTTGGCAAAGGGGGATTTCGAGGTTTCAAGAAGAGGTAAAGGAATTGGGAAGCAGCTCCATAGTTTGATTACCTGCATGCAGGCAGGGACAAGCCTTTTCTATAGGCTAATTGATATGACCATTGCCTCCACTATTGATTCATAAGCTTTTATGTTTATAAGAAGATTTCATAGCTATTATCAAGCTATGATAATATGCAGTCATTTGGAACAAAGTTAACATTTGCTTTTGTTTGTTATTTTAAAGTTTGTAGTAGAATTTTTAAGCTCTCACTAGGGGATAAGAAAAGAGGCTTGTGTGTTTGAGAGCTCTTTTAGTGGTAAAACTGCATCTTCAGACACCTGATTAACTTGTCATATTCATAAAAGTTGTCCTTCAATTGCTATTCACTTTGTGATATATGTATGCTTATTATGCACACTTGCATTACCTATTTTTCTGGATTCAAGTTGGAAGAAAACACATTTCGTAAAATTTAATTAAAATTTGAGTTTGTCTTCCTAAACATAATGTGTATTATAGAATATTCATATCTTGAGGTTTTGGGTTTTTTTTAGTAACAGGAGTTACTGTATATTTTGTAGGCTTATTGCAGTATTTTGTATCTGAAGCCAAAAATGCAGATCATTCTGCGAGGACAAAAAGTGAAAACACAGCTGGTTTCCAAAAGCCTTGCCTTCATTGAACATGATGTATATAGGCCAAAATTTTTGAATGTATCCTTTGCTAATATTTACATCATTGCACGCTGAATTTAATGATGTGACTCTCTATGTTATGTAAGCTGTCTGGATTCTGCTGGGTGTGTTGCAGTTATACTCATGTGATTTTTTTTTTTTTTAATTTATTTTATCTTTTGTAAAGACATACTGAAGGAATTATCTCAATATAAAAAAAGAAAGTTCCAGGACCCAGTTTAGAATGAACACTCAGAATAACTATATTTTTGTGTTACATGCGATTAACCAGATTTTTCCTTAATATCTGGTAAAAGCCTAAACTAGTAAGAATTACTTTTGGATTTAACTGCAGAAACAAAGATCATTATGGAATAATGATGTACCATAAAAACAGACTCATCAAAGCTTATGAAAGAGTTGGCTGTCAGTTAAAGGTAAGAAATTAAAGCTCAAAGGTATTTTAACATCTTTAGAAATCACTTTCACTCAAACACTGATTTAAAAAAGAAAATACAGATGGAAACTAGGATCTTGATGTATCCTTTATAAAACCACCTTTTGTAGTTTGTGCAAAAGTTAGAAATTGTATTAAATTGTATGCAGTTGTTTTAATGTTTGTTTTTGAAACTAAGCTTGATACACAAAATACGGGCCTGAGCATATCTTTCAGGACAAAAAGAGGGGTGCAACAGAGGATTTTTTACTTGGGAGATTTGGGTCAAGAGTTTCTTTTTGCAGAGGAGTCATAAGCCAGAAAATTGTTTTTACTTAGTATATATAGCTTATAATTACCTCTGACAAACTCTTTCGGTATTAACATAGAATATGTTACTTTTCCTGATAGATCTTAATTTCTTACAGGCAAACAACATGGGTGTTGGTGTAGTTGGGATTATTGAATGCAACTTCCTAAAACCAACTCATAACAAACAAGATTTTGACTACACAAATGAATACAGGTAAATGTATATTTTTATCTAGACTTTCTGTTGAATAGTGGTGTTCACTGTGGAATACTTGACGATAAAGTCGTCTTCTTTTCAAAGTAGTAAGAATAAAAGCTTATGTTACATCATTAAACTGCATGACTGTTCTGGACAGTAGGGGTGGGATGTTTACATCTACACTGGTCATACTGCATTCATTGTGCAGTCAGTGAAGTCTAGAGTATCATACACATCATTTTAAAGCAAGTGCCCTAAAAGTGGTTGGTTGCAATTCTGCCCCTCACTGACTGTAAAACGAGCACAGAATAACTTGCTGAGGTGTGGATATTTGTATGGCACATTACTAAAATTGTGATACATGAATCCCACATCACTAACTTTTTTCATAATAATTTTTGTTTGGTGTTATTTTGGAAAAGCTTTGTTGGATATTTTTGAGCCCTTTTCAATTTCTTCAAGAGTAGACTTGAATGCTCACAAATCCTCTGCTACCTGACAGAGCATTTAAAATATCTGACATCCTGAAGGCAGCAGTGATTTGGGACATTGCTTTGTTTCAGTTTTTATTTCTAACTCAGGGTTGCCACTTTTTCACACATCTGCATCCGTCCCATCAGTCAGTATCTAGTATGATATTTCCTATAGTTAAACTGTGAACCAGATTGGGAATCTAGTCTGACTTAAAATTTTCAGATATGATAATTCTTTTTAAGCCAGGTGAATTTCCTAGTCTGTTTACAGTGCTCTGCTGTGAATCAGTTGTGCTGGCATTGTTGAAGGAAGCATGTGGGGGAGGAAAGGCTAGAGGGGATGAGTTACCTAAGCAGTTTTCAGGCTGAGGTGTAAAAACTGTTCAGGGAAAATTTCCTGAATACAAACTTTGAGAATTGTTCAGCTCTATTACTTCATTTCTTTTCATGATAACAAGGCTTTTTTCTGTGCTGCTTTATGTTAAGGGGTGTTAGGAGCAGCCACCTCCTCCAGCAGCTCTGTCCCAGGACTCCCTTCTGCCCAGCCTGGGGACCCAGGGTTTCTGCCCAGGCTGAGGGATGTGACTGCCACTTTCCTGTTTGCAGGTTCAGCCCGTAGCGAAGCTGAGCACGTGTCCCAGGGGCACACACACAGAGGACACTGACATGACTGGTTATGCAGACTGCCACAGACAAGGTGCACCTACATACAGGACTCGCATAAAATATAGACAGCCAAGTCCCCTTCCTCCTCTTTGGCTGGTAGAGATAGAAGCTCACGAGCGAAGGCACACACATGACACACTATGTTCACAAGCACATGTACATTTGTGGATCCCTTGAGTACTGGCATGGCCCCTCTGTCCTCCTGGTACCCCTGCCTGGATCCCAGGCCCTCTTACCTGCTTCACAGGTCCCCTATGCTGTGGCTAGTGCAGTTTAATGTTTGCTAGCAAACATGTGCACACTACACGCTCGTACCACACACACTCCATATTCGCAAGTCCCCCTGGGTATACCAGCAACAAACCCTTGCCTGCCTGATACCCCTGCCCAGACCTGGTGCCTCCTGTTCACTGCTGAGTCCAGTTTGAGGTTTGCTAGCAAATACACATGCACATGGCATGCACACCAGGACACTAGGACTGGGGAAGATGCAGATACTCGTCCCCCCACCAGCAGCAGGCACACGGGCTGTGACGCACAGTCCTGCTCCAGCTGCCAGCACTGAGCCCGTCACTCATGCTAGTCCACCCCAGGAGCTGGTTTTTTGGGGACACACTGTTTCTGCCACAGTGAGTGGCAGCTGAAACCCCCACTTGCCCCCCACTAGCTGACACCACACACCTGGTCTTGACTCCAGGAGCTGGCACCAAATCTACTTACACACACACAGCTCTCACTAATAGCTGGCACTTAATCCTTGCCATACACATGGGATAGAGAATGAGATTATGTAGAGAGTTAGAAAATATTAAATAAGAAGATACAAGAAGATAGGACAGACTGTGGTGATCAGGCACAGGGCTCAGCCAGGCAACTGTACTGACAGAACCTGTTTTACATGCAACCAGTTCCTTTTCTACCCTTTTCTGTCCCCTTTTCTACCCCCTTCTTTGTTCCTCCCTGCTCCCCCTTCCCCATGCACATTGCCTCATCAGTTGGCATAGTTCAACTGACCCCCTCCAAACATTCTGGACCCTCAGGTTTGCATCCTTGTCAGTTGCAAAATCCCAGTTTGCCTGCAGTTTCTTCATAGCCTGTCAATTAGCATGAATGACCAGGTTTGTTGCTGGTTGCCTTTGTTAATGCTAATTGTCAGGTTTTATGACTCTGTGTTTGTCTCCTTCCCTTTCCTTATCCTCCCAACTGAAAAAATAAACATTCTCACACTCCACATATCCTTACCAGTTAGTGTGACTGACCAGGTTTGTTCTTATCTTCCTCTCTTGTCAGTCAGGTTTGTCTCTATATGTTCTTGTTTGTGGCTCCTTTGACCATATGCCCTTAAAGGAGCAGGCACTTTCCTTCTATGTGCCCTAATGTTATCCCACAAGTGTGAGGTCGTTTACCTGGTGTGCGAGATGCCAATATACACACAGGGCAGAGGTATTTTATTTCATGTCTGCATAGAGGTGGGTGCTAGGTGGTCATTCCACAAAGCTAGCACAAAGTTCGGTCATGCAGGTACAATATTTATATGGTCTAGTTATACAAATGCATAAGTAATTACACAAAGCAGTTTTCTATTGGTCTACACTTCTCTTATTTCAACTTAAAGCTACAGTGCTACTTTAATATTCTGCACATGCTTGCAGGAAGTGGGGGGGTAGCTTTCTTTGGTCTTTAATTGAGTCGGTGGTTGTGATCTCCCCCTGCTGTCTTCACCATTCCCCTACTTTCTGTAAATCTTGTTGACTTCATGTACTGCAGTATCCTCCCAGACCAGCAGCCTCCCTTATAACAAGGTGTTTCCTTTATCAGTCCTTGAAGTTCCTCATCTTAGTTTCTTCTTCAAAAGTTAGTGATTAACGAGGCCTGCATATTCCCCTCTTATCAGTCTCTTAGTTTTTCTTCAAGGGCACAGTCATTAGCAAAGCATGCGTTGTTTATACAAAAAGTGTCTTGTTTCATAAGGCCTCTATGGCCCTTACATCATTTCCCCCCTTTGAGACTATGAGACTTTTCCTCATAGTCCTCATATGTCTCATTATTAGTTCTTATTAATAGTGTATTATTTCCGGCAGTCACTTGTACAGTTAGTCGTCTAACACAGTTTAAGGTACAACTAACAACAATACAGATTATTATCATGATGATTACAATTATAATCATCGTTTGAAGTAAACTTTCCAACCATCCAGTTAGGGAGAATCCAAGACTTTGTAATATTTTGTTTAACCATTTTCCTTCCATAGAGGCCTGAATATCTCTACTTGATTTTGCCACTTGTTTTATTTTGTCTATTTGCTTGATCTAAATGGTCAGTCATATTGGGGTTATGGATGCAACAACCTTTGTTTTTCAGATTTAGGTACCCACGTACCCCATGTTCATGTAATAACGTTAAATCTGAGGTTAGTCTATTCTGCAATGCCAGTTTTGAAGTTTCCTGTAATTGAGTGTTTAAATCTTGTAATCCTGCTCTAGTTGCATTCGCTAGTAGTTCTACTTGTCCTGTCAGATTATACAACCACATCTGATTCTGAAAGGAGGTAATTTGGGGACTGAAGATAGCTTCGGTTTAAATCTAAGGTTAAAATTCCCCACTCAAATGGATTGGCTGCAGATTTAGGTAATGGTAAACAGGCTGTTATGCTGCTGATGTTATGGATTCTTCAAAGGACTGGACAAGTTTTAAGACTAGCTTTCTGTTACAAAAAGTAAATGCTAGGTTAGTCAATGCCACAGATACAATTTTCATTGTAACCATGTAATTAATAACCATTGTAACCATGTAAATTAATAACACTTTCCAAGAGCATCCTAGGGGTAACTTCAATAGGAGTTTTCTGAAAGAGAAACCTTGATACAATTCATCGACAGTCCCTGGTTAGGCGCAGTCTCAGTTCTCCAGTTGGCATAGAGGTCCCCTTGTCCTAGTCTGGCGCCTTCTTTACTCTAGTATAATGAATCCAGGAGTCAATCCCATTTACCTTTACCGCTGTATAAGTTTTTAATAGCACTGTATAAGGTCCTTTCCATTTTTCTTTCAAGGGCTCATCTTTCCAAGTTCGTACGTAGGCAGTGTCTCCTGGTTGGAATGGGTGTACTGGAATGTCCAGGGGAATGGGAGACTTCTGGTTTAGGTACCTACACAGGGAGGATAAACTCTGAGAGAGAGATATCGAATACTCTTTAATTACAGCCTGTCCCTTTATATGCATTTGGGCTCCCTTTGTGGTTAAATCATTGATTAGGTATGGTTTCCCATACAGGATCTCAAATGGACTAACACCTTCCCTAAATCTGGGTGTAATCTGTACTCTCATTAATGCTATGGGTAGAATATCTACCCACTTCATTTGAGTTTCCTGACACACTTTAGAAATCTGTCTTTTTAGGGTTTGATTCATTCTTTCTACTTTGCCAGTGGACTGTGGCCTCCAAGGGGTATGCAAATCCCATTTAATGTCTAGAAATCTAGAAACTCCCTGCACTATTTCTGCAATAATGTGGGGTCCGTTATTGGAGGATATACCTTCTGGAACACCGAATCTGAGGATAATTTCTTTCAATAAAATTTTAGTCACTTCCCTAGCCTCGTTAGCGCGACAAGGGAAAGCTTCAGGCCAACCAGAAAAGGCGTCTACCATTACCGATAAATATTTATATAGATTACACCTCGGCAAGTCCATAAAATCTGTTTGCCAATATTCCCTGGGAGTTATTCCTTGTTTTACAACTCCCCCCATGATTTTCTTTGCAATTTTTGGGTTATTGGTGCAACAGATAGCGCACTCTTTAACTATTATATCTGCTAGGCTTTGCATTCTTGGCCCAATGACATGTCTTTTGGCAATTAGTACTAATGCATCTGCTCCCGAGTGGGTTTCTTGGTGCAGTTTCTTCAGTAGAATTTCCATCATCTTTTCAGAAATTAATAATTGCTTCAGTGGTGTCACCCACCAACCCTGATAATTTTTTGAACAATCTAATTGCTCTGCCAATTGATTTTCCTTCTCAGTATATTGTGGGGGCGATAATTCCAAATGGGGTACTGGAATTAAAGTTCCTTCAATTTTTTATTTCTGTAATGCTGCTTCTTTTGCTTACTGGTCTGCTTTTTTATTTCCCTTCATGATTTCACTGTTTCCCTTCTGATGCGCTTTACAATGCATTATAGCAACCTCCTTTGGTTGAAGGACTGCCTGTAAGAGCTTCATTATTTCTGTTGCATGTTTGATCGGAGTCCCGTGTGAACTTAATAGTCCTCTTTCTTTCCAAATTGCCCCATGTGCATGCACTACTCCAAATGCATACGTAGAACCTGTGTAAATATTGACCCTCTTTCCCTAACTAAGCTCTAAAGCTTGTGTTAGTGCAACCAATTCTGCCTTTTGAGCAGATGTATTACTAGGCAAAGATTGAGCTTCTAAGGCCTGGGTTTGTGCCACCACTGCATATCCAGCTTTTTGTCTTCCTTCCAACATAAAGCTGCTTCCATCAGTAAATAACTCCAGTTCTGTGTTTGGTAGGGGTTTGTCTCACAGATCAGGCCTACTAGAATATACTTGTTCGATAGTGGTTAAGCAGTCATGATGCAATTCGCCAAATTCAGAAATCGGGAGCAGGGTAGCAGGATTTAGAGCAGAGGTCAGGGAGATTACAACATCATCTTGTTCCAGCAGCACAGCTTGATATTTAGCTAACCTGCTTGGGGAGATCCAATGATGCCCTTTATTCTCAAGGAGAGAAGACACAGCATGAGGTATAAACACAGTAATCGGTTAGCCTAACGTTGATTTCTGAGATTCTTCAATCAAAGTTGCAGTAGCCACTACTGCCCTCAAACAAGCGGGCCAACCTTTACTGACTTCATCTAATTGCTTTGAGAAGGATCCTACCAGTCTTTTCCAGCTCCTCAATTTTTGTGTCAAAATTCCTAATGCCACTTTCTGTTGTTCATGTACATATAATTGGAAGGGTTTCCTCAAATTTGGGAGTCCAAAAGCAGGAGCCTTCATGAGTTTCCTTTTAGTTTCATCAAAACTCTTCCTACATTCAGGTGTCCATTCAAGAACCCCCTCGTGTTCTTTCACAGCAGCATACAGTGGTTTGACAATTAGTCCAAAATTGGGAATCCATGAGCAGCACCACCCGGCCATTCCTAGAAATCCTCTTAATTGCTTCTTTGATGTAGGTACAGCAATTCTACAAATCGCCTCTTTTCTCTCAGTACTTAATTCTCTCTGTCCTTTGGTGATTTCCAACCCCATATATTGGACCTTTTTTTCCCCAATCTGAGCCTTAGAAACCCAATACCCTGCCCAGCCCAGAAAGTTAAGCAAACTGATGGTGGCTTACAGACATGCCTCATAACTGTCAGAACCAATTAGCAAATCATCACCATATTGCAACAATGTTACAGCATCACAATCATTTTGCCATAGTTCCAATTCTTTGGCTAGTATGTTACCAAACAAGGTAGGGCTGTTCTTGAGTCCTTGGGGATGGACAGTCCAGTAGAGTTGTCTTTAGTCCTGTAGTTGGATTCTCCCATTCAAAGGTGAAGATGGTTTGGCTCTGCTCATCCGCAGGTGTACAGAAGAAGGCGTCCTTTAACTCTGACACTGTGAAATAAGTATTACTGTTAGGGATTGTAGTAAGGAGGGTATATGGATTTGGAACCACAGGGTGGACATCTACTGTCCTTGCATTAATTTCTCGAAGTCCTGTACCAGTCTATATTCAGAAGAATGGGGCTTCTTTACAGGTAGGATGGGAGTATTAAATTCAGGTTGACAGTCCCATAACAATCCATGTTCTAAAAAGGAGCTTATTATAGGTTCTAATCCCTTTCGGGCCTCTAGCTTAATAGGGTATTGTTTCTTTCTTACCAGTTGAGCTCCTGGTTTCAGTTCAGTCTTTACCAGGGTTGCATTCTTCGCTTGTCCGGGTATCTTCAATGCCCACACCAGAGCTATGATCACATTCAGTACTTCCTCTGGAATATTCATTTCTTCATTAGGATCTTTCTCTGTTAGCAAACATATCTGGGCTTTCCAGGCAGTCTCTGGAGGAATGTGCAATTGAACAGAGTCTTCAGAAAAAGTTAGTTGTGCATGCAGTTTACAAAGTAAATCCCATCCAAGCAATGGTAGGGGGCATTCTGGCATATAAAGGAATTTATGAGTTAATATAGTATTTCCAATTGAACATTCCAGAGGTTGTAAAAACAGCCTTAAAGTATTTTCCCCTGTTGCAACAACAACGCTTATTTTAGTTCTACTTAAGGGTCCCCTAAAACTAGTTACTACAGAACGTGTGGCTCCACTATCAATTAAAAAAATCTACTCTTTCATTCCCCAGCTTGACTGGAACCAGAGGATCGGCTGGGGATACTTTATACACCTTATATGCAATTGACAATAACTGTGAGATTGTCATGTCATCCGCACCCTCTACCTTTTGCAGTTTTTCTTACATCTGCTGTTGCTTGACCAATAAACAGCATGTTATATAACTTAAAATTGCTATCATCTTCCAGATCCAGATCTGTCCATTTTTGAGCTACTTCACACAATCTCTCATAGAAGGCTGATGGAGTTTCCTTATCTCCCTGCCTTACTTCATATAGTTTAGATAAATTCTTGGGCTTTTGCACTCTGTGTTGAATCCATACAAAATTAACTTTTGATATTCCTTTACCCTCTGTAATCCCTCACTTGTGTTTGGATTCTACTCCGGATCCTCTTTTGGGAGGTACATATCAGCATTAGGCACCCCCCTGTTGTTGGATCAGTCCCTCTCTAGCCTTCTCTAAAATGGTTCTCCTCTCCTCAGTGGTAAACAAATATTCTAGGAGAGCCTGTACATCTCCCCAGTTGGGATTATGAGTCATCATTACAGTTTTAACAGTACTATACAGTCCTTCTGGATTGTTTCGATTCAATACACAAGACTCTTCCTTTTTCTCTTTTACCGTATATATTCCAATCTGATGTTTAGACTCCACTAAGCCACATTTCTTCCTAATATCCCAATAATTTCTTTATGCAAAAAGCATATCCACATAAGGTATTTCATCCCGTTTTTCAGTTCTCTGACAAAACAACATTAATTGCAATATAGTGTTATTTCAAGGATCCATTCTCAGGCCATTTTTCACCATCTTCCAATTGATATTGTGGCCACCATTAATTACAATACCATTTTAGCTTACTTTTAGTCCAGTTTTATTCCAATTCTTCAGGAGGCATCCTAGAGGAGAGCAAAGGGGTGCCTCCTGAGAAGCAGCAGCGCCCATATCGGTACCAAAAAAGAACCAGCGTTTCATACACAAACCAAAACAAGGGACATCTCCCTTCGTTACTCAGAACAGAATAGCGTGCAGAAACAAATAAAATTATGCTAGTGCGCGTATCTGTCCTGATGCGTCTTGTGCAGGGCTTAGAACAGAACAAATGCTGCCTGCTTCCCAAGAGATCTTGCCCCTACCCCCCTTTTCTCATATCCCCCCCCAAAATACCTCTTTTCAGTAGCGTTGCTCCGTTGTGTCGCTTACCGCCCGACTGCAGGAGAGGAGCTGAAGGAGTCCCTGATCAACAAGTTGGTGTGCACTAGAGTCCACTCAGGTCTCTTCTCCCTGTCGGATGCAGCAAGACCAACCGAGCAAGGCTGTCAGCTCAGTCCCATCTGGCTCACCAAAACTGTTATCCCACAAGTGTGAGGTCGAGGGCGCTAGGTCCATCTCTGCGCAGACATGAAATAAAATAACTCTGCCCTGTGTGTATATTGGCGTCTCGCACACTGGGTAAACAACCTCACACTTGTGGGATTACACTAACACTTGCTTTCAGCCATGGACTTAGAAATTCAGGGTTTTGACTTGCAAATATAGGTGAGGTAAACTTTGGCAGGAGAAGTCATTATCTTTTTCAAGCTGCATGTTTTGCCCTTCAGCCAGTTGTGGTTCAGCTTCCACTGGCAACCTGAGCTGTCCACAGCTTTCCTGAATTGCTGATTTATGTCCAGCTTTGCATATAAAGATAACCCAGAAACCACACCAGAGTGCTGTAATAAACAGAGCTGTTAATTGCAGCAGTTGAGGGGCTATAGCAAGATAAATCTGGTCATTCCTGCTGTTGGAACAGCAGCCCTCTGGAGGAGGAGTAGCAGCAAGCCTGATAACTGCTACAGCCACTACAGTTTAATCTGCTGGTATCTTTAAATGGTACGCAGTTTGTGCTGCTCTTTGCAGTGATATTGCCAGCTTTAAACAGTTCCCGTGTTTCTATGACCATTGTGCTAGGACAGCCATTAACGAGAACACATGGTAAAGCAGTTCAGGGAATCGTTCAAACTGGAAAATAGCTCTTGTGTTAGTTTTTTTTGATACAGATGTTCTCTGAACCATTTCCTGTGCAGTGCCACTAACAGTTCCCTTGGCAGCGGGGGAGGAATTAGGAATGCCATAGGACAGTCATTTGTGTTGACCAAGGTTTGCACTGTGTTCCCACAGGCTGGCACAGTAAGCATTGAATGCTTTTGCTTGTTGGTTTTTTTTTTTAAAAAACGCTTGTAATGTGGGCATAGAGATACTACACTTGAAAGATCCTTTATAAACGTTTTTCTGCAAAGAGTGCTACAGGTTTTCAAAAGGTAACTTTCCAGCCCAAAACAGAAACATAAAACTGATGCTGTAATTTCATGATTGGTGTAAGCTGACCTGCCTTTCTTCCATCTCTGGAAGAGAGACGTGATCCCATACATGTATTGCTGCTCATTTCTGCCCTTGTGGTACTTCCACAGAAAATTTGGCACAGAAATTCATGACTTGGGTTCAGAGGTGATCTAGATCGAAACTCTCTAGGTCAGACTAGTTCACTGCACAAACATTTGTGTTAGTTCAAGGGACAGGGTGGTATAGGTGTTGGAATAAGCCAGGCAGGGAGGGACTGAATTTCAGGCTCTGGTTACCCAGCCACTTTACTCTGACATAAATTCAGCATGCTGACAAGAGGCAGTCTTCCCTCTGCCTCACCTGTGGGGCTTGTTGTTCTTCTTCCGCACCACTCCCTCCTGTGTATGCTAGCTCTAGTAGTCGTGGAGCTGCACAATAAGCCGTGATCAGGAAACTAATCCAGCTAAAAATCAACCTAGGGTAAGACTGGTCAGCTCCTTTTAGTAGCATGTAGACTTTATAACTACATTATAGCGATCGTAAGTTTGCAATCTCCACGTAGTATTGTTTTATGTCAACTTAGAGTAGTCATGAACTTGCAGTTAATGGATATACAGAAACATCAGCCAAATACACAGCTAGGTACTGGATTGACAAGGTGGTTTTGTACTTGTTTCTTCTATGATTGAGGTTGAACTGGTGAGGTAAGCATCAGGGTTTGCACTGTACGTTCACAGCACTTCTGAATTGAGCACTCTTGATTTCAGTCTTTGTGCTCCAACTCATGTTTCCAGTAATTTCTTTGCTGACACATGACTTCACACAATTCCTAATTTCTAAGGCTTTCTAAAAGTAAAAAGCTTACTGTTGTGCAAATAGAAATATTACAGCGGTTGATACGTTTATTCTTTCACTGTAGTTTATAAAGGTTCTTTCTGTGCTAGGATTTCATTATTTAAGGTGGTCTTTTAAAAACTTTTCTTTTTAGACTTACAATAGCAGCGTTAGGAGAAAAGCTTAATGATTACTGGAATGAAATGAACGAAAAGAAAAATGAAGAATATCCGTTAGCTTTGCCAGTTGAGGAGATACAGTGAGTATCACTTCTAAAAAGAAGAATTTTACATACTGTTGTTATTTTTTTACAGTCAGTCATGAAAACAAACTTTTCATGTGAAAGTTCTGATACTTTTTCCATTACAGAAAACAGCCTGATCAGACATGGGTACAATGTGATGCATGCCTGAAATGGCGGAAGCTGCCAGATGGAATAGAGCACTTGCCAGAAAAGTGGTACTGCTCACTGAACCCTGACCCACAGTTTCGGTAAAATTAGATTTTGATGAACGTCTAAATACTGCTTTTAGTTCTTATTTTATCACCTGTTATGAGCATGGATGTTAAGCTTTTTCTGTTGCGTTTTTTTTTATTTCCTCCTTAACTCAGGAATTGTAGTGTGCCAGAAGAACCAGAAGATGATGACTTAATACATCCTACGTATGAGAAAACTTACAAGAAAAAGTGAGTACTAGAGACTTTCTTACAAGTGTCTTAACACCAGAAAAGGAACGTGAAAACTAAATGCCCTTTTCTCTCACCTGTGGTATAGCTGAGAGAAACTCTGGATATATTCCCAGAGATACCTCTTTTTTGGGAATATATCCAGCCAGAAAATAGTGCCCTGAAATCAAGACTTGATGGTAGCAGTGACTAGATGAATAGCACTGTTCTTTTTTCTGTTATTAGCATGTTGGCATTACATTCAAATTTCTCTTTGACTTAATACCTGTTTGCCCTCCTAAATCAAAATTAAGAAAGTCATAATGAAAGGCCTCTCGTTTAATAACTACTAAGGAGAGCAATGTAGCAATTGGTGTTTAAGTACAGCTCTCAGAGGGGCATTGTTTCATAGTAGTAAGCATATGAAGATAGTTTGAGATGTTAGAGAAGCAAGCTACTAGGGCTGTTAGGAGACCTTGCCTAGGTAAGTATTATTTTCAAGGTCCACGTTGAAGCAGCTGAAGACCTCAATACATTTATTTAAGAATAAGAGGATTCTTAGCTCAGGTGGTTGGAAAAAAACTGACTTTGGTAATTCTAATTAATGCTGGCTAGCATTCTAGAAGTGGGAGGTTTGTCTTTTTTTTCAATTTTTTAAAATAAATCTTAATCTGAGATCGAACTTGTTTGAAGTTAAGCTAACTTTAAGCTATACTAGCTTCTAAATTAATGCAGAAAATTTTCATTCAATAAACCAGAATATGTTCATTAGAACTTTATTGTATCTTGCTGAGACAAGGAGTATTGTGTTTGCTTTTAGATTTTGAGGTTGTTTTGGTTTTATAATGAATTAACATTTTAATCTAAATTCTTAATTTTTTTTCCTTGCTGCTGTGCAGAGACAGGGAAAAACTGAAGAAGCGACTAGAGTACAGCCACCAGGTAACTCTTAAAGTTGATAGGAAACTGACTATGGTAGCAGAGTTGTTCTTGCTGGCAACGATACTATGCAGTTTGATCAAACAGGCCAGACTTTGAGTTAGAGTTTGCTTTAGCTAGTGGCCAACTAACTGGTTCAACATCCTGTTTTGTTTTGATGGCTGTACAGGTTATGCTTGCTATTAGTAAACCAAAAATCCCCCATCTTTCCTCTCTGATGATGGAAAATACACTATTGGTTTCTATGTAGTACTTAAGAAAGAGTTTGAGAGGGACAAAGCCCTCTCACAAAATAGTACTAGAAGAGATGACAGTTACTCATACCTGTTTTTATGGCATGACACCTAATTATTGAAAGTGGATTTGTTGTAGAGAGACATGATGAGGATATGAAAGTAAAGATGCCCTTAAAATTGGGGCAGAGTGTGGGGATGGACAGACTTGTAATAGCTGTACTTTTGCAAGGAGGCACTCAAATTCAAATTAAATGCAGATGCAAATCAACCTGGTTGAGTGATTGTGTAGATTGTAACCCAGAATCAAATTTCCTAAGTGTGATTTAGCTTAAGTTGCTTTCAAAGTAAAGTGCTAACCTAAGATCACTCCATTTCCGGAGAAGAGATTTTGCATGTGCTGTTTTAACCTGTATACTTCATTGTATTAATTTTTCTGCCATTACTTTTACCCAAGTACAAAAGTAATTTCTAAAAGTAAAGTATTGTTCTTTTTAGACAAACTGAATTAATTAGGAGCAGCTGTAGAGAAGGCCGTCCCATACTTTCGGTATGATGGTCAGACTTCGGACAGAGATACAGATTGGGAAAAGCTCTTGCCTGAGATTCTACACAGTACTTTAAAATAGCTGTATCTAGAGAAAGACTTGTAAGATCAGAAAGCTGCTTTCTGACGGCAAGAAATCTGCACATGGAGAGGAGCGTGCAGCTGGTGTACAGCATTCAAAGTCCTCTGAGAAATCTGCCAGAAGTCTGTAATTATGATATAGAACTTGCTGCTTTGTAATATGTTGTACATCTTAAACCAACATGAAGGAAATAGTTCACACGCATCAGTAGAGTTTGGGGGGAGGGGTCGTGTGATCATTAAGTTAAGAAAACTAGGGTTTGCAATGTGGAGTCTAGTTAGCCTTTCTTTATTGCAAAATACTGATCCCAGGTTCAAGGAGATCCTTGTAGAAATGGAGAAATTGAGAAATGGAGAAATGTAGAAATTCCCATAAGAAATGTTGGTCAGAATTTTAGGTGTTGTCAGGTAGTCAGGAGAACTGCTTAAACCTGTTCTGAAGAATCTACTAATGTCTGTTTCTTTTCATTCTTAACTAATGTTATCTTATAGATCAATAAGGACGTGTTTTCAAAAACACCTGTTTCTTCAAGTAAAGACTTCAAAACATTCTCAGCTGTGGGTGGAAAGGAAGCTGTTCCAAGATCACCTTTACCAGAAACATCAAGTGCTTCTGTCAAAAGACCTCTGCTTATTTTAAATAGATCAGTATCTTCACCTCATTCTGATTCTGATAACAGGTTAGTGAACCTGTACAAAGTGGATTCCTATTTATTTCTAAAATTAAAAACTTGTTAATGAAAATGATGGTGTTCGGTGTAGTCCCATCTTCAGGTGATAGCTGCCAAAATTCCTATGTCATTTTAGGGGACTATAGGAAGCAGCAGGTTGATTAAAGGTACCTAGAAACCTTGTGAAGTACAAAAGTGAATGCAGCAAAAAATGCTGTGCACTGGCAAGGAAAATTACTTAGTGGTTTGTCTGTTTAGGAAAAGACTGTATTGTGTTAACCACACTCAGCAGTATGTTTTCCTTAATCTCTGTTGGTTAAGGAATGGGTGCGGGGAGGTGTTCCCGCAAATCCTGAGTGTGAGTCTGTTTCAAAATAATGTGTGAAGGTAATAATTTAGTGTGTGGACATTGGCCACTTGTTTTTACAGGGAAGGTATTTACTCTGGCTATACATCTTAAAATACTATGCAGGGACACATCCATTTCTAGTTATTGAGTGGTAGTTTTTAATAGCGCTTATAGAAACACTAAACGTAGTTCAAAACAAATTACTTTGCAGTATTTGAGCAATACAATGATCAGTGTAATATTTTGCTTCTCAGTCTTAAACGGAAGACACCTAGTTGCGTGACACCTGTGTCTTTAAAGACACCTCGATTAAATGACAAAACATTCAACAACTGTGATGATGGTGATGATGAAGATGTCATTATTTTAGAGGAGAGTAGTACTCCAAAGCCTTCAGCAGATTCTGATGTTCCTGTAGTAAAAACTGAATGTATTCATTTGGATCAAGAGGAGAAGCAGAAAGAAAACTGTGATGTTGGAGAACCTTCCAGTGCAGCTACTTCAGAATCAAAAAGTGAACAGTTGACCTCAGCGACACAGACAGAGCTCCCAAACTTAGTTGTTAAAAAGGAAGAGGTGGAAGATGACACCAGTATTCAAATTCCCAGGGCAGAGATAGAAACTAAGCAGCACAATGTTAATGATGTTTCTGAGACATCTGTGGATCTTGGAAATGAACTGAAAAATCAGCTGCAATTATTAAACAAAGAAAAAGAAATGTACCAAAACAAATGTGAAGTATTAACCAAACAAGTAGAAACACTGGAACAGAGGATTTTAGAAATTAATAATAAGTATGTAAAAAAAGAAATGTGCCATCAGTCAACTGAGACAATTTCTTCATTTGAAGAAGAAAATATTCATGCAAGAAATTTGGCAGAAGTGACCATTCTCTATGAAAAGGCCTTAGAAGAAATAGCAAAACTAAAGGAACAATGCAGTACCCTGCAGAACTTAAAAACTGAATGCAGCAAGTGTGCTGATGGTGAAAATAAGAGCGAGGTAGATGAAATTGCTGTGCAAGTGGACGATGTTTTCAGGCAACTGGACAAGTGCACCATTGAGAGAGACCAATATAAAAGTGAGGTATGTTTGTTAAAACAGTGATATCCTTCAAATTAACAATTAAATTATTTTTATTTCTTTAATGGGTGTTTCATAGCAGTTCTAGTACACAATGTGTTGTATCGTTCAGTCCACTAACTAATCAAGCCACCTAAAAGGGGGAAGAAATACTAAATTAGCCTAGGAGCTTCTGGTTTTTTGCTTCCATAGATAGAAATAAGCAAACTTGAGAGAGACTGCAATGCTCTGAGTGGCTCTGACTGCAAGACAAGAGAGACTGAGCAGCCTTAGAGGGAGCACACACAGTGGTTCAGCTGACAGCTGGCTATTTTAAAGCAGTTTGTCTAGGTTGTCATATCTTAAAATCTCACTGAAAAGTTAATTAAAAGCAGTCAACTTAAAGTTAAATGACTTAAATTTGTATAAGTTGTCTTTATTTAATCCACCACAATTTTATTTGATATATAAAACTATTTTTATTTACTTGCCAGAATGAACTGCTAGAAATGGAAAAAAATCAAATCGCCTGTCAATGTGAAGAACTCAAAGCAGAAATCGCACAGTTAAAAGCTTCAATTCCACAAGCAGTAGCACGTGCAAATGATTCTACCACCAGTAATGTAGAAGACTCTGTAAATTTTTCTGATGGAGAAAGGTATCAATTTTGTTCTTCCTAGACTATAGTTCAAGCAAGATTTTGGCTGGCTGATTGTATCTGAAACATCTTGATGAAGGTCATGTCCGATAATCATATAATAAAATGTGATGCTTTGGAATTCTCTTCTACTGCCTCTTGTGACTCCTAACTCAGTAACATCTTTTAATCAAGTGATTTATTTAATTTTTTTATGATTTAGGTATTTGTGTGAGCAGGGTTGGCCCTTGGCACAATCGAATGCCGTACTGACACTTCTTAAAATATCAAAAATGTTATATAATTTCTAGACATGACTTGCAGAACAAGGAGAGAGAAAGGAGGCGGGAAAGAAGGTGATCATTAGCTTATGCTGTACAGATGAACTTCACTTTTATATTCTGTTTTTCTTTCTTGGATCAATAGTACTCTACTGAAAAGAGTTTGGGTTTAGTTTTGAAAATTACCTTTCCTGCAAGAACTTCTTGCTGCAGACCAATCCTATGGACCTAGATTGTGTCCAGAGTGTATCTTTGAACTAAACAAGGGTTTAAACTTACAAATACAGAGTTTGCAGCTCTCAGTTAATAGAAATAGCAAACACACAAAAGAAGTACACGTACCAGATGGAAGCAGGGATGAGCAGTCCAGCAGGAATATAGGCACACTGCCTGGGCATGTAGGATGGAATTGATAGCCAGAGCTCAGCTAGAGTTAAAACTGGCAAGGCCTGTGAAGGGCAACCAGAAGGGCATCTGTAAGCACAGTAGCAGCAACAGGAGAACTAAGAAAAATGTGGGCCTGCTGCTCAGTGGGGCAGGTGCTTAGCAGCAAAGGACATGAGGTCCATGAGGTGCAAATTACTGAGGTAGCCAGTATCTTCTTTACCTTGTTTTTTACTGGTAAGGTCTGCCCTCTGGCCACCCAAGTCCCTGAGCCAAATGGTAATCTTAGGGAGTGAAGCATTACCTGTAATATAAGGTGACTGAATTAAGGGACCATTTAAGCAAATTTGACATACACAAGTCTGTGGGACCAGATGAGATGCATCAGAGGGAGCTGGCCAATTGATGGAGAGTTGGCCTTGCGATGATATCTCCAAAAGGTTGTGGCAGAACTACAGGCTGGTCAGTGTAGCCTCCCTCAGTCCCTGGGAAGACCATGAAGCAAATCTACCTGGAAACCACCTGCAGCCCCATGATAGTCAAGGTGATTAGGAACAACCAGCATGGATTTACTTGAAGGCAAATCGTGCCTTTGCAGCCTTGTTGCCTTTTACAATGAGATGACCAGCTCTGTGGACCTTCATTTTAGCAAAGCTTTCAACGTGGGATGCCATAATATCATGATAGCAAAATTTGTAAGGTATGGTTTGGAGAGGTAGAGTAGGAGGTGAGTTGTAAAACTGGCCAGACTGCTGAGCTCATGGGTCAGTATTGAGGCCAGTAATGGTTAATGCCTTCAAGTCTTCACTGAATGTCTTCAATGACAGAGCAAAATTAACTCAGTAAATTCATGATGACATCACATTGGAGGGAACAATTGATACTCTGGAAAGTAGGGCTGCTGTTGAGGGACCTTGACAAATTGGAAAAATGGGCTGAAAGAAACCGCTTGGAAATTCAACAAAGGCAACTGCAAAGTTCTGCACCTGTGTTGGAAATACCCCATGCAGTTGAACAACCTGGAGACTACTCATAGGAAAGCAGCTTGGAAGAAGATGGCCTGTGATGGTGGACTAAAAGTTGAATGTGAGTCAGCAGTGCACTCTTGTGGTGGGAGAACCCAGTGCCTACTGGGCTATATTGGCAAGAGTTCAGCCAGCAGTTTGAGGGAAGTGATTCCTCCCTACTATTGGGCATTGTGAGACCAAACATGGAGTATTGTGTCCAGTTTTGGGCTCCCTCATATATGAATGACACTGGCATATTGGAGCAAGTCTACTGAAGGGCCACCAGGATTGGTAGGGGCCTGGAGCATCTGATATAGAAGGGGAAGCTGAGGGAAATAGCCTTACAAAGAGTGGGTTACCTTGAAATCCTATTGCTCTCTTCTGCTGCCTAATGAGAGGGTGTAGAAAAGCTGAAGCCAGCCTTTTCTCATGAGCACAGTGATAGGATGAGAGGCAATAGACACAAGCTGTAACAAGGGAAATTCTGTTTAAATATTGGAGAGAAAAAAAGTGTTCTCAGTGAGGGTAGTCAAACCCTGAAAAAGGGACACAGGAAGATTGTGGAATCTCCATCTTTGGAGATTTTCAAAACACAAGAAGTTCCTAAGCAACCTGATCTGAGTTAGCCCTGCTTTGAATGTGCATTGGGGGAAAGGGGAAGGGAGAGTGGACTGGAAGATTTCCAGACACCCCCCCCTTTCACTCTAACTTTTTCTGTGGTTAAATCTCCCCTTTATCTGCCAGCGTTGCATTTCTTCTTACAGCATCTGACTTGTGCTTCCTAAAAGAATTAGCAAATATACGCAGGACTTGTAAGTAACTTCCACCACAAGTCCTATTGGGATATGATGGCACTGTGAAGACTGGCTACTGGAGATGATAAAGGAACTGATGGTAGAAGGAAATGCTTAAGAGAAAGGATGGGTGATTTGGAAGCAATTCAATCAGGAAGAGGACAGAGCAAAGGGATCCAGGAAAGAAAGCAAAAAGAGTAGTCATACAATTTTCCCTGTACTATGACTCTTACCTTATTTCCTCTTTATATTTTAAAGCCTTTGGACAAACTACTTTTTCTTCTCTTCTCTCTTCTTGTTCTCTTCATTTGTCCCCATAGGTGGTAGTAGTTTGTGCTTCTAAATGTATAAAAATACTGGAGTTTAATATTGTTTTGAGAAATAAAAAGGTGTTGTGGGATAAAGGATTGTGCCAGTGCTTATTTGCTAACTTAAATAAAAGCATTCAGAAATATTTCTGATCTGTTTTGGGAAAGGCAGAATTCAGTTTAGTCCTTAGTATTTGGTTAAAACTAAGGGAATATACACCTTCAAAATTAAAACTCAAGAGGCTTAGCTTTGAAAAAAATGGTAGATTTTGAAATTCTCTTGATGCAGCTTTAACTGCATCAGTTTTTTGTTGGTTTATGGAAGTCATGTATGGAACCTTTCCAGAACAAAGTATTAGTCCAGCTTTGTTAAATAAAGTACTGTGTATTTGAAGGTAAAACTTCATCTACATCTAATCATATCTAATTATCTCTTCACAGCCTGAAACTACGCTCTCTTCGAGTGAATGTGGGACAACTTCTGGCTACAATCATGCCTGATCTAGACTTGCAGCAAGTAAATTATGATATTGATGTAGTAGATGAAATTTTAGGACAAGTTGTAGAACAAATGCATGAAATCAGTAGTACTTAATACTTAAGATTTTAGCAGACTCTTACTTGATCTTCCATTATAACTCTTGTGTAGGCCCGAAATTGTATATACTGCTTCTTCACTTTATATATTTAACATAGTTTGATCAATAAGTTTATATACTCTGCGCGTTTAGATGTTCCCACAGATGCAGTGGGTGTTATCTTCACTTCCTCAATATTGACCAACCCTGATGTACTTAATTAAGAATTTTGCTTTTAAAATGTATTTGTAATTAAACTTGCAAATATTTTTATTATTAGGAATCTTAATACTTTTCTACAAAAGCTTTTTTGTTGATTTTTGATCTTATATAAGCATTAATACTTGCAGTTATTTCCTCTTCTAAAATCTAAGTAGTGGAATATATTAAAAATTCAAAAAAGAACCTTCCTGGATTTCCTTCTCAGAACAAACCTTAGTAGTGGTGTTGTATACTACAGTATTGCTTCATTGGTATCAGCAATGTTGTATGTTGCATTAAGGGGATAGAAATGTAACTAATAGATGAAAATTTTGGCCATATGGGTAATAGTTGTGTTTTACTACCGAAAGAACAAAAATTCTTCAAGGGTTTTATCCTGAAAATTGATGATCTGTGACTCCCTTTTGGATTTTTTGATGTCGCTAAAGAACATTATCTGTACATAGTTTTGCAGCATAAACAACTCCATGGGATATGGCTAGGATGTTTCAGCCTTTTCAGTGATGGAAACCACATGCCTGTTTGTGTCCTGTCCTTGCTACTTGATTGTTGTTTCCTACATCCAAGAACCTGTCTGTATTTGAGCGCAGTCAGAGGGATCTTTAGTTCTACCCTATAGCTCCCATTTGAACACAGCAGTACCGGTTCACAGTACACAGCTTCAACGGTCAGATTTCACACACAGCTCTTGCCTACTTTTTTCCAAGTCAAAGGCAGCTGGTGGAATGGGAAGCATCCTGGTGGACCACTGGAGAGAACAAGCTGGGGTGGCATATCTAAAGCTAGGGTAGGATTCCTGGGCAACCTCTGCTTGGCATTGAACGCTGCCTCTTGAGACCTGAAGGCCTTGTTTCAGGGAAGCCCTACGCTGAACAGGATTGACATAGAGGTTCTGTGCTGTATACAAATGCTTATCTATATTATCTCAAAAACCAAATTGTTGCAGTATTAAACATATAGTCTGCCTTGGAGTCTTTCAGGCTGAGATGCGAGGGTGCTGAGATTCGTCTCTGAAACTTACCTTCCTATCAGAATGTACCACGCTGAATACAAATGGGTCAGACTACCAAATCCTTGATTAACTAGTTGAATGGAAGTACTTTGAAAAGGAGGCATGTTTCCTTCTCTGTGGTGTTAACAACTACAGAGTGAGCTAAAGCTGAAAATGTTCACATATAATTTGTTTATGCTATCTTAAAGTTTAGACATCTTTATTATAGGCAAGATAGGGGAGTTCCTCTTTTTTCCCCCATTTTTTTTTTTTTAATGTTTTACAGTGACACTTAAGCCACTAGTTTTATGCTCTAATGCTCATGCAAAAACTTCCTTGAAGAACTGGTACCAAGAGAAATTGCTGTTACAGTGGTGACAGTATTCTCAGCCAATTGCATGTTTTTCTTTTGAAGTCATCAGGAATGAGAAGAAAAGTGGCAAAGATGGCAAATCCACCTTTTACTCTGTGGTGGTATTTATCATCCAAACAGTGATCAAGAAAAATGGTTCTTGCTTTTAAAAAATAAAATTTAAAAAAAATCATGCAGTAGCATTCAATATGTTCATTCCTAGGAATTGTCTTTTTTTATAAAGCCAACATTTTTGGCTTTTGCACTGCTACTGTCCTGATTTAATTAGATTATGTTCCTTTTAGTTGTAGTTCAGTCAGTTTCTTTCGATGGACAGTACTTCAATTTTAAGATGCTATCTATTCTAAAATGCCAATAAGGGTAATGCAACACTTGTACTTTATAAGGGATAAATTGAATGTTTGATTTTTAAAGAGGTGGCTGTAATATAACTGTTTGACTTTTTAAAAGTTTATATTTTCCATCTATTGGTGTGTAGTTTTCCATTTCTTAATCATTATTTATTATGTTTCATCAGACTCTGTAGTTGAATTTCTTATAGGCAACTGGCAAAACATAGCATATGTCTATATTAAAAATGGCAAATTTACACTTTGGAGAACAGTGGACTAATGGAGATGGGGTTTATTTACTTGTTAAAATGTATTTTTTGTAAAAGATAAACAATATATAAATCTGAGTTTGCAGGATCAAAACTTGTATGTGATCAAATGCAATGTTTTTGTTTATAAATAAATACTATGCAGAATGGCTAATGTTTCTGGCTTATTTTAAGTATTTGGTCTTCCAAGAAAGCTGGCTCAGTCTGGTTTTGAGCAGAAGACTTGAGCACATCAAGCATGCCCTCAGACCTAAGTTAGGCGTCCTAACTGAGCTCCAAGCCCCCTGGCTGGCTGTGCTGCTTCAGACAGTCGGTGTTGTACGGGGAATTCTGTTACCCAATTACAAGACTTACTGTTAACAGGACTTGGGACAAAACTGTTTTTCAAGGCGTTGTTAGAGAGTTGTATTAAGGCAGAAGTGACAGGAATGCAAAGGTAAGAGTACCTTTTCGGTACAGTGAGCTCTTGGATCAGATCAGATCAGCTCTCCTTGTGAAATTTTATGCCTAGGCTAGCTGATCAGCTCCCCAGCAGGAGAAGCTCAAGTTCTTTCAGATTTTTTTGTGGCTTTTTTGTGGCTGAGGCAGAGCGTTCTTCCCTGACCAGTACTTGACCGTGTGATACAGACAACTAACAGACTGCAGTGTGCAAGGTATTGTTGTGGAAAGGGTTGCACCAGTATGGGAATGTTCTGGCTATGGAAAAAGCAGTGCTGTTATAATCCAGGATGTGTGTTAACTGAATTTCAAGGAAGTTCCTGGGTGTAATTCCATGCTTTCCGCTGTGCGAGTGAAATTTCAAAGCAAGCACAAGGACTTTCGCTGTCCTGGCTTTCTAAGCCTAGGCGTACTTGCATGGAAATCCTCATTGCCCTCTAGTTAGTAGTTCTCTTTAGTTTTTAAGAAGAATTTAAAAAATCTGATCTGTATGCAGTAAATCGTCATTTATTCTCTTCTGCTTTCTCACCTGTCACGTTAGGCAGTGTAATAACTGGTGAGGGCTTCGGAATACAAGTTTTGGCTTTAACCACACGGCCAGTGGTTCCTTTCTCTGTTGGTGTTTGGAAGAAAGCAAGAAGCAGCATAGCCATAGGTGGTGTGGGAAGAAGGAAACGTAGATGCCGGTTTCGAAGGATATAATTTTTTAATTATTATTTCAAGTGGGAAGGTTTCCATTTGAAAGAAAGGGGAACTTTGGGGATTGGTAAATGTAAATGTAAAAACATCTCAAATACAGCAATGCCTTTTTTTTTTTTTTTTTTCTTTTGGGGAGTGGGAGAGCTTTGGGCTTTTTTGATTGGAAGCAAGCCCTAGGGCAGGGCAAATCCATCCTGGGCGGAAGAAAAGGCAGGCACCGACCCCAGCCAACACGGCGACGCTGCAGCGTTCACGCATCTCCCCCAGCGCCCCACCCCCCCCCCCGACCTTTTCGCTTTCCCAGCGGGGCGGGCAGGGCTGCCGGGCGCTGCCCCGACCACCCGCCTGCAGCAAACCGCGACCCGAAGCGGGGCGGGGGCCGAGGCTGCGGCCCGCGGTCCCACCGGGCAGCCCGCGAGGGGACCGGGCGGGGCCTGCCGCGGCACCGCCTTTCCGCCGCTCCCGCCTCCGGCAGGGGGCGCTGCCGCACCGCCGGGCGGCTCCTCGGTCGGCGGCGGGCAGGCCGCGCGCAGGCGCAGGCGCGGGGCGAGGGCGGGGCGGGCTGGGGCGGGAAAGGCGCGCCCGCGCTGGAGCCTGGCCAGGCCGCGCGGCGCCGCAGGTAGGGGCTGGGGGCGCGCCCGCCCCGCGCGCGGAGCCCGCCGGCCGTTAGTGGCGGTTGGGGAGCCGCAGCGGGAGCCTGGCCTTCTGTGGGCGGGAAGCCGGGGTACGAGGCGGCGGGGACTTAAGGAGTTAGCCTCGGTGACTGCAGGGCTGTTGCCACCGAGCGCGTTGGGTTTCGTGTGGCTGACCCTCGAGAGGCGTCGGGCATCGCCAGTCCCTGGCGGCGGGGGTGCGAGGCCCCCGGGGCTTTGGGGAGCGGCCCCTACTGGCGGTGCCGCCCGGGGGGCGGCTGCGCGGCCGCGGGTCCGCTCTGGCCCGCGGCGCCTCTGCCTTCCTCCTGCCGCTGCCGGGGCCTTCGTGCCTTCCCTTTGTTTTGGCTTCTCAGTGCTTCGCTGCTGGTACAGCAGTAGTTGTTACCCCGAGGGCTGGATGGATGCGCGTAGTGCCAGTCTGGCGCTGCTCGGCGAGGGCTCACCCCCGTCAGGAGCTGGGGCAGGGCAGGGCCAGGCCAGCCGAGGGAGTGCAGGCACGCTCCGGGGGCTGAAAGGGAAAGCTGCGGTCTGTGCCCTCGGGATTTTGTGTTTATTGTAACCCAGCCCTGCGCTTCTGTCACAACATTTAATTCCACCGAGAGACACGGCTTTATTACCCTTCTCATGCAGTGTCTAGGCAGTAACTTTAGCCATAATAAATCATAGTACTTAACGGTCTTCCTTAAACCAGCCTTCTGGCAGTTTCTGCAGTGAAATTGTTACGGGATCTGTCTGCAGTGCTTGCAAAATCTGCGCTAAGTTTGATTGCCTTAGTCATAAGAAACAAGAATTTATCCAGTATTTGCTCTGTTTTCTTTAGCAAACATGAAGGTCATCACTTGTGAAATAGCGTGGCATAATAAGGAGCCTGTTTACAGCTTAGACTTCCAACATGGAGCTGATGGGAAGATCAATCGACTGGCCTCAGCAGGTGTGGACACAGCCGTTCGTGTAAGTTTCAAACCTGTTTGTTTTGGTTTTGTAGCATGTGCAGAGCATGAAATGGCTTGTTGTGCAAGCTATGAGATTATTGGCCGGTACATGGCAACAGTGGTGGATAGTTTAGGGAAAGAGTGTGAGACTGTACAGCTATATGCAGAATGACTGTTCCCCTTGCGTACTCTCCTTGAATTCTGCTGCTGAGTGTTGAGCTGTTATTTTTAGAAAATTACCTGCATTGACTGCTGGGTGATATTCCCGAGTAGTAACTGCTAATTTAGGGCACAGTCTTGTGGATTAATGAGAAACAACTGGTTTTAATTTCCTTATGTTCATCAAAGTTGAAATTTGTCTGCCATTTTATAAGTAGTCACTCAGCAGTATGAGGTCTTTCTACAGCCCTTTTCACCCAGCTTCACATGCAACTCTCCTAAGTAATTTTGTGTTAGTGTTAGCAAACTTTGTTAATCAGTTGTTCATTCTTTTGAGAATCACTTATGAAAACTTTGAATAGCACAAGCCCCAAAAGATGTGGCTGTAAGATTCACCTTTGCAAAATCAGGCAATTGTTTACTGTCTTCCAGATTCTTAATGCACGTGAGGATTGTCCCCATCAGTCATTCAGTGATCAGTTGGTTTCTCTAAAAGCCTTAGCCCTAGTTGGAAAGCTTTGGGAAACTGAGTGCACTGGGTGAACCACATTCTCTTTATCTGCGTGTTAGTCAACTCTTTAAATAAAGTTGGTGGACAAGTGAGGGAGGCACAATTTCCTTTGCAGAGAAATACATTGACTCAATTTTTTATTTATTTTTCTTGTAACAGCTTCTCTGTATGGAAGGTGGACATAGTGGTCAGAGTTTTTTGGGTCACTATAGCACTTCTAAAAAACTGACACATTTGCATCCCCTGTTTTTTGGAGCTGAGAATGAAACAGAGTAGGTTACTCATGACTGCTGGGCTGTTCGTGTCATATTTGAGTTCCTGTAGGTCACTTTGATATCTGGGCCTGGTGATTTCCTGTAAAAGTTTGGTTTTGTTTGTTTACTAAAATCTCTACTGCTAACCTTTCACTTTGAGACAGTTCCTCAAACTCATTCTGCAATAAAGAAGGGTTCCAACCTGGGACCCTCCCTGTGCTCCTTAGTAATGAGCTCCACTGCAAGAAATTCATGTAGGTTTTTTGCTACATGTGTATGTATTTGTCTGTCTATTTATCTGCTTTGCCTGGCAATTTTACATTTTAATTACCTTTTGGGCCTGCTCATGTTCTGTCAGGCTTCCATCATGTGATATATTTGAAGAAGAAATAAAAAATATTGCCATAAGGTCTCATTACATGTGGAACAGGCATAGACAAAGAATAAGGTTTTCTTTTGTATTACTGCTGCATTTTCTTCTGAATAGGGAAATGCTCTGTTTTAGCAGAGAATTTGAGATCAGATCTATACTTACAATTCGGAATGCCTGGGTTGGATCCAGATTTGCTCCTCAGGATCCTCAATGCAGTATTTTGTGAAATATGCCAGTATTTGTTGATGTATTTATTAGCAAATTATTATGAATGGTAACTGCTATGATATGTGCATGATTGGAATGCCTTTCTTTTGGAGATGATAAATGGGATAAACCATTAAAAATTAGGATTTTACTCCAGTAACTGCAGCCAAAACTTTTCCCTTTGTCACTGGCAAATTGAGTTCTTACCTGACAGTGTATGCATTTCGGGGATTTTGGCTGTATATATAGGTTACTGAATATATATTTAAGTCATATTTATAAATAAACATGGTTTAGGGCCAGAAAATTTTCAGTGTTCTTTGACATAAAACATACTGTTGCTACGTCTTGTTTTGGAGGACTGTTTGGAGGGAAAGCTGGAAAATTACAGAGATCTTTATTCAGGCTGCTTCATTGTTTGGTATATTCCTATCAAGGCCCAGTTGTTGGGGTTTTTTGGTTTGGTTTTTTTTCTGAGCTAAATTGCATCCAAGAGCAGATTATTTGAAACACCTACCTGTGGCCTTAGTCCCATGATACAGGGACATAACAGTGTTGCTCTCGTGGCTGAACTGGTTTGCAAGTGGAGCAGTAGGAGCGGCATCGCTATGCCTTGCAAAATTGAGAAAAAGTGGGATCAGGAATTCCTTAAGCCAGCATTGCTGGAAAAGTGTCGATATCATGCAACCATCTTGATGCTGTGGTTATGATCAGTGGAGAATTGGAATTATTATAATTCTTGCTCAAATCATCTGTTTGAAACTGGTAAATCCATTGACCTTCAGGCTGTACTGCAAAACTCTTCAACTTGCTTAGACTTCTAAAAAGAGCTAATACGTTTTGGTTTTTTTTTTCTCCTGTAGTAATCAGGTTTGTTTTCAGACTGTTACTGTTTGTGGTTGACAGATTCATTAACAAGATACTGTAATTCCATACTATTGAATCATTGTATTTATTGAATGCCCTTGAAGCTAGAGGTTGTCGATGAATGAAGAGAGAATGATGTCATGTGTTTGGTTGGGGGTTTTTTAATTTATTGGAAATACTCGATAATATATTTTATCAGACTAAAAAAATACTGCAATAGAATTACAGCTTGTGGTGGGTTGACCTTGGCTGGCCACCAGGTGCCCATCAAGCCAGTCTATCACTCCCCCTCCTCAACAGGATGGGGAGAAAATACAATGGAAAAGCTCATTGGTCAAGATGAGGACAGGGGCAAGGACTAATTATTGTCACAGGCAAAACAGACTCAACTTAGGGAAATTAATTCAATTTCTAGCCAAATAATAACAGAGTAGGATAGTGAGAAGTAAGAACGAAACTAAAAACACCTTCCCCCCACCCCTCCCTTCCTCCCAGGCTCAACTTCACTCCCGAATTCTCTACCTTCTCCCCCTGAGCAGCGCAGGGGAACAGGGAATGGCAGCTGCAGGCAGTTCGTCACCCATTGTTTCTGCCACTCCTTCCTCCTCACATTCTTCCCCTGCTCCAGTGTGGGGTCCCTCCCAGGGGATACAGTCTTTCACAAACTTCTCCAACATGGGTCCTTCCCACGAGCTGCAGTTCAAGAACTGCTCCAGCATGGGTCCTTTCTATAGGGTACAGTCCTTCAGGAATGGAGTGGTCCAGCACAGGTCCCCCACAGGGTCACAGTTCCTACCAGAAAACCTGCTCCTGCATGGGCTCCTCTTCACAGGCCACAGCTCCTTCCAGGAGCCTATTCCAGCATGGGCTCTCCACGGGCTGCAGCTTCCTTCAGAGCATGTCCACCTGCTTTGGCATGGGGTCCTCCACAGGCTGCAGTGTGGATATCTGCTCCACCATGGACCTCCATGGGCTGCAGAGGGACAACCTGTGTCACCATAATCTTCTCCAGGAGCTGCAGGGGAATCTCTGCTCTGGTGCCTGGAGCACCTCCTCCCCCTCCTTCTTCACTGACCTTGGTGTCTGCAGGGCTGTTTCTCACACTTTTCTTACTCTTCTCTGACAGCTGCTGTGCAGTGTTTTTTACCCTCTCCTAAATACGTTATCACAGAAGTGCCAGTGGTGGGACAGTCGTGGATCCAGCTGGAACTGGCTCTGTCCAACACGGGGGCAGCTCTTGGTATCTTCTCACAGAAGCCACACCTGAAGACTTCCCCCTGCCCCAGCTACCAAAACCTTGCCACATAAACCCAGTACACAGCTGTAGCTCGTAGAGTGAAAATTTGTGGTGCCACTGCAGCTTTAGTTCTGAAAGTTTCAGATAATAAGTTCAGAATGACTGCTCAAGGAGTAAATTGTGGATTGCTGAAGTGGTGCATATATATTACATCTTGTTCCTGAAAACTGTCTGTAATGCTTTTGTAACTAGATATGGAAAGTGGAAAAAGGACCAGATGGAAAAGCAATTGTGGAATTCTTGTCCAACCTTGCCCGCCATACCAAGGCAGTGAATGTTGTGCGCTTCTCTCCAAGTGGTGAGATCCTAGCATCTGGAGGAGATGGTGAGTAATAATGCATAATGAAGCTAATATAAAGAAGCTATGTTTATGCATCTGGTGAGTGAAGGGGAAAAAAAAAAACAAACTCAATACAGGAACTTGTTTATACCCCTTTAACACTTCCAGCTTTAGACTCACATATGCCCTCTGATTATAATTAGTAAATGCATGTCATGCATGTCATAACTGCTTCTCACTGGCTGTGTGTCTGAGAGGCTCTGTTTTCCAGATATAAAGTAATTACTATCCCCGTTTCCCAGATGGGGAGGTTGAATGGATTACCTAGTGTCATACTGGGAAGCTGTGGCCGAATTTGTAAATTTAGGCTTGTCTGTCCAGGGCCATGTGGGTTCTTCAGTCGCAGTAAGGACAGCATTAGATAGGCGTGTGCTCTCTCAGACAGAGCTGTGTTATCTGTCTTAGTGGAAGACTTTTCAAAAGCCCAAAGTGTAGAACTGTAGCCAGCTCTAATCAAAAGCAGATTGAAAGCTAAGCACTTAACTGTCATCTTACGCCTGGAAATCTTAATCTTTTTTTATTAAATAATAATAAAAAATACATTTATTAAAATCAGTAACTCAGACTGGAAGCTAAAGCAGTCTAGCACCTACTCAGCCCCACCACAAAATAAGAACTGCTTTTCATGTGTCTCGTGAGATAATTGTAATGTTGAACTAAATGTAATGCATTAACAAAACAGTGAGTGGGAAAGAAAGAAGCTTCATATGATTTCTTCTACAGATGCTGTTATTTTATTGTGGAAGCTGAATGATAGCAAAGAATCAGAACCATTAGTTTTTCAGGATGAAGATGAAGCTCAGCTCAACAAGGAGAACTGGACAGTTGTTAAAACTTTAAGGTAGCTTAACATCTTATGAGTGTGTTTTCTCTTCAGTGTTTTTGATTCCCCAGTGGCTTTTATCATCTGGTACAGTCTTCTGTTCAGTGTATGTTGAACTTCAATGCTATCTAAAATTTGCTTGCTCTAATATTCTTCCTTTTATTGTCTTTTAATTTTTTTTTTCCAATACAGTGCCAACCTGTATCTTCTGTTAAGGCAGAAGATTTGGCATTTATGTGACATAACTGACGTGCTCTGAAATTGGTTCCTGAGATTTGCAGTCACTTAAAGCTTAGCACAGAGATATATAAAGCAAATGTGAAGTTTTATTTACTAGCTTTATAGTGGAAAATTTGATCATTATTAAAGCAAAAAGTATTGGTATATTAAATGATTCATGCATTTTTCCCACATGATAGCTGTGAGGCTCGACCAATCTTTTTTCAACTAGTTAATTTTAATAGTTGAAAATCTACTGTATTATATAGCCTTTGTTTCAAGTGTACAATGGTTAATAAAATATACACACTGTGCCTGCTAAGACTAAGTAAGTATTAGCTGATAGTGGCTAAGGCATGAAACCACTGCTGGCAGTTGGACTACAACAGTGTTCTGTTCTCACACTCAGCTGAAGACTGAAAGAAATTAGTGGTTCTGGACTCTGACATGAATTTTGGATGAGCAATATGTATAACTCTGCCTTGCTTTCTCTGTAGTATCTGGTAAAAGTTTTGGTCTCTACCTGTCTATACTGATAAAATCATTAAGAATTTACACTTGTTTACAAAAAATAACTCTGCTATCCATAACTGACACATTCCTTGCAGCTGCTGAGGTTTATGTGCGAACAGTTTCAAAAGTGCTAGTGGGATTGCATGAAGCACCAGCATCATCCTTTAGGAACACCAGTTAATCTCTTAAAGCAAGCAAACAAATGAACCCAATCCCGCTTCCCCAAACTTGGTGTTGCAAATATTTATTATTAAAGTTACCACACTGTGTGATAAGTCTTCAAACTACAAGCAATACAAATTGGTTTTGATGGAGCCCTTCTAGGTGGTTCTGAATATCTTGCAATGTTTGTTCAACTATATCTAAATCAACTTAATTTTCTGTTTCATGTGGTTCTGCTGAGAATGCATGTTTGTTTACTGCTTTCATTAAACCCATAAATAGGCAGGAAAGTTTTCTTGAATACTGACACTTCCTGATTACTTTGGGGTAGTGTTTTTATTTTCTGTTTGTACTAATCCTAGAAACTTTCATTTGCAGAACTCTAGGTACAAATTCATAAATTACTTCAAATGCAGTGTTTTCATTGTCTATGAAAAAACTATTGAAAAGGGAGGCTTATTTTGAGTAGAAGTAGGATGTGCTATTTTAAAATGTTCTATTTTCTTCTGAATATGGAAGTTTTTTTAAAAGCTGAAAGTCATGTTGTTCATTTGACTGCAGTGATACTTTATTTGCCTCTGATTTTTTTTTTTAACCTAAAATGTACAAAACACATTTTTACATGTAGCAGTTAATTTTTAAATTAATAATTGGTTTCTTCTCTTCTGCCTTCTAGAGGCCACTTAGAAGATGTGTATGATATTTGTTGGACCTCAGATGGAAATTACATGGCATCTGCCTCTGTAGATAACACAGCTATAATGTGGGATGTCAGTAAAGGTAAATGCTACAGCTATCATTTGTGGCTCCAGTCCTGATGGAAGTGTCTCGTGGTATTTACCAAAAGAGTTGAAAGCATCTTTTTTTGTGAGAGAACAGTCCACTTAATTGCTCGACTTCTGGGATTGTGAGACAGGTAGCTCAGCATATAAAGATAACCTCAGGCCAGCAAAATTTACATGTAAGTAATCTCTTCACTTTGGAGTATTCAGGAAGTAAACTTTACCCAATATTTTTTTCGCCCCAAACTCCTACACAAGCAGCTTGTATATTACTTACTCCGCCCCACACCCCAACAAACAAACAAAACTTGACTGGTATCAGGCAGGCAACTACCTAGGTAAAAAAAGATGCAGGTTCTGTTTTGCAAGATGCAACTTTTTTTTTTTAGGCTTCCATTCAGCAAAACGCTTCTGTTCATGCTCATCCCACTGCAGTAGGATTGCTTGTATTGTCCAAGAAAGGCCCATCTATAGAAGTTCTGGTAGTAACTAGCAAGGTTAGGTTGCTTTACAATGGCTTAATGTTTTCTTATTAGCAGTGTAATCATTACTTTCACTTTTAATTTAATGTGGAAATACTTAACTTTCTCTAAAGTTAACCTTTTATCTCATATTTCTAATACTTAGTGTCTAATTAAGAAAAATAAAGTAGAATCCAGGTTAATTTTTAAGTGCACGCACACATGAAAATATGAATGTTATGCTGCTGACGTTTTTTGTGTTCTTGGTTTGGGTGCTTAATGTCTCTCCCATCCGAACTGTCACATATACTCCTTTCCAAAAGTCTCTACCGTAAATACATGAATGTTCAATTAAGAGTGTGTGTGTTCAGAGCATAAGTATGTGTAGGGGTATTGTGACCAAATGTCTCTTTCATCTCGGACTGCTTGTAACAACTGTAAAGGGACATATCTATCAGACTTATTACTAAAAAAAAGCTGGATGGCCTCCTAAGCTGATAAGTTACTTACATGTAATGTCTTCCATTCTCACTGCTTTCTTTCAGCATGCAGTTAATGCCATGGAGGGCATTTTGTGTCTTCTAGGCAGAGAGATATCTAGTAAGTTGGAAGTAAGAAGCTATTACTGGAAAACATAGACTTTGTGATTGAAGTTGTAGGTACATTGAAGGAAAGAGTTTCAAGGATAGCTTCCAGTAACACCCAGGTTAAAAGATTGCATGGTTTTTAAAAAATGGCTGGAAGAAAATTAATAGTAAAAATCCAACGGGCTGTTTAGTACAAAGAGAACATCACTGGCTTAAGAAGTCCTTGAGGTACAAACTGTTAGCAATTTATAGGGTATCCTGTAGGAATACCGTTACGTGTTTGCTCTGTTCTTATACTCTGGCATCTGTTGTTGGCTGCTGTCTGAGACAGAATACTGCAATAGAAGGACTTTCGATATCATGCAGCATGGCCTCAACCCTGTTTGTGTAATCTTTTTGAAGAGCTATTGTCTTTGAAACTTGTCAGCTTATAGTATTTCTTTGCAACAAAGCAATGCTATACTAATAGAAGAAAAACCTCTGTCCGTAGTATTCAAAACAGAGTATTTAAAGAGATTATCTGTAACTTTACCTCATCACAATGGTTTGGATCCAAGGCATTCAACTGTGGAACATCAGTGGGGTCAGGGAGCTGATGTCTTTGAGAGATCTTCATGACAGAGTAAGCTGTGGAAGAACGTGAGTTAGCACTGCTGTAGAATTTTTTCTGAAAGCTGCCCATGTGTAAGCGTCAGTCAGCATGTGTGTAGTATATTTTTTTTCACTGCCTGCTCAGCAGAGTAGGTGAGTTTATACAGCCAGGAGAGCCTGGCTATCTAGCCCCAGCTGAAAGTTATGTTTTAACACTGGAATTTCTGGGTTGGTATTCAGCCAAATTCAGTTAGCTGTGGAACAGCTAGACTTGCCTGAAAAAATTTTTCTAAATCACAAAGGTTTTGAAATACTTCTGGTTTTGAAATATACTCATCTTTCATGTTTAATGTATAAGCCAAGCTGCTTTTCTGAGTTAGTTTGTAGGGAACAAGCCTTAAATTGGCACGCCACAATTTACTGTATTTGTGAAGATTCTAGAAATAAAGCAACTATGTCTGATACTCTTATCAGGTACCATCAAGTTAACAGTTTTTGTGTTTAAAAAATGATTCTGAAACATTTTGTCTTGTTTTATTTTTGAAATGAAGAAATGTTTTAAAACACATTTGAATTTAGAATCTGGAAACTGTTTGTAATTTCAGGACAGAAGGTTTCAATATTAAATGAACACAAGAGTTATGTCCAAGGAATAACCTGGGATCCTCTAGGCCAGTACATTGCAACTCTGAGTTGTGATAGGTGAGCTGTTGGTCTAAGTGTTTTGCCTTAGTGTTCTTTCTTACTTGAGGATGAATTAAAAGCAACTGTATGGGATAAATGTGACTTTTGTTTTAATTTTATTCAGATTGTTCTGTAAGAAGGTTGATGTGAAATTAACATGCTCCTTTAGTTAATCTTTTGCTTGTGGTAAATGATTCCTGAAGTCTGAGTGTCCTCTCTAAGCAGCAAATAAGCTTACATAAACTTGTGGAGAAATTTTTCTTCAGGAAATAAGTTTTCATGGTATTGGTCATTAGAGATACCAAATACATCTTAAGAGAGTGCTGCATTCTCTGGTTGTTAATGAGCTAATAAGTTCATCCTTGTCATTTTACAGAAAGATATAAGCAGGTTAAGAAATCAGTTAAAATGTTTTTCCACTGATATCTTTCTTTTGCCCTCTTGCTCCCTCCATCGCCAACAGTTTTGTAAGTGATGTCATTGGGAAAGCAAAACACACACTTCATAAACTTGGCCCTTGTCAGAACTTTGAGTTGAGCTTAAACTGTTTAGGGCATGTGTGCTGCTCTGAAGGATTCGCAGCTGGCTAATAAATGCATGTCATCTGGCACCCGCTGCAAAGAAAATTGCTCTAATAGTGGAAAAGTAGTTTTGATTTAAGATTTGCAATAGGCTCAGAAAAATGGTACGTTAATGGCGACTAGGTCATTATGAGCCTCTGCCTTCTGATAATCAGTTATGTGAGATTTATGTGCCTTTATTAAAATGAACAGCAGTGAAACACAAGTAATAGAATGATGCACAAGTTTTTCTTGGAGTGAAGTCGCAAGCGAGGGCATGAACTAATCTGAAGAGGGGAAATCTCAGACCCCCTCAGGTTTCAGGCACTTCTCTGCAAGGTTAGTGAATAGCATTGGCTCAGCGGGAGTCTAACAGGAGCCAGGCCAGTTGCCAGGACTGGGTACTCACCAGCCCAGGGCGGGGAGATCTCTTCCCCCTTTTGGCAGACCAGCTTAGCTGTATGACGTCCAGAGTCAGTAGTTCCACAACTGTCTCAAGCTGTCTGCCGCAGCCTCGCCTTCTACTTTCTTTTCCTAGGTCTGTCCAGGACTCTTTGTGGAGCTGTTTCAGCACATTAAATCAGCAGAAAGCTGGTTTTTTGTGTTACGTTGGTTTTCTGCCAGCCTAACAAACCAACATAACTCAGTGAAGGTCAGAGCTGGCAGAAAGGAGGGGGTGGTGGGACGAGCAGTTGGGTTTGCTTAGGCTACCTGCTGTTTTAGTGAGATGAAGTCAGGGGAGTTCCAACGTTCTGTACAGAGACGTACTCCAGTTTTCATTTATTCCAAAGGAAACTGAAGCATAGAGATGTAGCTAATTGTCTTTGAGGTGAGTTCCCACTCCCCAGGAACATAATGGCTACTACAGCACAGGTAGGAATGTTGTGGCCGTTCACTGTCCACTAATTCCCTCATTCTTCCACAAATGCATGTGCTGGTACTTCACAAACCTTATTGAGTCAAATAATTGCCAGTGATTCATTGGTTATTTAGCTATCAAAACATGTCCACCCAGTGGTCTCTCATGAACAGAGCTGTAATTAATGTGTGATTGTCATTTATATTTGGCAGTCCTGACTGAGAAGTGAGGCGCTGTGTGAAACTTGGGGTGAAAGGAGGGTGTTCGTAGCTAACTGTGCTCTCCACCATGTAGGGTCCTGCGGGTATACAACACGCAAACCAAGCGTGTAGCATTCAATGTTACCAAGATGCCATCCGGATCAGGAGCTGAAGGAGAGGTACATTGTTCTGCTACTAATGGTACTGGAGAATGCACTGAGTGCTATTTTATATGAGTTGTTCTATTCTATGAAACCAAAGGGGCAAATATTTTCCATTCAGGTAATCGATATATCAGATATTTTTGTCTCTCTCTCACCTTTGCATTTTGTAAATACAGACCGCTTCAGGTTTCCTCGAACATTACAGAAATGACTAAGAAAGAACACTTGCAAGTTCAGCTGATTAAAGTAGTAATGCAATGTCTTTGGTTGTAAATGATAAAAATAGTGTGGAAAAAGATAGTATGCATAGTGAACTCTTAATAGGAAAAACTTCAAACATGTCTGTCAGTAGCTGTAAGTTTATTAGTGGATAATACATAGCAATAATATTTTAAATTCAGCAGTCTGAAATTTTCAAAAAGGTAGTCTGATTTTTAGGAAAAATACGAACTGGTGAAAATTTAGGAAATTCTCTCTAACCCTAAGAGGGAAAACAAAGAGCTTTTTTCCCCAAAACAGTTCTAAATGATAGTAAAATAACACCTCCAAGCTGGCTATGACCTTTTTAATTCCTTCTGTTCCTTTTCTTTTTTGTGAAAACATTTGTAACAGTTTTATAGAGACTAAAGAACCGGCCTGAGAGAGGGTGTTTTGCCATTATAGAAGTTCTCTTTAAACCTCTAATACTAGAGTTAAAATTAAATGCCTAAGGAACAGGCTTTTACATTGACTGTTAAATAATGTTGTTCTCCAAGTTATTACTATTTTTTTGATTACTGGTCTAATGTGACTGCTCTTGGAGTGTTTTGATTAGTAGCTGAAGAGGGATCAAGGACTATTTCTTAGCTGTGAAGAATTTATAGCACAGCAGAAAGTGAGTTTGAAGGAGCCATGGTATTTAAAACATTTATCTTTTATTTAAAAAGTTCCATCAGGTTGGATTGTACAACTGGATGGTTTTTCTTACTTGAATTCCAGTGGACACGTTCGTGCACTTTACACAATCATATTTTCAATGTTGCAGGCTAGGAGCTATCGGATGTTTCATGATGACAGCATGAAGTCATTTTTCCGCAGGCTCAGTTTTACTACTGATGGCTCCTATTTACTCACTCCAGGTATGTGAGAACGTGTACTATAACTTATATTGTATCTGTTATGCTCTAGTTTGAATGTGCATCAAGATTGCTTTCAAACTGCTAGGGGATGCTTATTTATCTTAATTATGCCATTCCTCCTTCTTCCTATTGAAGAAAATAGAGACTCCACAGTACTCTTCCATTAACAGTCCAGAACATCAACTTTCTCCTGTGATAAAAATTATATTTATGGCATTTTTCTGAACTGAAACATGTAAATTGCAACAATATAGCTCTGTTAAAATAGAAACGAAGAATAATTTGTGGTTTCTTTTGACTGGTCTCTCTTTGTTTGTATCCTTTCTTAAGAAGTTTCTGCAGTCATAGTAAAAATAACATTGCAAGGAGGGATCAGTTTGCCCATATAAGCACTGCTTTTACAGATGTCTGGCAACATCAAAAAGAAGCTTTGAGGGGGAAGTATATGAGGGAAAAACAGCACTAAATAAATATTTGGGATGCCTTTTTAAGTTGTGTTCAGGTTGCGCAGCTCTTGCCCAACTGACAAGCCTAATTCCTGAGAAGTAGAATGTTTATGGACATAAAGTGTGTACTCAGTACCTTCTTGAATTGATGAGTAATGTTTTAACCTTTATTTTTGCAGCTGGCTGTGTTGAATCAGGAGAAAATGTAACAAACACCACATATGTTTTCTCCAGAAACAATCTTAAAAGGTAGAGTTTAATAAGATCAAAATATCTTTTTATTTAAAAAAAAAAAAAAAAAAGAAAAATGCTGTTTTCTGAAATACTGGTTCTTTATAAAAGGCCCGTGGGTCACCTGCCATGTCCTGGAAAGGCAACTCTTGCTGTTCGCTGCTGCCCAGTCTACTTTGAGTTGAGACAAGCACTTAATAAAGGTACTGTAAATCCTTCAGGGAGTATGATTTTACAGCAAGTATGTGAAAAGGCCAATGTGGCTGTTTACTATTTTATGCCCTAGCCTTTTAACATTCCATTAAGATAGTGTTGTACCACATCTTAGAAGCTGTTTCCTGATTCGAAGACCCTGAATTCACTGTAAGTACCTTGTGAGTAGCTTTTGATATAGTGGATAAATGTTCTTACTTGGCCTCTTAGGCTACAGAAACACTGTTTAATATTTTTCTTTAACTTCTAACCATTTTTTGTGAGTAAAAGTAAGTAACTTGGCTTAGCACTAAAGGAATGACCCAGTGAAGTATTTTCTGTTAGTCTCAAGTACCCACATCACAGAAGCACCAGAGAGTTGGTGTAGTTTGCAACAACTATTGCTGTTTATTCAAGGAAGCCAAACCTGAAGCAGTGCTGGTGTTACTGGCCAGAACAGGAGTTCTGAGGTGGGGAAAGGATTGTATGAAGTTGCATGAGAACTTACCTGGAGATTGAAATCCAGCCTTATTGTGAACCAGTGGGTCTATGAGTGTTTATATTTTAACAAGACTCGTCTTACTCTGGTGAAAAGGCAGAGCTTTGCTCCTTTCTTTAGAGGGTCAATTTGTAGTATTCCTTACAGGATTTAGAGATTACTTCTTGTTGTGTTCTGTATTTTCATCATAATCTTTAGACCCATTGTAATGCTGTGTTGCATAGTAAGAAGATGAGTGTCTGCTGTTGGTCTCTGTAGCTCCTCTAAATGGAGTGTTTAGTTTCTGCAACATACATCCAGAAAAGTGGAAATCTGTGGTAGCCTAGAAATCTATAGGTGCGAGTACCTTACATGACGTTAATGTTAATGGCCTGTCTGTTTCAGTGCATAGCTTCCATAATGATTGTAGAGCTGAACGGCAGCTCTGTATACTAGGAATTTCTGAAAGCAGCTAGCTAGCACTCAGCTTCCAATGGAAGTTGGAATATCTGCCCTTACAAAGAACTAATGTTGCAATGATAAGACTAGCTAGGAGCTGAACCCAAGACAACACAAATAGAGCTAAATCCATTGTTTTGACTGAGTCATACAGAATATAATGTGGTGGTATAAATTCGTTGTGACCCTGATTTACACTATATCCTAAGATGTGTGTGTTTGGACTTTTATACTAAAGTGCATATAAATATGCTGAAAAATTTCAGCTGGAAAATATATGACAAACTTTACAAAACAAAATAATAGGAATCCAGATGGACAAAACTTCTGCCAATATCTCTGTCTTAAGCTAAGACAATAGAAGGCAAACTTCAGGCAACAGAAATGTTAGTGCTTGACGTTAAACTTTACATTTTATAGAAGTGCTGTCTTCTCAGCCATTATCTTGATACTGATTAAAAGTGAAATCATTTAGATTCATGACTAAGCTAGTGCAGTTACTACCTTGCAGTGAATACAAGAGAGAATTCTCAGCGTGTTCATTTCTTTGCATTCTAGATGAAATCGGTCAGAAATCAGCTCCTGCTCTATTTAATCTGCCCTATCGATTGGTGTTTGCTGTTGCTTCAGAAGATTCTGTGCTTTTTTACGATACTGAGCAGTCCTTCCCCTTTGGTTATGTTTCTAACATACATTATCACACCCTGAGTGACATTTCATGGTAGGTAATTGTTATATTGTTAAGATTTGTTGTGATGGAAATGTCCTTTTTACATGTTGAAGTTCTGCATGTCTTGTATCTTGCTTTATTTTTATGTTTTGTTTATGACACACATGGTCACTGTCATTGTAGTGTCTGAACAGCAAGCCACCTCTTTTTTTCCTCTATGAACTGGAGAATTATGGTTCTTTTATCAGTTGGGAAACAAGGTGCAAGCACCCTGAGGACAAGCAGTTGAAAGTTTTTATGAAAGCTAATGTGCTGGGTGCCCATGAAAAGTACTCGTTGTTCAGGCAGTGTAACTAGTAATAATGGAAATTATTCGGAGGCTTTGAAAGTCATCTCTCTGAGTTCAGGTGTCTATATCCTGGCCAAATTCTGCTTTATCTGCACAGTTCTGCTTAGTGATTCTTCATGTATGGGATGAAGTAATTTATCTGACTTGATGTGGGGAGGCAGAACTGGAGCTGCAAATTGAACCCAAGTCTTGAAATCAGGATACACCCCTCTGCTGGGCAAGGCTTCTTCTCTCTTGCCTTTTGAGCCAGTGTACCTAACCTGAGGACTACATGGAGGCCTCTTTTTCAAAGGCTGTAATTGATGCTCAGTCACTGTGAAAACCATTGTGTGCCAGGAGGAGGGGAGTGGAAGAGATTAGAAAATAAAGTGGTTTTTATCGGTGATAGACATTACTTAGTGAAATGAGCATGGAGGGCCCATTCAGGTGAGCGCCATGGTGATTCTGAGCATTGCCTGTACTTAGCACAAGGAACACAGCCAAAGAGCTTGAACTGCTCTGCTGGTCTGAATGAGGAGAGTTCAGCAATATTTCAGAAACTGTGGCTGAAGATTTGTGTACCTGTAATTGAACCATACTTTGTGCCAGCTCAAATGCATGCAGGTGCTGGCAACAGCGTATTACAGGTGATCACAGACAACACCAGAGAGATTAAATCAGATGCAAATGCCAGAATTGAAGATCTTTTCTTCATTTGGATTGGATATCTTTCACTTGACTGCAGTTTTATTTAAATGTATACATGTACTTGGGGAAGAGAGAAGGAAAAGACAGGTACAGCATGTGTTATAGATGGTGGGGGGGAGGGTTGAAGAAAAGTTCTGACCTTTCCTCTTAATGGAAAAAAACAAATCACAAACAGGTCCAGCGATGGAGCCTTTCTTGCTATTTCTTCCACGGATGGATACTGTTCATTTGTTACCTTTGAGAAGGATGAACTGGGAATACCATTGAAGGAGAAGCCACAGATAAATGTCAGGACTCCTGGTGCAACAGAGAAGAAAGTGAAGAAGAGCCAGTCTCACAAAGTCATTTCCCCAGGCTCTAGGCTGACAGAGGGGACTCCTCCCAGCAGGGCCACTGATCCCAGCACTCCCACACTCCAACCTAGAACACCCACAGCTGCTGGTAAGGACTTGCCTTCCACACCTGTTGGCATAAAAAATGTTCCAGTCTCATCCTCAGATGAGAGGAAAATTAGCCAGCCAGCCAGCCAGAGCACTAAAGTAAACCAGCCCAGGAGGATTACTCTCAACACTTTACAAGCATGGAGCAAGACGCCAAGGTGAGGTTTATATTGCTGTTTCCAGTCATAAATACGAAGGCCAAGACAAGCCGTGCTTGTGCTACATTTAAAGGGTTGGGGTTTAGACATAAATTCCCAGCCCTGTGTCTTGGTGGTAGCTGTCTTGACATGGAACTTTTTGTTCCAGTTGTACTGCAACTGAAAGGTCAAAATGTCTCCTGAATCCTAAATATACAGCTTTTATATTTCTATCTGAAATGTGAGGCAGTAGCAAAGTTAACCTGACCATTACGCCTTGTCCATATGGCAACAACAGCTGTCTGTCTTCAGGTCCCATTTTCTGTATAAAGATGTTACCTGAAGCCTTCAGCTGACAAGAGCTATTTAAAGGCTCTTCTGACAAGAAGTATTTTAAAAAGTAAAGAGTACAAGTCTAGACAGGCCCTCAGTGTGCGTAGTCATGGGTGTGGGACGTAATGCATTGATTGAGGTTATTTCCTAAGGTGAAGGTCTAGGGTTTTAGAAATTGTCTGTAATCCATGTATTGATTGTCAAACAGCCTGCAATATAAGATCCTGAGCTGGTGTGCAACAGTAAGGAGACAGCCATGCAATTAGAGATCTAGACCTTGTCAGCAAAACAAGGCTATTTTATAATTAAAGGAGATTATTATAACTTCTCATAGGAATGTTTTAATTAGTAGTAGGTGGCTAGGGAGGAAGTGGTGAACGAGAAAGCAGGATAATGGATTTCATCAACAACCGCAAAGAAAAATCTTGGAGATGGTGGCTTTCTACACACCAATGTTCATCTGTAACGGAACTAACAAGTTAAAGGGTTGTAGGTAGTTGAAAGTGACTTTTGCCTGGAGGGTGAGGTGACTGATGGAGCTAATTAGTCTTTTTATTTTTGAGAGAGAGAGGAACTATATTTAATTTTATCAACTGATTATGCCATGAGTGTCATCTTGTAGTAGCATGCATGGTGCTACTCATAAGACTTTTTTTTTTTTATGGTTCAATACTTTGCTGCTTTTGTGCTTGATTTTTAAGTGCCATCTAGAAGTGATTTAGCAGAAGAAAACAGATTTACAGTAATTGTTAGTGGATCTCAGTGGGCAAAAGAATTCCCTAGAGTTTTATGAATCTAAAGTGTTAACATGGACAGAGCTAGGGAATAGTAAGCTCTTCCAGTGGAACTAGAAGCCTTACCAGGTGCCAAGAAACAGGTTAAAATCCTTGCCTTTGCAGCCAGTCTTAATTTTAAAATATTTGACCAAGATACTGTGCTCTGAAGGTGAATATCAAGCATTGTGCCACATACAACATATGCAAAAGTACTTTCTAGTGGAAAAGATCACTAGTAGTATTTAAAGTACTTCTAAAAAATGCTGTATTCGACATGTAACAAGAAGAAAAAATGCATAGTAAAATATATCTAAACTACATTTAAATTTAACTGATTCTAGCTGAAATAAATATTTAAATAAAGTATTTGTGGAAATGATGGCTTTAAAGCACTTGAACTGTTTCTGCTCTTTTAAAGGAGAGTAAACTTGATTCCACTGAAGCCAGATACACCAACATCTGCATTTACAGATACAGTTCCTATACCTCCTTCCTCAGAACAGGAACATGGTAAGTTTTTGTGGCTGTTAATATCCAGCAAAGTCTTTTGCCAATCAGTTCTTTCCATGATAGACTTCTGTTATAAGCTGTAAGCTTGTAACACAAGCACAATCAAGCACAAACCTAAACCTAGTTGCAGATTGTAAAGCTTCTTCATTGTCTTGGTGTGTTTGAAAGGTGCTTTTGACAATATGTGAAATGTGTTCTCGCTGCAGTTGCTCTTGGGCAGCTGCTTATGTGACAATATGTCACTACAGTTTTTATAGCAATGGGTGCATTAGCTGACACTGAAACCAAGAAGAGTGAATTCACTTGGATTTAAAACTCACCTATCCTCCAGGTCCTACAGGTGAGTTTTAAAGACCCTTGTACTTTCAGCACATCATTGTTTCAGATGCTGGACTCTCAAACCAGGGTTGGTTTGGGGTTTTTTTGGCGAGTGTTGAATTGTTTGTGAATTCAGCAAACCAATTTACTTTCTAAATCTGGATTTACTTAGCTTTAATGATTTTCCTATCTGCCTGTTTCAGAAAGGCCATTACCATCTGATGACAGTCTTCAAAATCCCCCAGCACCGAAACGTCCTAGAACTGAGGAAGTGTCTCTTTCTATATGTGCTGAAGATCAAATCAGCTGCGATTCAAACAAATAAAGGCTAAGCTTTTAGTAGACTCTTCGCAGTCTGAAGGCGATGCAGCCATAACTGAGAGTGCATTTCTTTTTTCAAATGTTAAAGCCTCAATTCCTGATTAAAGTACCATATGCATATTTGACGTAGTGCTGTGAAGAAAGAAGCTGGCAGTAGAAGACACAGGTTTCAGGAGTGTAGCTTTGCAGAAGAGGAAACAGTTGGGAAGTTACTTCTAAGTGTGTTTCTACTTCTTGAAGACAGCATTCTTCAAGAAATGCCACAGCTTCAGGAAATCAGGGAAATCTGGGTATTGAAAAGCCATACAATAACCTAAGAGACTCCATCAAAGTCCCTAAGTTGACGTTTATAAAGTATTAACGTCTTCCAGCAACCTGTCTGGCAAAAGAATAGAATTTCTGAGGACTTAATCATAATGATTTGATGTGGTTTAAGGCAAAAAAAAAAAGAAACCGTTTCATTCAAGCATCTTGGCTTATATGTTTAGCAATGTGCAAAATAATTCATGCTCTCCAGTACGTGTGGAATGGAAGCTAATGTTCACATGCTCTGAATGCAGCAGCATACAATATGACTGATATGATTGAAACAGAAATCAGAACTTGTAACTGCAAGAAACAAGAAAGCAAAAGGAAGAAACCCTCAGAAGACCTGTTTTAAACATTAAACATCAGAAGAAAGTTCTTAATTGTTTAGTTTCTGTATTTTAAAAAAATGCAGACATGAGATTTTCCTGAAGCAGCAGGATTTGAGTGTATACATTAGAAGTTTCCCCCTTTTCATTTTTCCAAATCTTAAATCCCTGAGCCAATAAAATATAAATCCAGTGTATATTAAACTTCTAAAAGTTCGTTTCTTTTTAGCATTTAATACTTCATATATAATTGAACTAAGACATGCAGATTAAAAACAATGAGACCAAAATATTTGAAAATCACTACACTCAATTGTCTATGGTGTGCAGACTTAGCCTTCAGAAGTAGAATGCTCAGCCACAGTATTCTGAGCTTTTCCACTTCATTTTCTTTAACATCATGTACGTGTTTTTAAGAGTAAGATAATTCTTAAAATGTGAATAGTCATTCTAGCTGATAATAGCATGTAGAAGTTTCAAACAGAATTATGATTTAGCCTATTTGTCTGTCATTTGAAGTTCCACAACACACAGGAGGGGAAAGCTGCAATTCAAATTAAAGCTCTTAGACTTTCATTCTTCCCTGGATTTGGTTGGTTTTGAGGTGTGTAATTTACTTAGAAACTGACAGAAAACAAATACTAAGAAAGTGGACTAATACTTTAGAAAAGCAGAAATACAAATGTTTCAGAAGTGATTCATAAAAATATAAGGAGGAAATAATAACAAATACCTATGTCATAGTGTTTCAAGCCAATGAAGTATGTTGCCTACAATTCAATTTCAACAGAAATTAATAAGCAAAGAGTTGTAGGAAACTAACTGTATCTTTGCTTTTAACCACTGAGATGAGAATGGAGCTTCATTAGACTTACCCACACTTGAGTTTTCTTCTAGTGAGGAATATTAAGACTTAATTACCAAGCAAAGCCACATCTAAAACTGATTTTCCCCAAAAACTTTAGAGATATCTAAATTAAAGTTTGTAGAGCTATCTGAATTGATAGCTAAAGCAGATACTTGTAACTAACATGCATTGCTGGACTTGCCATTTTATATTTTGTCCAGTTTGAGTTATAAGAATACTGGTATTTCATCTTTCTGTGGGACAGTGACCCACTTAGTACAGTACTGCAGTGTTTCATTTTGTGCACTGCAAAGGATCCTTTGAATTCAAACTTTTACACTTCTAAATACTAATTGCAAAGCTGTCCTGATAGGTATTTTTAATTTTTTTTTTTACACTGTATTCCAATGTAAACTACTCTTTCTGTTGAAAACTAGTAGGTTAGGTATATTATTTTAGTGTTACTGGGATACCTGGTCTCTGTGGTCTTCAGATGCAATTAATTGCCAGAGTATTCATTTTTATTTCATATCATAACAATTCAGGTGACATCCACGTTTGCTTAGCTTATTTTTGCTCTGCCTTGCAATCTAACTGGAGCTGTAAGCTTAATGTGGCTTCCACTGTTTCCATGTGGAGATTATTTCCACATCATGATATCTGTCAGAATGCTTTACCTGGTATTTCATCTTCCCTAATAGGATTTTTTCTTTCCTTTAGTTCTAGTTGTCTCTTGCCACTATGATTTCCTACTTCTCTGTTTATTCTGTTACTTACTACTTTGTTGTCAAATTTATATGGCACTAGTTTTTTAACCTTTTTCTATAAATGGATGCCATCGTTCATATAATAAATTACTACACTGTGACAGTCAGAACTGTAGATTCCTGGTTTTTGTGATCCCTGTTTCAGTCCCCAAGGGGCCATCGCCACATAACATTCATATTTAAGACATTGAAAACTATTCTTACACTGTTTATGGGAAGTGGGTTCATGTTTTGTTCTGAGTCATGCATCAGACTCTGCTCCAAGGCAGAACATGCCTGGTGCTATTTCTATTCTTTCTTTACTGCTTCGTAAGGTGATGTATTGCATAGACATAAGTCTTTCAAGGGCGCTCTTTAGTCCAGGTTTGACTTAAATGTTACTTTAATTGGCCAGCTGAAGTGTTCGTACTTGAAATGGACCCTGAGTTTATTCCAGCTGTGAACATGGTGTAGGTGTCATCTTCTTAGGTCACATTTTGCTCAGTGCCTTCTGTAAGGATCTTATCCATTCTAAGGACTATTATCCTGCTTGTACTATCTTGAGGAGATAGGGCATTTTTCCATAATGCTATCTACACCTTCTGACTTTGCAGCAGTAAGAAGAGGGAGCTGAACTCATAGAAGTAACTTCTGTAAGAGGCAGCAAATGGCTGTTAAACTCATGGAACCATGGAACTCTTCATTTGGGGTGTCCAAGCCCTGTGCCCATAAACACATTTGGTACCAATGTATGTCAGTGTCCCACAGGCCAGTCCCCTGAAAAACCAAAAAAAGAGCACAGTCGCACAAAGTCATTTTCTCAGGCTCTAGGCTGACAAAGGGGACTGCTCATGCAGGGGGGGTTGGACTAGATGGCCTCCAGAGGTCCCGTCCAACCTCACCCATTCTGTGATTCTGTGAATGCAGTGCCGTTTCCAGTTTGGCATAGTTTGAATGAGCAAGTGATTTACCATTTAAGATGGAGAAGTTACTTACCAGGCATGGGCAGTCACCGAGATACGTGGTCTTCGTGTGCCATTTCTTCCCATCTTCCTCAGAATCAAATGGATTTTGCATAGGTGCATGGGTACTGCACAGATAAAGTCTTCTGCGTTGTCTGATAGTGTATATCTATGTGGACTATATATCTCGGAGAGTTCAAGTTACAGGTAAGCGATCCTTTCCCTTTTTCAGATTGGTTTTATTGCATGTCATCTTTATGTCCCAATTCTGCATACTTTCTTATTTAAATATATGCATCTGTATGTATGTGTAATAATTTTTCCATGTCAGAAAAACAGTTTGTTCGTTATGTTAAACCATGTGCCTTTTTTCCTAAGTTCGATGAAGGGCTGAAAAAGCCCAGGCTGCAGAAGCACAAAGCGTGAGACTTCCGTGTAAAAAAAAAAAAAAAAAAAAGTGCAGAGCAAGTGCTGGATGTCACTCTTCTCACAAGATTTCTGTGAGATTCCTCCTCCCAGGGCTATGGGGAAAAATGCTAGTGGCAGCAGGAAGGGGAAAGAAAACAGTGTTTTCTTTTTAAAAACAAGTTGTAGGTGAATCTATACAGCAAATGTATGTTATCACCAACTCAATTGTTTTTATTGTTTCTACAAGTTTCCTCCTAAGAAGATGGGGTTTGTTCTCTTACGAATGGCATTTTATAATTGACTAAGGAAAGTAAGTCCATACCGTGATAGCCTTTCTCTGTTGGGACGTGTAAAATTATAAACCTGAAATGCCACATGCAGCCCCAAACTTTCCAAGAATGTCTTAAGTATCATTTCTGTTGAAAAGCTCTTTGAAGAGGGAATGGGAGGGAGCTGGAAGGCATGTGGACCATCGGGTTAGTATACACTCCAGCTTCACTCAGCTTTCAATTGTCTTGCCTTGAGTTCCCAAGTTGTGATACACAGATTGCTACAGGTACACAAAGTATTTCAACATCCAGTACCTGCTGCTGCCACCGCTAGTGCTAGCACTTAGCGCTCTGGGTGGGAGCTGGTAAAAAAGAAGAGAACAATGTTTACATACCCCACCCGTAAGTCAAAACCCAGTCATGTGTGTCCATATAACAATACCATGTTATCTGTCCTAATCTGTTTTAAAAGGTTGCACTGCCGTGTTATTTGTCTTCTAGCCTATTAAAAGGAAATGAAAAAGATGAGGGCAGAGTCACACAAAGATGCTGGTGTCTAGGAGGGAGCGGCCATGGAGGGTGACAAGTGTAAGGGCAATGTGCAAGCAATCCTCACACATGAAATGTGTTCTGTGTGCAAGAGCAAAAAGATGTACAACTCCTTACTTACATGTCATTTTTTATTCCTGCCTGGAAAGACACTTCTTGCTGCTTCCACCATGTGTCAGGCTAGTGCTGCCCAGTCACTGATCTGTCTTTTCCATTGTTGAGTTATTGCTAGTTAAAATCATGAGGATGTCTTGCTCCTCAACAAAAACATATGTGGGCATACCATCTTAAAAACCAAGTACTTCTGTGAGCCGCTGAACTAGTGGGGCCTTGTTTCATATGGGTATATAGCTAATTGCACTTGGGGTTTCAAATAGATTCTGCAACTTTTTAGATAGAGGAGGATTCACGACTGTCTTGCTCCTAGAAAGACCTTCTGGTGTGTAATAATGGTTAACTTTTAGACAGCTAGACATCATGCTCCTGTGCTATTGATGTTAGTTTTAATTTTCCTTCTATCCAGCTACCTATATTAATACATCTTGTAATTATTTAACCACTGCCTTTTTGTCAAAATTTGGTTGATATTTGCCTATGGATTCAAACCAGAATCTCTGTATTGTGTATGCACATTCTCTATGTTTACATAAACTTCATTTCTTACAAAGAAAAACAGGCTTACCAAGTAACTATATTGTATGTGTGTTTTCTGCTATAACAGTTGCAGGATCATGAAGAGGCAGACTGGAGTTACATGATAACACATGGTATCATAAGTTACATGATAACAGGATTTGCTATACGGAACCTATTTACTTTTCACACTGCTCTTTTCTTCGTGCTACTATAAATGATTTTTCTGCTGCAGTTCATTGCTGCATGATCATTGCTACATGGCAATAGCAAATTTCATTGTGGAATTTATGTAGACAAATCAGTATTACAAGCACATATGAAACTGGACAGGCGTCATTCCCAAACGTAGAGTACAAGGACCAGATTTTCAGAAGCGGTAAGAGCTCATGGCGGGGTTGGACTAGATGATCTTTAAAGGTCGCTCCCAACCCAAACCATTCTATGATTCTGCGATAAGTAGAGGCTGCAGACTGATGTGTTGAGCAGTACTGTTTTGTCAGTATCTAAAAGCTCCTACAAACAGAAGGTACAGCTTTTTAATATGAAGAATTATTTGGAAACAGTGGTTGTTTTACCAGTCCACTTCTAACTCACCTCATAGATCAATGAATATCAGGAACAGAATCTCCCTTCTGCTTCTGACCATATAATGACTTTTTGTGAACATATAAGTATGTCTGGGCAAATATAGGAAATGTGCTACTTCAAGTCTTGTTTGACAGGTGAGGAACACCATCGAGTACCTCCTCCAAACTTTAAGCTCCTGTTTGGCAAAGTGGAAATACCCACAAGGCGTTGAGGCTACCAGCTGCACTCTCATCCCTCTGCATTTCCCTGGGATGAGGACAAAGCTCTTAGAACAACAGGCAGAAAGACATTTGTAGCAGCCCCAAATCTGTAAGTGCTTGCTATGCACTCTGAGTCCAAAAAGGAAATCATGGTCAGGCAGGTGTGAGACAGTGCTCCTACCCAGTAGCATCTCCTGTTTTTCTCTTTGCCCCGTGAGAGGTGGGAAAGGGCCTTAGTTGTTGAAAAGGAGAAGAAAGGTGTAGGTAGAAATGGAGATGGCTGGGAGAGGAAAAGTCACTGCTGTGAATTAAGTTTTTTGAGCTGGGATGTAGAGAGATATTTGAGGGTTGGTAACTAAAGGAGAAGAAAGCGGCATTTGGGAAAAAGAAGTGGATGGGAAGCCAAGAGTGCAGAAAGCTTGATCAGTGGTAGGAGTTCGGTACCGTTGGGAGTTCCTGTGCAGGATTCTCAGCCCAGTGACAATCCTTCTTACCCAAGAGCACCTAGTTTTCCAGGTTGGGTTATAGTTGTATTATTGCTTTTTTTTTCCTCTGGAATGGGAAGGCTCTTTTCTTGCCACAAAACTCTTAGTTTTGCAGTCTCCTGCCGGCAGGTGACAGCATTCCCCAAAACTAAGCAAACTAAGCAGAAACTCACATCTACTCCAGACTTATGTCTACTTAAAGACATTTCTCATCATCTTTAGATCTTTTTATTGTTTTTTTTTTTTCCTAAAAAGTTGTTATTTTTGGTTCCTTTCCACCTCGTGAAGAAGAAAATTGAAGAATAGGCTTCTACAGGAAAGAGTTCTTTCAGGAGGAAAATACAACAGGCTGACTTCAATCAAGAGGTCTCCTCTGTGCTGCCAGCTGTGGAACAGAGCACAGCCTCTCCTACTCCACTCAGCAGCAGTGTGCCAGGCAAGTCTGAAGGCTTTTTGGTCGGGAGCTGGCATTGCGAACTCTCCAAGCAATTGACCCTTGATTAGCCAGCGTCCTGGGTTTAGGTGACACATACCCCCGGGCTGCAGGAGCATGAAAGACTTGCTGCACGCACATCAAGCAGAACCTCTGGCTATGGGAGCAACCAGCTAAAGGTCCTGGCTGTCTTAACGGAGAGACTGACGTGAATTTTGGTATTGAGAAAAGTCTACTAGGCAAAGAGCATTCAAGGTGCAAGACAGTACTACATTCACCAGGTATTTCTGCCTGCTCCCCGCCTTGTTCCAGACAAGCCTACTCAGGAGATCTCTCAGCCCTTCCTTGGCAGCACTTACGCTGCCAATAAGCTCTGAAGAAAAATCCCCACATTTGGTACCAATTATCATTCTCCCTGACTAGCCCAGGGCCCCACACAGCAGGTCTGTTCTTCCTCACGTGCGGGGTTTTGGGGTACTGCCATTTTCTCAATGCTGTTTCTTCAGGGAGCTAGTGGAGCCGCTTGTTGCAGAGAGACGGCTTGTAGGTGCTAAGGTTGCCGTGACCTGGCTGCTCAGGCCTTTACCGAGTGGCCTTTTCTTTGCTGCTGCTCTTTCTGCTCTCCTTCCTCCCTCTTGCATGCATGAGAAGGTCTTCCGTGCAGCCTAATAATCTTTCTGCGACCCGCTGATCCTCCCGCCGGCGTGGCCTGCCCCTGCCTGCCCTGCTGCCTGGGTGCTCCGGTGCCCGGGCTGCAGGTGCTCAAACACCAGCAGAAGAGCTGGAATGTGCAAACGGGGAGCAGTTACGTTTTTCCCCTGCCGGTTCCCTTTCATGTCTGCCAAACCAGCGTACGCTGCTGTTTTTCTTGAGCCTGACAGCCACTTTCAGCCAAGTGATATTGCTGAGAATCCGGCTGCTTATTCCCTCAACTGAAAACCCCAGAAAGCCATGGCCCTGAGGCCTCTTGGCCTGCAACCCGAGAGGGTTTGCCTCTTCGAGCATGAATAATTAAAAAGGTTCACAGATTTCTTTCTGTCTGGAAACTGGTCATAAATTGGGGCTTGTCCAGGGACTGTGAAAACCTGATCCTGGTGCTCTTGAAAGGAGAAGAACCTGTTTTTGTCTTTTAGCAGGGGAGCTGTTGGTATCTGTTCTGTATGGGCTGATTAGTGTTTGTCTTAACTCCCCAAAGTCTTCATGTTTGGAGTTTCTTTGTGCTCCAGTTATTTAAAACTGAGTGTCTGCAGCGACATCAGGTTCATTCTATGCATCGAGTACACATACACATGCATACGCACTCTTGGCTATATCAGTGTCCTTCTTTAATATCTTCCATTTAAAATGTTTTTCTTGCTATGAGTTACGTGAACCAGGAAAGCTTAATTCTGAAGGGCCTTATTTCTCTGACATTCTTCTGTAGATTCTTCCCTCACATGATGTGATTCTTAGAAACAGCAATGATGATGATAAATAATGTCAGGTTTTTGTCTCAGTATAAACTTCTCCTGTGTATTTAGCCAGCAAAAGTAAATAAATAAGCTGGGCAGGCATTTTTGTTTTGATTCCAGCAAAGCTGAAATAAGGAATTCTTAAGTGTTGTTTGCTAAGGGAAATGGAAATAGGCCAGATTGAAATGGGAATGGCTATGGCTATCTGTGTGATCTTAGCCTGTTTAATTGAACTAGTTTAAAATGGTAGTTTGAGCCAAATCACTGAGTGCTGCCTCCTGCATACCAGGAGCTGCAGGAGCCTTGTGGATGTTTTTGTTTTCCCTTTTCCTGGCACCAGTGGGGTTGCACCAGCTGGATATGCTTACACGTAAATAGCGGGGCAGGAAAGAAGGTATGGATTTACTCTGCAAGTAGAAGAGAGATAATAAGTTGGCTGTGTGCTCCAGTATTCTAAATTTGAGCTTTGACCCCATGAAAATGCTGCATCTCTGCTGTATGATCGACTATTACAAGAAGGCAATGTCTGGAGCCAGCAACAAGCTAAATCAGTGTTTTTTGCTTGCATATGCAGTAATAACACAGAACGGTCTTCTGCTGCAATATTTTGTGTAGCTACAATGTGTGTAATTTAGAGCAGACAGTACAGTAACAGAGATGAGGTATTGGTCATGGCAATACATCTCTTGGAATGGTGAATCCTCTGTAGTGGGAAAGGGTGTGTGTAAAACAGTTGCACTTGGTACCTAGAGAGTGTTCTTCAACCAAGAAAATTGGAGTACCTTGCAAACGCCTGGTATGTATTAGTTGCTGAAGTAGGTGCTGGTAGTGAATACACTGTTGTTCCTATTTCACTCATTGGTTTCCAGAAATAGGGAAGCAATTTTCAAAATGGCATTGGAAGTTTGCAACAACCTGGGAGTATTGTCAAGTGTATTCATGCTTTCTACTTCTACAAAATTTGCAAATCTAAGTCATGTTGTTTATATTAATTCCTGCCAGGAGCTGAGATATTTTGTCATGTGACAGGATTTGATCTCATTTTTGGTAGATGTAATAAAAAGAATTTTATTTTTCTAACTAGGTAACAAAGGAAAATCCAACTCTTTGATGTAGGCTGTGGAAGTTCCTTTCCTTGTATGTTTTTTAGTCAGTGTAGAAGAGCTTGTTGTGATCCTGCAGAGAATGGAGTGGGAGGAGGGCAAGAGAGAGAGAGAATATAATAACACTACTGAAAATAACAAATTATTATTATAGCAGTCGTAAGATAAAGTAATTCAGGGGCTCAAACATTAAAATTTTACTTACAAGCCATTTCAAATATGAAGGGCACCTAAACCGACTACTTGTCCTTTTTTCTTCCTTCTTGCTTTCTGCAGTAAGAGGTGATTTTCACTTATATAGTTTCGCGTTGGATAACTCAAGATTAATTTTGGAGTGAATTTTTAAATATGAGCTATAAATCTAGAGGATAAGGGTCACAGTGGAAGGGGTAATATAACCTTATCTATTGTACCCACATTCTTGCTATATAAATCATTACTGTAACAAAGGCATGATTATATTCTATAACAGTAACAAACAACTTTAATTATCGCCTCTTAGTTTTAACAGCAGAATTCAGATGCAATGTGTTTTCTGGTGCTTAATAAATTCAGGATCATGCCTGAGCATTTACTCAAAGTAGCCACATGATGGCAATATTGCTAATCTTTAACTTTATTAATTTAACTACCTTGCTAGCTCTGTTTTTGATTCAGACTAAGGTATGTAATTCTACTAGAATGCTGAAGTTCTCTGGTTTTTAGAGGAAATCTTTCTTTCATGATTTGACTTTATGTACATGATACCTGTTGTATATATGGCCCGTGTTTACATCCCTGACTTCAGGGGGAAAAAAGTGAACAGTGATACCGCTCGATCTGTGACACCGCGTAGCCATAAATGTGCTGTACCATGCCTGCGGGTGATGCTGAGGCTTTGGAAGCATGCATTAGCTGTACAACGGGAGAGTGACAAAAAGAAGAAAGGAAGTATGAAACAAAGATGTTTTCTCTGTAACTGAGGACGCAGAATTTTTTACAGGCCATCCTTCTGATAAGCCCCGTGGAGCAATTACTGTATGAATTGTGTGACAAAGGTATTTTTGTTCTCTGCATTAGAGAATGTGCAAAGCTCGGTACATACCCGCTACACTGCCCGGCTGGGGGAGACCTCTGCAGCCCCGCATAGCCCACCGCAGGGTCAGGGCCTGCTGCAGTCCGTCCACCAAATGACTGCCAAACACAAGTGCCTTTAGAGTCCCCAGCACCAATGAGGGCAATGTGGAAAGGCTTATGGCAGAGGCTTCAGAGGAGGATTGGGGAAAAAAGCGGAAGGCACCTGTGGCCCGGGAAAGAGAGGTTCTTGCATGAATGGAGACGTGCCCGAGAGAGCGCGCCAGCACCAAGGGCTGGTTGCTGAAGAAAGGGGGATAGAGAAAGGCACACTGAGCCGGTAGTGGTAACAGTGGGGTGACAGCAGCAGGGATGCGTGGAGGTAGACTTGGTTCTGCCCGGAAAACCATGACACTGAAATCAAACCACTTTATGAGGTGCTCTGTGGGTCTCAGCTCAACACAGACAGGTTTTTAACAGGCAGGAGGAGAAAATGCTACTTTCCCCTTTTTTTCTTTTTTTCTTTTTTTCTTTTTTTTTTTTTCTTTTTTCCCTTTTATGAGCTGCAGTGGAACCTGTAAAAGGATTGTCCCTAGTGAGAACCAAGCAATTTCTGAAATGGTACAGCTATAAAACAGGAGAACAGGATCTGGCACCAGTGAAGGAGCTCAGCCGAGTTTAAGCAAGATCTTCATTAATGTCCTTAGATTCTTGATGTGATAAATAGGGGCGAGTTTTGGTGGAGACTGGAGGAAAAATGTGTTCTTTTAGCCAAAGTAACTATCATCTTGACAAACATTTTGCTGGATTGTTATTTGAATGAATATTTAATGTAAAACATGCAACCTGCTCTAATAAGAGCACATTCATAATTTCTAGCATGCTAGTCCTGTCCAAAAGCCACTTGGCTTTGCCTTTGGGTAAGGGATACCTTAAGAAGGAAATGTTGGACTGCAGCTACACTTGGCTGAAGCACACAGTACAACATGAACAGCTGTGGAAGCCAGATTTACTGCAATAAGTGAGGCTGCTAAAATCCTGACATTACTTTGATTTTTTTTTTTAATGAAAAAGTCCAATATAGAGTTTATGACTTTTCATACAGTTATTTATTTTAGGAATAAGAGATCTGCCAAACACAGCAGGTAGTTAATACCCAATTCAGACTGCATTTAAATAGGAAAGGAGCTATTGGCTACATCCTTTGGGACTCTGTGATTAACCTACAGGGAGCTGTAGGTGGCTTTTTCCACATGCATTCAGGTGAAACATGAGTTGGAGTTGGCTGCCATTGAATATCTTGAAGTTTAAATCAGATGTAGCAGATAATTCAGCTCATCCTCTGCTGAAAGATTCCTTTCCTTTGGACGCGGAAGATAGGCCCGCTGTAGATGGCATCGAGCTGGGACACAGATTCAATCCCTGCCTCTGTGCGGGACATAGGGTGTTACCCCTACTCAGAAATAAGTGTCGTGGTGCTCTGCCACCGTCTGGTGTCTGAGCCGCGCACGGGTGCTTGCGTGAGCTACGGCTTTCGAGCGTAGCTCTCCGTGAGTGTCCCACGCCAGGCAGCAGTTGTTTGTGCTCCGCTCCAGAGGCCCTGTGTTTGGCCCCTGCTGTTGACAGTCAGCTCTGGCGTCTCAGGCTGATTTGGGGGACTATAGGGTTCAGTCACAAACCTTCTTCATCCTGCACCGCAAGGGGCTGGGGCTGGGTGTCATTGGTTAGGGCTGAACAGGGTGGTCACTTTTTAAAACCTCTCTAGAGAACTCACCAGCATTCATCTAACTCTCCCCTTTGCTCAGTACTCGTCGTAAAAAAGCAGTGGTAACAAACCTTGCATCCCTCCTGAGGGTGCTCTGAGGCTAAATCCATCAGTGCTTGTGGGACTGCCAGTGATGTGGGCCACATAAATATCCCTGTAGATGCCACAGGACGGGATAATACCTTCCATATTCCAAGTATCTCATAGGATTTCCTGGGGCTAATGAGTTAAATGCTGATAGTGCAGACATTGTGTACAAACGTAGCAGCCGTTAGGCATTTATTAATATAATGCAATAGACATCAGGGCTTAGATGCCAAACCTCTTGTCGGGTAGGGCACTGGAGCTATTTGCTACTGATGTGACAACCCATTCAACAGGGCTTCTTAGGAGCTTTTCCTATCTAAGATCACTGTTCAGTTCTTATCACAGGAGCTCGTTACTTTGTTTCTACTCTATCGGACCCAATCAGCGAGATTTTTAATTCCTTGTCTATCCATTATGATAGTTATAACTGTCAGAGAGATGGGCTGAATGAGTTTGGCAAAGTATTAGGTCCCTTGATGCACAGAAGTGTTTCAAAGCCCACACACAAATCCAGATATAAGGGTGTAGTAACAGTAAAGTTGAGACGTATTATCAAGAAGTTTAAGCTATGTTCTGTATTTTGCAGATCTTTATTTATAAAGAGAGAGGGAGAGAGCTAACCATGGTGTAAAAAAGTTATGTTTATTAACTTGGCCATCTTTGATGTCTTGAACCATCAGAAGAGAGGATATTTGTAAAGAGCATGTAAGAAACTTTATCCAGGCTTCCTTCAGAAACGTCGTATCTGCTTATGCTGAGTTTTGTTCTTAAAGAAAAGCTAAAATCTGTCCAGTTCACTCTTCAGCACCTGAATTAAATCTTCAGCTGGTCACTGCTAGTTTGCACTCTGTTAAAATGCAGCACTGATTAATCCATAATTTTTTAATAATGTTTTCTGCCCAAAAGCACCCTCAGTATCTGACTTGAAATGTTGCTGCTTTCAATCTTCTTTTTACCCAGCCAGTGCTGCAGAATGCTTGCCTGCTGTTGATGACAAAGGAAAGTTACAGTGTTTAGCATGTGGATGTAGAATGGGTGCTTCATTGGTGAGAAATAAAACATCAATTCACAAAAGCCAACAAATCCGTAAGTTTTTGTCTTTAAAGAGTTTATTATCTAGTTACTGATATGATAACAATAATGAACCATTGCATGGGAAGACGAGTACAAATTATCTAGGGAATGGAAGAATCACGATACAGAATGAAGGTGGAGATTCATAGTTTATTTCTCTTAGAACTGTCTGTTATTCGATAATATTTTAAAATGCAGTAGCAACTTCCTGCAAGCATGGAGTCAGCCACATGATTTCATCTAGGTCGTACATTTCCAACATTTATCATTTGATATATGGGTGTCAACCATAAATAAAAGAATAAATACTAGTAGTAACCCTGGTGATGCCTGATAGCTACAGATGGATCAAAAATTATAATGGTATGTGAAAAGAGTTTGCAGCCAGAATGTTAAAAAGCTGTACAAACCGCACAGATCTTTTTAAAATGAGCAGTTCTATCCAGCCTGCCAAATCAGTGAAAGAATGTGCAGAGGAGCTAGAGAAGTCAGGAGGGAACCAATTGCAAAACTGACTTTTTAAATCTATTTTCTTTTGCTTGTCTTTGGTGACCTACGTTTGGCATTTCCCTTGCATTACCTAATTATAAGCTTGCGTGGTAAAATTAATAGGGCTTTTTTGGTGCTCTGTTTAGTAGCTAGTGATACCATCAGTTAGCGTCTGAAAGATGCAGAAACATGAGCTCCGTTCTTCATCTCTGAACAGTGTGTGAGATGACCCTATAATATCCCAGCGACTCTAACGGTTAAAATTTAGTTACTTATTTAGGCAAAGTGAGTGGTTTACTTCAGACACAGTCTAGGCATAAAGGTTTTGGAAATCTGACTGCAACATATAGGCTGATATTCAGTATTTATAGTATACTTGTTACTATGAATATCTTTATATCATGAACCTCAGTCAATGCATGTTCATCTTGCTTACAAAGCAGCCAACAGTCAGAGGTGGTTGGAGAATGGTTAACAATAACAACTGAACTTTGACAAACAGCTTGCCAAGAAGTTGCCTGGAACTGAAAGGGATGGGTTTTTTCCCTTCCTCTCAAGAAATGATGAAGCTCACTAAGGAGAAAACAAAGAACACAGGGGGCCAAAACACGTCTTCAAAATGTCTTGCAGAAGGAATAGAGGAAACTTTAGACAGCACTGGGGAAAGAGAAGCAGACCTTGCAGCAGACTGGGTCAACAGAAGTTGCTACAGGACTGGCCATGTTGAGAGAAAGCCTGAGCTGTGTGCCTAGAGACCGTGAGACCTCCAGGGGAAGAGAGGCCTAATGTGAAACATCTTCTGTCCATGAAGTGTGGGCTTCTCTAATGACCACTATCCTCCCATTTTGGCCTTTGAAGCAGTGAGCCGTTCAGAAGTTCTGTTCAAAGCCCATTTCTGGTTTTATGGGTCAGCTTGCTTGTGTTTGCCATGTAACTTCTGTGATGAGGTAGCAAACTAAAACCCAGAAGACTCCTAATTGCTTTGGGATTCTGGGATAGGATGAGTTTAAGCTGTGGGAGGAACCTGAGGTGTCATCACTGGAGTCCAGAGACTGGTGGTTGCACTGTGCACGCCAGCGCTTCGGTGTGCTACTGGACGCAGGATCCGCATCGCAGTAACGTGCTGAGAGATCCCAAACGAGGGTCCATGGCTGGGTGCTGCCCAGACTCCAGAGGCTGGATGGCCTGAGAACTGCAAAGAGCTTCACCGCACGGGTAAGGTAAATGGCATTTCTGGTGGGGCATCTGTCAGGTAACAATGTCAAGAGTTATCTATGCGAATGTGGATCCGGAAGCACGGTGTTTGTTATGTGTTAAAGTCACTAAATTATTTTAGCTTTTGTGTTACTAGGGATGGAAACAACTTTTCCTCACTCCCACTTTTCTGCTGCTGGCAACTTACATAACTATAGCTGCAAAGTGATGATTTTCCCTCATTGTAGAGGAAGCAAATACCAATTCCATAAAACTATAGGAAACACTAGCAATTGTAAAGCTGACTCACTGAGCTGACAGCACTCAGCGAAAGGAAAATATTTTACTAAACTGTCCCAGTTTCCAGGTTCTTCCTCTTCAACTTCCTTCCAAGAGTGAGGGGACTTAGGATGATCTAACTTTGCATACATGATGTAACCCAAATCTGATATAACTTTATCTGATCTTTACTGTATAACTGATTCTGTAAACAAAATATTGAAATAAGGGTATTTTCCGTGTTCTGTTTAAAAATACATATTAAAGATAGGAAGCTGAGAGTGTTAAAATAAATCTTAACTGTTAAAATAAAACTTCCAAACAATCTGAATAAATTTTAGCAACTTAAACAAATGTTCTTGATTAATGGCCAATATCAGTGAGAGCTCTTACTTGTTGTCTTGGAGATTGCTTCAGTGTTGGTAATACTACCTTTGAGGAATGCATCTACAAAGAGAATGGGAAAGTATTTATGCAGTTAAAGGTTTACATGAATCATTACAGTACTCCCCTTCTATACATGCTTATAACTTCTCAGAGAAAGCTGACTGTTCAGATTAACTGTATACAAAGAAGATGATAAAGCTGTCTTTTTTGTGAAATAGCCTTGACTGCAGCGAGGCAAAGAATGGTGATACGTCTTTCACAAACACAGATTTGGTGTAAGAACTTGGATTTTACATGACACAAGTTTGAAGAAAGGAAAGGAACTTGAGGTTATGTTCCAACAACTACGTTTTTGTCTCTTCTTTCTTTCTGTACTCAGGCTCTTCATAGTTGACTTCAGGCATGCTGGCTAAGTAAATGGAAGTTTCCATAACCTGTCTGAATATTTCTTTTAACTTTTGTTCTTGTGTGGTCCCATTTTTCTGTTATTAACTAGATCAGACCAAATCCTCCGCAAAACTGTGGCAATGTCTTTGACCAATAACCTGCCAAATACCTCTCAACTCCCTTCTGTGCAATTTACTTTGTTGGATTTCTTACTGTGCAAATGCATGCTGTGTTTGTGTCCAGTCCTATCCATGCTCAGTAAGCATTTCAACTTACGGTAGTTAGATGCAAATGTGATGTCAACTAGTCAGTGGTGGTTACAAGAAAATATCTGAGCTGCTCTGCTTGGATTAGAACTAGAGGACTGGACAGTTTGTATGTTGTCATGATGCTACATCTTTGTAAAGGATATTTAGAATGATATCTCTGACCAGTTCTTTCAGTTTTTTCATTCTATTTTCCCAGTTTTGAGCAGTTGACAAAGAGCTTGTTGCATTCCGTTTCTCTACCTTGTCAGAGTATCTTAGAAACCTGGTGAAAATTTTTTGCCACTGTGGTGGCTTGACCTTGGCTGGATGCCAAGTGCCCACCAAAGCTGCTCTATCACCTCTCCTCCTCAGCTGGACAGAGGACAGAAAATATAACGAAAGTCTCATGGGTCAAGATAAGGACAGGGAGATTACTCACCAGTTACCGTCACAGGGCAGAAGAGGCTTAACTCAGGGAAATTAATTTAATTTATTGCCAATCAAATCAGAGTAGGGTAAGGAGAAATAAAAACTAAATCTTAAAACACCTTCCCCCCATCCCTCCCTTCCTCCTGGGCTCAACTTCACTCTCGATTGCTCTACTCCTTCCCCCGAGCGATGCAGGGGGACGGGGAATGGGGGTTGCGGTCAGTTCATCACACATCTCTGCCGCTCCTTCCTCCTCACACTCTTCCCCTGCTGCAGCGTGGGGTCCATGCCACGGGAGGCAGTCCTCCATTAACTTCTCCAACGTGTGTCCTTCCCACGGGCTACAGTTCTTCACGAACTGCTCCAGCGTGGGTCCTTTCCACGGGGTGCAGTCCTTCAGGAACAGACTGCTCCAGCGTGGGTCCCCACGGGGTCACAAGTCCTGCCAGCAAACCTGCTCCAGCGTGGGCTCCTCTCTCCATGGATCCACAGGTCCTGCCAGGAGCCTGCTCCAGCACCGGCTTCCCATGGGGTCACAGCCTCCTTTGGGCATCCACCTGCTCCGGCGTGGGATCCTCTGCGGGCTGCAGGTGGATATCTGCTCCACCGTTAGCCTCCATGGGCTGCAGGGGGACAGCCTGCCTCACCATGGTCGTCACCACGGGCTGCAGGGGAATCTCTGCTCTGGTGCCTGGAGCACCTCCTCCCCTCCTTCTTCACTGACCTTGGTGTCTGCAGGGCTGTTTCTCTCACGTATTCTCACTCATCTCTTCTGATTGCTCTTGTGCAGCAGTTTTCTTTTCCCCCATCTTGAATATGTTATTCAGAGGCGCTACCACCGTCGCTGACGGGCTCAGCTTTGGCCAGCGGCAGGTCCGTCTTGGAGCCGGCTGGCATTGGCTCTGTCAGACGTAGGGGAAGCTTCTAGCAGCTTCTCACAGAAGCCACCCCTGTAGCCCACCCCCCCCCCCCCCGCTACCAAAACCTTGCCACATAAACCCAATACAGCCACTTTCTTTTCAGATGTATATTGATAGCATTCAGTAGCGGCTGGGGGGAGGGGCTGTCCATTTACATAGATTTGGGGATTTAAGCTATTTTGGAACACTTTTTAAGTGTTTTCTTTGAGTTTTTTGGTTCTTTGAGTTTTTCTTTGATTGTTTTTCTCTTCCTCCATCTTTAATTTCCATTAGGCATGGTGTGTGATGAACAGAAATTGTACACTGACTAGCAGCTTTCATATTTGTTGCAATTAGAATAAGAAGAAACATCTAGCAAACTCCGCACTGTGATGTGTGGAAACAAGTCTAGCCAATCCTTCCTAAAATTATTCTTCTATGCTCAGCCCATGTTTGGTTTTTGGCAGACGATTTTCCATCTACAGGTCCTAATCCCTGTTGCTCATTTACTGTGGCCATTGATTCCTCTCACTAGCCATGCCCTTCTGTCAAATCACTCCTGACACTATCCATTCCCTAAGAAAAACCTTTTCTTCCCTATTTGAAAAGATTTTTATTATACTCCCTCAAGTTTTGTATTTAAAACTTTAATTGTCAGATAAGAAAATGGGAAGGACTCTTCTGGTTTATGGGGTCCAGCTCCCTTTGTCCAAGGGGGCAATGTCCCGATATGCCTTTCATTAAGTGACCGTGCTCCATTTTAATATCTATTTTATTGCTTGTCCTTGGTAGTCTTATCAGAAGACTAGTCCAGATATTCATTATCTGATAGCAGCAAACATTTTAATTTTAAGTAAGATTTCTTTCTGGCTAGGTTTTTCTTTTTTGCAAACATTATCTCTCTACATTCTTGTAAGGAAAGCCTCACCTTACTTTATTTCTTGATCTTCCTTTATTTAAAAAAAAAACAACTTTCAAATAGTTGCTCTGCTTGTGCAAATAATTGAGAATGTTACAAACATTTAAAAATTTAGAAAAAAACTTAGTTCTATGATCTTCCAACAGAAACCCAATAAATTATGATAACTGTGCTTTTGTGCCAAATCACTTTTATATTGATTGTGATGCTGAGGGACAAGGTTTCTAAAAAAAGACCCTGAAGATTTTACAGCCATGGTACAAAATGACCCATTACATCTCCTTTCGCACATGAAGGATTTGTGAGAAAGTACAGCAAAAAAGATAATGCCCAACTTATAGGTGCCCAGAAAGCCTGCTGTTATAAACTCACATTAAAAAACAATCTTTCAAATAAACAGGAATACATATTACAAAACCTAGTGCACCGCATCACTGACAATTACTGCAAAGAAAATACAAAGCACCATACATACATTGCCAGAAACATACTGCGCTTTTGTTTTTCATTTAGCGTGATTGCTCTTAAGGCCCCAGCGAGCCTACACAACAGGCTCATTGTCTTTGGGTTTCATTCCTGAGGCAAGGACCGAGGAGATGACTCTGGCTTGCGTGGCACCGGTCCCGTTGCAGCGAGCAGCCGGTACCTTTCCCTCGTGCTGCTGAGACCCTCCAAGAACATACTGTAGTTTGCAGGCGTAATGGTGAAGATGGCATTCATTTAGGACGAGGCTTTGCCAATGCGCTCGGGTCTGGCTTAATTCTCAAAGTTTTGCCCCGTCCGGCTTTCACAGAGGGTGGAAGCTGGCCAATGTGCGGGGCGTCTCACCCAGTCAGTTCTTGATGTTTCTACAAGGCGTGAGCATCCCTCGTGTGGCCGCGCGTTGGAGTTGGAGGCCTTCCCGCGCCGCTCCCTTGTCGAAGCCCTGCGCAAGGAAAGGGCCGCTGGCTTCAGGCGTCCGTCGTCACCATAGGGCACCCGCCCGCGGCTGGAGGAGGCGCGGGGGAGCGCTCGGGCAGGGGCGTTGCAGGCAGGACGGGGCGTCTTCTGGCTCGGAACGGGAGCGGATTTCCCTCTGTACCGACCCACGGCTGCTGTTCAAAGGTTCGCTAATTTGGTCAAGCGTAATGAATTGTGTGACACTTCTTCCCTCCGCCGGACCGTGCTGTTCTCACTGTAGAATAGAGTGTTTTTACAAGTGGACGGCATTTTCAGTGCCACTCCTAATTTCAGAAGGATTTCACCAGGTACATGTGTGTATATTTATTATGCTAATAACCAATTGTAGTTAAGTTTAAATTGTGCATTACTGGCCTTAATGTTTCTGGCATGTGGCCCATAGACATCAGTGATCATGTTACTGGAGTTATGAATTTTCTCTTTGCCTCGTTATATTGAAATAGCTGTGTAATGTAACTTTTTAAAACTCAAACATACTCAAAACAAGTGTGGGTGAAGGAAATCTGGAGTCGGGTGGATGCAGCATCTGGGTTTGCATTTTCTACGTTTAAACATCTAAAGAGGCCTGTCTTTAGTAACCTGTAACACGAAAATAATTTGTAGTCCATACCCATAGCATATACATTTCATAAACTGGTATATAAGAGTACATAGTGAGCAATTTAAGGAAATTTTGTAAAGCATCCATAGGCATAATAGGGCTTCAGTAATTTCAAATGTGAAAACTAAAGCTGGTAAAATACATACATACAAATAAATGAATGTATAAATATGTACATAAAAGAACTTTAAATAAAGCCATAAAACAGCTTTGGAGAATTTTTTGAATGTTTGTGGGTGCTCTTTTTTAGTTAAGTGTTCAATGTGAAAAGAATACTGAAAAACACTGGCTTATTGACAGTTAAAACAAGAATAAAAAGCAGATGAAAACAACAGATTCATATGTTAAGCAATTAAAAACCAGAACAACTGGCCGTAAAAAGCAAAAATTAATAGTTTTGGTATTTTCTGTTTGGCTCTGGCCAAAATTCTGTCAGCCATAATGTTGCAGAATTGGGCCTTAAACGCTTGTCAGATCACCAGGCTGGCTGAGCAAGAACACCACAGTTAAAATGTACAAATAAATAAACAGCACTGTTCTTGTCTTCTTAAAAAATGCTCTACAAGACAGCTCTAATAAAATAACTTGTAGAAGAGGAATACAAGTGAGAGCTAGCTGTATCAGATAAATCTATTACCTTGTGTAGTGATCAGATAATGTTTTATTCAAAGACAATAGTAAGGAACCATAGAGCACTTCTAGGTGGCCTCTCTAAGCACTTTTCCCATCTGAGAGTCTTCACGCACCAGTAACTGTATGTCTTTGTAGGAGTATTGGAATTTTTTCAGCCCAGTTAAACTAAAATCTCAGACTGAAGCCCACATCTTTCTTTTTCGCTGCCTGTCTCGGGTGGTTTCAGTTTTCTTTGCTATGAATTGAGCCATGTGCACTGCCCTCAGCAAGTTTAAAACTAGAAGGGCAGTAAACTCATAAGCTAAGCAACCTGGAGAGTCTGGAGCAGGGGAAACTGGGAACGAGAGAGAGGCCTGTCATGGCTAGGAAATGAAAAACTTAAGAAATCAATGAAAAACAAAAGACAGAGGCAAGAAACCACGTCATCCCCAGTATTGGAGTGAGTTTATTTCCATATTGCCTTTTTAGTGCTCTCCTACTGTAGTCCTGTCAGACGCGGCACAGGGCACAGCTCTGCAGGTAAAGACAGCGACGCTGCAGAGCTATGGAGATGAGGTGCTGCCACTTACCTCTTCCAGGAGACAGGATGACAGGCCCGATGTTGAGGACAATGCTTTCTCCAAAGCCCCTAGCTAGCAGCAGAAAGACATCAGCTTGGCTGAATCCTGCAGTTTGCTCCAGCCCTCAGTTGGAGCACAGGTCCCTCCGGACAGACTACGCTGTCACTTAGGCAGAGCCACTGCCTCCAAGGAATCAAGGCACCCAAAATCTATGGGATTTGGGGGTAGGGGGCCTCCCCTCCCCCAAATATTAGGAAGACATTTCATTAGCAGCATCCACCACTTGCAATTAAAAAAATTAGAAAGAAACAAAAAATAAAATGCAACCTTAGTCTGCCTCTTATGGTCGGGTGAGAGTCTGATTCCCAAGATATACATTGGGTTTTGGAGCTGACAATCCAGGACTCGTGGCAGTGAGTCCACTTCACCTTCCAAGCGTTGCCCTGACATCTTTATTCCTTCAGCAAGCCTAACCTTTAGCCAGGAGGTGGGAAGGTGGCCAGGCACATATAGCCCAACTATAAAGGGGGCACCGTGCTCTAGGGAGCTCCCCTGGAGGTCTTTTCCCTCACTTCTCTCATACCTGCGTTTTAGTTCCTCGGGTATTTAGATCTAGATGCAGAGGCCCGAGAGCTTCTGACCGCAGCCAGGCACTTTGGTGCTCACAGGTGATTTCTTTGTTTCAGCTCACAACTTCTCTGCTGTGGAAAATGGGAGCTACACATGTACTTCTTTCACAGACTGGAGATCTTAGGTGTTTAATGGCTATTTCCCTTCTGCTGGCTTGCTGCCATCCCTCTCTTCCCCCGTCTCCTAATTTATTAACATTTGTTAACATTAATGTTAAATATTGTGGAAGAAACCATAACCCTATGATCCCCAGCTCATTACCAGCTTCCTTTAGAGGTTGCTTCTGCCACATTACCATCAGCCAACCCACGAATAAACAGGTTGTTTTCCCCAAGATGCAGCTGTTAGAAGACACTTGCTTCCACCCAGTTTTTACTGAGGTTTCCATGAGACAAATGCTACCTAGCACCCTCATCAGCTACAAAATCCACCTTCTTTTCAAAGGACTGAACACATCAGCAATTCTTTGCACAAGCAATTGAGTTCTAACTCTGTTTTCCAAGGCTTATTAATACTTCTTGACTTTTGCTCTCCTGTGTTTTCCATATAAGAAGTGCTTAGCCCTTTAAAATGTGAACAAATAAAACAAATAGGCAGCTCGCTGCAAAGTGGAAGTGTGGGATTACTCTGTCAGCTTGCCCTTTTCTCACACTGCGGGCCTGAGAGCAATTAAATGAAGCTGACATGCATTAGCAAGGCAGCCTAATTGAGCCTGAATTGCTAGGGAAGTGGTGATAGCCCAAGCCAGTATGGATTCGAGAGCACCCCCATTAGGGAGCGTTGATCAATACCAGTGATTATGACATTTTAAAAATAAAATTGATTGTCCTTGACTGGAGTGGAAGGGAGGACTCACTCATACATGCCACCAGATACAACTGCTCTGTTCAATACGAAACACTTTGTGAAATGGCCGTTGCAAGTCTTTGCTTGTCGTCTCTCTTACAGGGGCAAAACTCCCATGACTTTGAGTCTCTTTGCTCTGGAGGCCTTTTAGTTAAAAGCTCTATAATAGACTTGGAGGTATTGACAATAATAATAAGCTTATGGGTGAAATTCTGACCTCACTAAAGTCAATGGAGCCAGAATTTCACCATTTTGTATATCCACACACATATATGAAGTATATACATATGCTCTTAACAGATCAAATCTGCACATTGATTCACTCTTTTTATTCACTCTACTTTCTAACAGTTTGCTTACCAAAGATATTTTAGGTGTGAGCTAATGAAATGAATGGATTTTCCTCATGCTTAAAGCATAAAATAAAATTAACAACCTTTTCCCCCAGGAAGCCTTCCTCAAAGGAAAAAAGGGGAGGTCAGTATATCTTGCCTTTCTTCTCTGTGGAGCATTTTAAGCCCATTCAGATGTTTGAGTTTATGGAGAACTGTCTTCCAAACTGGCAGGTTTCTCAGTGAAGGGGGACACCTCATCTAGATCTACTGCCTGGGAGGGAGGGAGAGGAGGAGAAAGAGGGGTAACATTACTTCAGCTGAGCTTCTCTGATTTATGCTTGGTCAGGATCAAGCCTCACTAGGTTCAGACGTGTCTTCTGATGTCATGGGCAGGAGAACAGGAAAGGGTACGAATTAACCTGGGAATCAACATGACCAGGTGCCCATTTAGTGGTAAGAATAGGAAATGTGGGTAATCAGAACACGTGGGCTAAGCTATATTAATTTCTTAAGAAAACAAGTAAAAGAAGAACATATCTTTCTTTTATGCTGCACAGCAAAGCAAGGCATGCAAGGAAGAGATATTATCTTTTAGTAGATCAGCTAGGGAGAAAAATAAAATAAGGATAAGCTTTCAGCTCTTCTTTAAGCTGCTCCTGGACCTCATGAAACACCTTACCCTTGCCTATCTTTCTTACACAAACCATCTTGTGGGATATACAGCAAAGTAAACAGTAAATTAGCAGTAGATATTTACAGGTGGACACAGAATTTCTATTAATCTTAATACACTGATGTGAAAAACCTTAATAGCCAGATAATTGTAGGAATGGTCTGATAACTTTTTTCTTAGATCAGCAGAACTTCTAATTACTGAATTTAGTTCATTTCCTCATCTTATTAGTTAACTCAGACACATTTCTTGACGAAATGAGTTAAGTTTGCTATGGTTTAGCAGTTACCTCACATCAGTACTTGCGCTAAGCATTGTGGAAAAAACAGCACAAAACCACCAACCAGTTCATGACCCAGAGAGCTGCCGTCTGCCCAGTGGCTCTGTCTGGTTTTGTGACAGTGAAGAGCACAGTGCATCTCAGGCGCTGCTTTTCGGGGCAGCCGTGCCCTTCCGCTGGCTGACCCTGCTGCCTAAAGGGGAAATCTTTGTTCACTTACTCCAACCCTTACTCCTCCTTTCCCACTGCTCCTGCCCTCCCAGGCACCCCTTTTGTGGCACACCTTTCTGCTAGCTAGGTTAGCTACCTTCAGTGCTAGAAAATGATCCCATTCCTTGATGTGATTGTTTTCTGCCTTTTCAAGGGGTTAAACTGGTCCACAGAGAGGACCAAAGTGCAAAGTGGTGGCTGGGAGCTGGGGGGGGTGGGAAATGGGATCTCACCACTTCAGTAGCAGTGAATTGCCACATCAACTCATGGATCGTGGTGGAAGCTTAGCATAAGCCACAGTTGAAACCTGTGGTTCAGGTCTGCAGGGACATGACCATTCTTGCTGTGTCCTACATGTAATCTACCAAATTTAGATCTAGCTGATGACTTCCAGCCTGAGCAGTGTTAAAATTCACTGATGGATTACGTATTCCTCCAGCACCACAGTGTTTTGACTTCTGCTGTGCAGAACAGTGGGCTTGAACATAATAGTTTCTTCGGGCCTAAATTCGATGCATTCCTGTACTTCAAGCCAAAAGGTAGATCACTTCTCCTACCCACCTGCCTTGCACCTGAGGAAGGCCTTGGTCTACCTCTGTGCCCACCTCCAACCTCGCCTTCATGTCATTAGACCAGTCCCTTCTCACATCCTGTTGGTCAGGTTCCTTTCCTGAAGATGAAGTTGGTGGGATACTGTTTTGCAAGGGAGCTCATTATTTTAATCCCACAGGCTCAGTAATAACAGAATGACACATTTTCTTCCTTTGGTCTATTAGCCACTTTCTAGCAGCAGTATTAGAGGTAACTAAAATGTTTTCTTCTCTTCATTTCTTTTGATTTGTATTTGGTTGTTTGTGATGCTCTGAGTCAGAGTTACACATTTGGCATATTCTGTGAGATAACATCAAGGCCTGCCGTATTTTACATGGCAAAATCCAAGGACTGGAGAATGGATAGTCCACCAGCCCTGAGGGAGGATGCCAAGGTGGGAAGCAGCATTCTTGACCTCGTCCCATCCCCAGATGGTGCTCCTGGTTAGATGCATCTTTGAAAGAGCTCCTTGCATCCTCAGAAGCTGCCAGCCTTTCTGAGCCAGCCTCCATCCCTACCTCAGATGCCTCCACCTCTACCTGACCCTGCAGCAGAGTCCCCACTCTCTCCCTGATGTTGCAGAGCTAACCACAATGTTGTCTTGCTGCAAAATCCTGTCCTCCACCTACACCTCCCTGCCAAGTCTCCCACCCCTGCTCCTCCAGGAATGTCACACTGAAGTTGATTAAAAAGTGGTGTAACCACAATTACACACACGAACAACGCCTGCACTGCTAAAAGGAATTTCAGCCCAGCCTGGATCCCCTCATCTGTTGGTGCTGCTCATCAGAGTCCCCTGCAGTGCCTCCGCCAGGAGGGCAGGATGGCATTTCAGCTCTAGTGAGCTGGAGACAAAAAGCAGGCTGTACTTATCTAAAAAAAAAAAAAAAAAAAAAATCTGCCTCCACAGGACTCTGCAAAAACCCAGCGGATCCACGCAGGCGGAATTAGGCATGTGGCAGCCCTAGTCCATTGCCGTGCCCTGTTCCCCTGCTGCTGACTTACAGCTGCCCAGAGACCACGTTCCCATAAACAGCACCTTGGTGGTCCAGGAAACTCATCCCCTTTCCTTGGCACTCTGTCACTTATCGATGCCACTGATGACCAAGGGATTACCGGGCAAAGGAGGAGCGGTGGGGATTCGCTCCTCGGCGAAGGTGTCAGAGCAACGTCGCGTTGCACAGGGTGTGCGTGACTGCCAGGGCACGCTCCACGCAAGCGGAGAGCCAGGGGAGAGCCAGGTCTGGCCACCCGTCTGCGTGGCGGCAGGGGAGGAGCTCGGGTTATCATCACACACCTCGGCCTGGGGTGGTTGGAGCCAGACCTCTAATGCTGCTAGAATGGATATGACTTTTTGTTTCAAATGGCAGCTTAAAAAAAAAAAAAAAAAAAAAAAAAGCTGCAGAAAGCTATGGCAGTTTTCGCATGGAACGAGATCCGCTGGTTCACAGCCCCCTGTGAAACAAACCATTTTGCTCTCTTTATTGACATCAGAGCACTTCCAGGTATTTTTGCCAGGACTTTATAAACCGTTCTTACTACTGTCACGTATCCTACTTGGCTGGGAATTTGTGCCGTAAGAATAGCACTACACATAAATATTCCCACTGCACAAACATCTTGGCAAGTGAGTTAATTTATCAGTATGGAGCAAACATACTACCTAATGAGACACAAGCCCATTTCCTGCACTTGGACTTGTGTTCCAGTATTCATGGCTGTCTAAAGCCCTTGTTCAGTTGATATTGTAATCACTTGGCTAGATCTATTGTAATGTAAATACAGAGAAAGCCCTGTGTAATAGACCACCTTCATTAGGCTACCTTTTGTCCTAAAAAGGCATCCCAGAAAATCCGTAACCGACTATGAACAGTTTGACTCCGTCTCCTCTAAGAAGACATTGTCAAAACAGTTTCTGTCCATTCCATGCATCTCAGACTCTGTCATTAAGATGTTTGCAGCACCAATGAAGTTTCTATACAATTTCTTTTTCACACCATATGTAATAGCTACAGTTAATAAAACACGAGTTTATAATCAGTTGTTACCAATCAATCACCAAAGTCTGGTCCCAGGTCCTTTTTGTTATTGTTGGTTTCAGCAAATTGCTTAGAAATGCCATTTTGTTTTTTAATAACAATGATGATGATAACTTGCATCAGTGCTGAAAAACACCCTGTCACAATTCAAATCGACATGAAAAAATGTCCAGGTGGTCAGCCATGGAAAGGAAGGTTCGGAGTGAAACCAGGGGAAATATTGAAAGGGTCCCAGCTCTGGAGGTATTACCAGGTGATAACGTAATTCAGATAAGCTTTTTGCCAAATGAAGTATACCAAGTGTAGTTGCCTCACAGTTCTGGAATTATTTTTTTAACCCTATTAAATGTCAGTGTGTTGGCCCATGTGTTGCTCTGGAGAGACCTATAGCTTTCTGGGGTTAACAGGAATTTAGTGCTTTTGGGTTTTTTGATGGTTTTATATCACAGTATATGTTGCACCGAACTTCACTGTGACATGAAATGGAGAGGGCTGGGGTTCTTTGTTCATTAGTTTGTTTTTTAATTGTTTGAACACACTGTGGAATGATTGCATTTTGCAAGGATTTTAGAAGTAAATGTCTTGATTTTATACTCCTGACAGGCAACAGTTAACAGTCCGTGAGTGTAACCTCTGCTGGCGTGGAGGCTGCCTTGTGCACTGAAGCCTGGCAGAATGGAAGTTCCCCAAATGCCACATGGAATAGATGGAAATATTCTTACTAACCCTAAGGCACCTTCATCAGGACCACAGGCAAAAAACACCAGGACAGAGCCTAAGAAATGAGTACTTTTCATCACATGGTATTTGGGGATGGAATTACAGAAATTGTTTTTCTGATCTATGTAATGCATAGATTGTACAGAATGCTAAATTTACTAAAGAGCTAAATGCCCATTCTGAGACAAATTCTGATACTTAATTTTTCCTTTTTATTTTTTTAATGAAAATTTAACATCAATTGTCTAGGTTTTTTCTCTTACTGACGTTTCTAAAAACCCCATTCTGATCCACTGAAACAGTTTTTTGCCATTATGATGCATTGTTTTGTTTCAAAAATGTGCTAAGATTTTATTTTTAGAAGGTCAAAACATTGTAATATAATTTAAAATATTGGCTATAACATATTGTCAAACACATATGTCATAATGCTATTGAAATTCGTATTTCAAGGGACTATTAAAAACAACACCAAACAAAAAGTTGTCAAAGGAAAACTAATACCTTTGTCATAACGAAACATTCATGCGTTATGGAAATGAGAAACTTAGCAGGCAATCACTGCTGAAAATCACTGTCTGTCACCATGAAGTTCTCCGTTTTAGGCAAAACGGCGTCTTCTGTTGGAACACTGTTCAAATAACACGTTGTGGCCAGTTCTGCTTTAGTGCTTGTCGCAGGGTAGAAACTACAAACCAAACCATTCCTTTTAGGAAAACTGCCCTTGAACTGCCTGCCTGCAAAACTCTAACTGAAAGTAGGCAGGTATGTGCCGTCTCTGGAATATCACAGCCTCCTTCGTATTTATTTTCCAGGTTTTGCAGCAAGCGGTTTTGTGTTCGCATTCTTTCTTTCTCCAGAAAGAAAGGAAAGGAAGAAAGGAACAATGGTAAACTTTGTATCGCAACCCTTATAAATTAAAAGTCATCTTAGCTTTGTTTTATGCCATGCACAGAAATTATAAAGCGGCTGTATCCCGCAGGCAAATCTCAGGGAACTCACACATAGTCATTTAATCTGTAGCCGCTATGGGAAGCAGATGTCAGGGAAGAAGCATGGTTTCCCTTGTAGGCAGTTGGTGGTCTGTAGGAGGGAGCAGTCCTTCTTACGCTGCTGGGCTGCGTCTGGTAAGGTGTCTCGTTCCCGCGACACTGGCTTGACGTGCACAGCAGAGCGCCGCCAAGGATCGTCAAAGATGCGGAGACGAAGCCAAGGTAAAGAGCTTGACCTATCTCGTACTTCATCCCGCTGGGAAGCATGGGGTTGTAGAAATCCGTAACTACGTCGTTAGTGGTCCAAGAAACAGGTACGAGGCAAACAAGCCCGGCCAGGATGAAAATGATCCCCCCGGAGACCGCGATGGAGGCTTTGGCAGAAGTCCCCTTGGCACACTGCGTGCACTTCATACCGATGACAGCAATCACGCATGCCAGCGCAGAAAGGACGCAGGAAATTACCATCATGGCACGGGCGGCTTGGAGGTCACGGGGCAGCGCCAGCTGGGAGCGGTGGACTTGGCACTGGTAGATGCCGGTGCTGTGCCAGACGCACTCCATCCAAAGCCCTTTCATATAGGCTACAGCTGTTATAATATTGGTGCCTACATGTGCCGTTCGCCACCAGTGTGGCAGAATAGTAGCAATTAATGTCCCAATTAGGCCGAGCAGGCTTAGAGAGAAGCCAAGTAACTGAACAGCCGAGCTTGCCATGTTAATGTTTGTCCTGCCTAGTTCTCTTAATAAAGCACCTCCGCTTGAATTCCTTCGGAAAACACGGGCTTTTCTTGGAAGATATGCAGCTGTTTTACTTTGACACCTTCTGCTCTCCTAATAAAAGGTAATTGAGGAAAAAAGGAGTTAATTATTACCCAAATGCATTACCTCTCCAGCCAGTAAGGTGCATTCCAAGTAAAGTTAGTGCAATAATTAGCATAGTTATCGCTGTTAATCGTACTTTTGTGGAAGTAATGGGAAAGTAAGCTTTCCTCTTCACTTATATAAACAGTCTTCTGTTGCCCGCTGGGAAGAAAACTCAAGACAATTTATGAAATGGAAAAAAATATTTTAAATGCAAATATTCCTCTTCCCAGCAGACTATTCAAAAAAACAAACATGATTTCCTTTCTAAAGCAGAGAATTAGCTAGTGTTAACACTTGGAATGAATGAGATTTATAAAGTAGGGAACTGCAGGTTGCTTTACACGATGAAAACATTCCCAGAAGGTCATAGCAGGACTAGGAAAACAATAAGGGTGTATTTGCTCAAAGTAGGGAGCAAAGAGAGTGATTTAAAACCTGTGGAAGAGGATAACAAGTATTGGATTAAAGTCGCTTTCCTGACTTGCCAGTATTTCTTGAGGTTGAGTTTTAATAAAGCAACTCAAAGGGGAATAATTTTCATTAGCCTCTGTGGAGTTTCAGCTTATGATTTTAGGTTGTGGGCGAAATGACAGCATGTGAAACCAGATGTACATCATGGAGCTTCTGAGGAGCAACACCTTCAGAGTTCGGTCGCGTATAAATTCTAGCTGAAAAGCAAGGAATAGTAACTCTTCCTTCTGTATAAATCGCAGATTAAATGGTCTTTCCCAGTGGTTGCCTTGCAAGGTCTGTTATACATCATGCATTTTGTGTGTGGGCAGAAACCTGATATTTTAATATATAAAATAACTGTTGCATCAAAATCCAACTTGGAATTCAGAAACAGAAACAAATTTAGGCTCCAATTCTGCAAAGACCCATGCACGTGCTGAACGCATGTTCGTAGGAGAAAGCATAAGTGTTTGCAGGACTGGGCCTTAGCAGGCAAAGGAAGGAAAACCATCTGGCCAAACTAATGAAGACCATTAGAACAACAAAATAATGCAGAGGGAGAAAAGTGAAAGCTGGTTTACATTCCCCTTATCTCACTAATGAGGCAGGAGTGCTTGAGGTGTGCATCAGTGCCGATATTTGTCTCCAGACCACGTCACGGCGTGCACCAATCTCTGCATAACAGCAAGATGGGGCGTCTCTGCCCAAAACAACCGGAATCTGCCTTAGACATTGTGCCAAAAGAAAGGAAAAAATTGAAAAGCACTGGGATTATATGGGCTAGGCAGGGCAACAACGCAGGCTGAGAGTCTTGTACTTACACGTGTTCCTTTTCTTTTTTTTGGAGCGTGTCTGCTGTGCACAGATGGGGAGGAATGCGATGTTGGACAGGATCTGCGGGGAAGTACCCAGCCCTTTGACTGGAAGGGAAGGGAAAAACCAAAGACCAGCTTTGCTTTAGTGTGGCTAGTTGTAGGAAGGCATTTTCCTGATGTTAGGGCTTTCTGGCCTTTCAGATGCTCTGTACATAATGCTTAAATGAAAATAACTGGGTTTATGTGGTTGTTGAAGTAGTTTGCCTAATTTGCAAATTGTAAGACAAATGCAGAGGGTTTTATCTCAGAAATCATTGTTCCAGGTAGGTGCCATGGGATCTCTCTCCATTCTGCCAGAGAAGATCAAGCTGCAGGTTTCTCTCTTTGTAGCAGCTATCACAGAGTATTGCGATATGACAGGACACAGGTTAGGGCCAAGCACAGCACAGAGGAGCACAGCAAAAGTAAGCAAAAAGTTATCTCCAGCAGTACTGAACATTTGATTTCTATTCCCACCACATGCTGGGTAAGAGCTCTAGAGGTCCTCACTGTGCGTTTGCCTTCCAGATTATTTGGCTTTGCCTCATATATTAAACATATGGAAAATTAATTGGTATTTTCCCTTTTTACATTACTGTTTGTTTCCTGTGAGGCATATCGTTATTGTATCTAAGCATGCCACACACCTTAGAGAAATTATCCTGGTAATACCCCTCCAGGATCAGGGAGCTCTAGACATGGCTTTGGGGCACAGTAGGAGGATGAGGGACCTACCCAGGTCACACAGGAAATCTGCAACCGAACTGGAAACGGAGCTCCGGTCTCCCAAGCCCTAAACCCAGCACCACCTTTCACATCCCTGGTCTCTGCCTGGTCTGATAGTCCCCCACTCCCTTGGTATTTTTCCCCGTGCGGATAAGTGGAACCTGAGATTATACTCTACCCAATTACTCAGCCCGCACATCATATCCGTATATTGCACACCATTCAGAAGAGTGCTCTGGGTTACTCTTGTATGTTTGCAAATAGGCTTTCAAGGTCAGGCATCAGGCTTTGCAGCTAATCCCAGGGAGAACAGGATATAAAAGGTAAATGTGATTTACACCACCAGTCACGGGAAATGGACTCCCAATTTAATGGAGGTCAGAATACTCTGGGGCTTGGCAGCAGCTATTTTTAGATGTCATTAAGGTGTTATTTTTAAACATTAGCCATTAAGAGCCTTCTAATTTAAGAAACCAGTGTTAATTAGCCCTGCTTGCTTGGCGTCATGTTTTCCATGTGCCTTTCTCAGCGGATGCCAGCTGCCCCTGGTGCTCAGTAACGCTTTAACCGCTGTGGACCAGCCTTCCCCTCTCTGCTTGCAAGTGGCAAAACCAGCAGTAACTTAACACATTTATCTCCAAGAACGCCAACGGCCTTGTTAAAATGTCTCACCTTACAGCTTTGTTCCTAACGGATTAGGGGAGGAACATGACCACCGCAGTGGATCAGGTGAGCGGCTGGCTGGATGTTTCTCGTGGGCTGACCTAGTTAAACACAAGAATGAAAACAAGCCATTTTTTTCTGCATGGATTGTGTTCGTTAGTATTTTTTTAGAAAGTAAGGAAACCAGAGCCAGCCTTTGTGGGGCAGCAAAGACGGCAGCTGTCCGGGGTAAAAAATTATGAAGGTTGGTAAAATGGCTGCGTGCTTCTAAGGGGAGGCAGTAGCGTTACTGCCCAGGGAACTGCCAGAGAAGGCAGAGAAGGCTTTCTTAAACTGAGCATGCTGCTGACATGGTTCACCTCTGCCTTTGTCTTGCTCAGCCAGACACCCACATCTCAGCTGCTGCAGAGTACGTGAGATGCAAGCTGCTTCTTTCAGGGGAAGCCCCTTTTAGCTGCGGTGGTGTCTGTTTGCACCCCCTCCAGCAGCAACACCAGCAACCTCCCGCGCTCTTGTCCAAGCCCGTCATCTCAGATAAATCGTTTTGCCTTCATCCTCTTGGTGGGTGCAGTTTGGCCTGTATCGGCAAGAAGCTTTGAGCCGGCTGAACTGAACCCCTGCAGCAGACCTGCCGTGATGAGTGCTGTTACTTTGCTGGCATACACGAGGTGGCGGATCCCAGTGTCAAGGCCCCATAACTAGCCCAAGAAAAGAGCGTGCATGCTTAGCCTTCATGACCTTCAAAGCCCATCTAAGCGCCGAGCGATTGTAAAATGATGTGAAAATTTGTGAAGAGAAACTGTGAAACTTTTGAATTTCCTTGCTCTGCCAGCTCACGCCAGCTTTATTTTTATGAGTACAAAGGTTGGGAAGACAACTTTTCCATACAAACTTTAGTTTTGCCTAATGCCTGTGTTGTACAGGAACGGCCGTAGCTGGGATAAATCCTTGGTTGTGCTTTCCACTGGGCTGTATCACAGCTGCATTAGGCTTGGGAGCCATGGCTCCAAAGTAAGCTCCAAATAAACAGCAGAAACTGATGTCACTAATCTGGGTATTTACGCAGGATTAAATGACAGATGCATGTTTTACTGCTGTCTCTTTCATTGTTTCTCATTTTACTGTTTCCCTACCCATACCAGTCTTATCCTTTTGTTTCTGCTCTTTCCAAGCCCTTTCTCCAGACCTGTGAACTGCTTCTTCTCGTGCAGACTATGGCTGTGGTGCCTCTCATCCCCTGGGCTGCAGATGGTTCTGCCAATGAATATTAATTCAGTAATGTCGGTATTTCTCTGTGCACCCTTACCAACCCATGCTTTCATTTCACCCCCTCAAATTCTGCACCAATTCTCTCAAAAATGCAGAAAATCTGGCCATTTCAGCCTCTGCACAGGGAGTGCAAAGTGGCATGATGTGGTGATGTCCTTTACAGATATCCTTACCAGCTGCAGACCAGTGGAGAGTCAGGCCTGAAGTACTCCCTGTTGTGGACCTCAGCTGAGCCAAGCCCTTAAGTATACACTCATTTTACATGCTTGCTTAATCTCGCACAGCCTGAATGATTAAGGTTGGGTCCATGTTTAAGTGACAGCTGGATCAGAGCTTTAAGGCATGCTCAGGTAGTATGTTTGCCGGGTGGCAAGTGAGGTTACCCGCTCCAACACTGTGAGTTTGTCCATTTCCCCTCCCCAGGCCCTTTCATTGCTAACTCCCGCTGAAATGTTTTTAGGGAAAAAAATTGGCTGACACTTTGCACTCGGCAAGAAGAGATGCCTCCTTGTATGTGGGTGTGGGTGGGTAGATCTGGGGGGAAACAAGGCCCACCAGGCTCACAGCAAAATTATTATTCTTCTTCTTCCCCCACCCCCCCTTTATTTTTTTAAAGAAGAGATCAGGAAATCAACAAAAGTTTGAAAAGCTAATCCTACACCTACTCCCACCCCCTCTCTGTGAAACAAGTCCTCGCGGCAAACGCTGACATTGATCACTGCAGCGCAGCTGCTGCTCCGCCAGATGTGCAGGAGGAGCCTTAACCCCTCCTCAGATCCACAAAGCCTCCAGGACTTTCCCCGTGCGGCACTATTGGGTTGTAACTGGCCTTCTGCTGTCTCATTGTTTCCTTCTGCATGGATGGGATCCTTCGCACAAGCACCAGGGTGATCTGCCTGCACAGCTTTTCGGGTGTCTGTCTTGGCTATGGGTGCTGTCAGCCGCCAGTGGTACTGCCATTCATTTCATGGCTTGTTCCCACCTGAGACCAGTCATACATTATCTCTACATTAAAATTATCTTGCTTTGAAATACTCTTGAGTGGACCCCATGTTTTTTTCTATCACAGAATTATTTAACTTTTGGGGGTCTGTTATTTGGGCTTTTTCTAGAGGTGCAAACCAAAAGATTCATCTTCACCCTGAAATTAAGTAAAAGTCAATAGGCCTGGAAAAACTAGAAAGCCCACAAAGAAAAAGGATCAGGTCCACATTTTGATCCCACATAATTTCACTCCCCAAATTTTGGCGTCTTGTCACCTCAGTCCTCCAGATAGCCAGTGGCTGAGGTAGGTACCTTCAGAGAGAGGTTTAGATCATGGCTGGGATGAATTGCCCTCAAGGGCTGCTACCTGGTTTTGGGGGTTGATGGGGCAGCTGGGAGGAGCAGGTCTCCTCGCCAACGTGCTCCAGGCAGTGCCTTATCTGAGGCCTCAGGGATGAGGACTGCAACATGAAGCAGTTTGCATGGCATGAATAAGCAACAGGGCTAAGGGACAAAGGACACTAACCAGAAATGGTATATATGTATATGCATATGTATATGTATATATTTCCAAACTTGTACATGTAGATATTTCCAAAACTGTTCACCTGGATTAGACCTTTCAAAAGAGTCCTGTGATTTTGAGCAGCTTGGGTTTTGGGTGCTCAGCTTAAGGAATCTTCGAATGCTCAACTGTACTCTATGGTAGTCAGATTTAAGCTCTAAGAACTAGGAAACTTAAAATCATTTGTCACATCTATAACTGGGTCTCAATGTCCACCCATGAAATCTGTGGTATAGAAAAAAAACAAAAGGACAAAATTATCTGAGAGCTAAACTGTGATTATATTAAAATGATTGATGTGTTCAGACAGAGGGATATATGCATATAACTATTTGGCTGGCACATGAACAAAAGCTCTTGTGCTTGGACCACTTGCAGCTCACATGATCTCATTTTTTACTGAATGTAGCCAAGGTTATTGGTTTTGAATGATAATAAACATCCACGATGTGGTAGGGACTCCTCCATATAGTATAACATAGAGGAGGGTATGAAGAATGGTACGTTTATAAAGTGTACTCTCCATGCAATGTGGCTACTTAATTCTGCCCTTTATTTATAGTATTAATGTCTTAAAAGAGCATTGTAGCAAATATACACTACAAACCTTCATTTCTATCCAGAAAGTCAATCCTTTCACCGAAATTGGTTTACTGAATCTAGGAGGTGTTTGTTTGCCTGTGGGACACTGCTAGATGAGTCAGCTTAACATGCTAGAAATAATGGGCTCTTTTCTTACATGTTGACTGTTGCTTTGGAAGAAACTCTGCTGGAGTTATTAGTACCTGTCTGGGTAATCTTAATTTGGATCCATCTGCAAACACACAAACATTATGAAGGACTGTATATGGACATGATAAAACAGCCCTTTTTCCTTTAGAGCCCGGTCCTCATTCGGGCTGGAGGAATGGGTCGTATTCGGGGAAGTGAGATGAACAAGGCCGTTGTCGGGGGTGTTTTATCCACATTATTCCCAAAGCTCCTGAGGAGTGTCGGGCAAATCACAGGTGCCAGATGTCATTTTCAGGGGGTACCAACCATGACAAGCATAACAATCAAGAAATTCAGTGGGAGACAGGACAAGGCAATGTGCTATGAAATACTCAGTACTATGAAAACCAGGTATGTGGTTCCACTTGCCAAACACTAAACATTGGGTGACGTTTCTGATCATTTTGGCTTTTCTTCTCTACATGCAAAATGGAAATAATTTCAACTGAGGGTAAATTAATCAGTGTTTGAAACACTGATGTTTTACAGTGAGACCACAAAGCCATTGCTCTAAACTTAGTATAGCATTTTATTGTAAGCTAGTATACAGGGAAAAGGCAAGATAAGAGTTTATCTCAGTATTTATGCATGGTATTGGTATGCAAACAAATCTGTGCAAAATAAGGAGACGTGGGAACCGAAACTCTAATTGTTTATGTACTAGTGTCTTTGTGGACCCTTTTCTTCCAGAATAAAAGTAGCCAAATCAACACCAGAAAGTCACCCCGTAGCCTCGTGTTGGAAACAACCATATCCATTTTTGGAACATGATCTGCTGGAACCAGGAGAAGTCTGTGCGTAGGCTGGCCTTTTATCAGGCCCTCAGATTAAAAGGCCACCACATCTGCAGAAAGGGTTGCAGCCGGAATGACGCAGAACTTACGGGGGGCTCTGTGCCCTGGAGGATTCCTGTCTGCAAGTGTGAGCTGGTAAATTAATCGCTGCCCAGTCAGATTACAAAAGCCTAACAGCTAAATCAGAGTATTTATTACCCAAGAATACCGTGAGATGATGGAGCTATTTTAGACTGAAGGTCAGAAGTCCTTCGGCCAGGCTCTCAGCTAGCATAAATCCACGCACCGTCACTCACTGAAGGGAATGGAGCTACACCAATTTACACCAACACAGTATTTGGCTTCTGGGAGCCTGGGAGACAGAGATTTTGAGCTCTGTCCTCCCATTCGCATGCACGCAGCTTGCTGGCTACCTATTGTGTCCGAGCTGTTACAATTTATGACCGGAGACCGTTGTTCTTGCACAGCCTGCCAGTTGCACGAGCGTTTCCCTCCAGATTATTCTTGGGTGACTTTGCCCAGCCAGTTTTTAAATGACTCAAGCCTTGCAGTTTCTAACATTTCCTGTGGTGGACTGCTCTACAGTCTGCTACACTTCGCAGTTCAGAAATACATCCTGAGAGCCAAACTAAATTCTCCTACTCTTTCTCCCAGCCATATTTCCTTGAATCAGCCTAAACAAATTACCTCGTTAATGTGTGTGCCCTGCAAATACCTATTGAGAGTTATCATACCTTTTTTATTACCCGTGTCTCACCTGGGCTCTCTCCCTCTTCCCCTTCTGCCCCCCGCTCTTGTGCTATTTACATTACTTAATAGTGCTTAAAATAGTTTTCAGCCCAATTTAATTTCATCTTTTTTGCAAGGCTCTGTGATGTATTGCACTTTATGCCGTCTTTGCCCCTTCAGCCATTGCACAGACTGATCTCAGAAAGGGATCATGCTACTCAGACTGGTACCGACCCTTTCATTGCAAAATCTTCGTGTTTATTGCTCCTGGTCAGCATTATCCTATGATGCAGGTGGTTTCAGAAACTCCTTCCAAATAGTTGAACCATTACTTTGGTAAAGACTGAAATCAAATTTACTGGGTTGCCAGTAGCGTAACCTGCTAGGTGTCTGCATCTTCCTCTCATTCCCAGGATTGCTGATGGCTTTCCAGAGGCGATGGCTGGCAGCGCAGCCAGCCCTCCCCTCCCGACCCCCCACCTCCGGGATCAGTCCCGGGGGCATTAGCAGTCCCACACGGAGAGGCCGGTGCTCTCTCGTTGAAAGATCTAAGGCAGAAAATATGCACCATCGCAAAACCTGAAATAAGATCTGGGCTGCCATGCTTCACTCAGCAGCCACAAAGCGGAGGGAGGAGGGGGAAGGGGAAGGCCATTTGCTGGATCCAAGCTAAGCTGCCCGGAGTCAGTGGGATGTATCCCCCTGATTTCCATGCACAGGGACTCAGGGCATCCTTCGCCTCGCCCTTCTGCCCCCCTCTTGGCCCGGTAAGCTTTCATCCCAATCGCCCACAGCCGCATGAGCATTCACAGTCCACTCACCTCTTTTATTTTATTTGTTTGCCTTTTTTGGTTCCCATGTTTCTGCGGGGAAGACTCCCAGAGAGAAGTACGGGCAATCTCTGAGCAGCGCATCATACACGCTCTATACGTGTACGTTGCACAAACTGCACCTAGCTTGAATAGATGGCCAGCACAAGGAACTGGTGGCACCTGTGCTGCCTAGGGCATTCACATGCACAGGGTGCCCCTTGCCCAGGTTTGGCAGACCCCAGGGTTGTGGCTGGCAATGCTGCTGTGAGTGCACATCTGGACAGACATTCAGCAGCCCCGGATCAACAGCCAAACGTCCCCATCCTTGCTTACACAACATTTGGGTGCACTGGAGATATATCTGAGAACAGGTTTGAACTCGCTTGTGTTGGTGTAAATGGAGAGCAGGTCCCCCAGCATCCATCCCTTCAGGGGATGAAACATCAGTATCAAACCCGGTACAAAGATCTTCTCCCTTTGGTGTTTGCCTTTGGACTTGTGACACACTCGTGGAGACTTTATGTAAAGCTTTAGGTCCTCACACTTGAATACCTTAAGGGGAGACATATTTTATTCCTAGGCTGGCTTAGTTCTATTAACAAACAAGCTGACAGCAGAGAAACAGAGAGCTCAAGATGCTTGTGACTTACTGCACAATACCTGTGGCACTAAATGTAACGTAAAAATCGGTGGAAGCACTGAGTTCCAAGTGCCATCTTTCCTTTGAGCTGAGCGTGTGTGGGACTCCTCATTGCCACACTTTGACCTGTATTTGCTTTGATAGCTATGTCTTTGGTCATAGTGTGTGAAATTCTCCCCGCATCTTTGATACTTTCACTTGTCTTTCAGGACGACATCAGAATAAATAAGACAGTCGGCCACAAACTCATTCATCTTTCCTGTAGCTCTCAGAGAGTGCTGTAATTATTTAACTTCTTAAAACTTTCACACTCTCATAAAGTAGTTATTTAACTCTTGATATTTTCTCCCCAGCTGTGATGATTTAATCTAGCCTGGGTTTTGAAAGACTCAGCCAGGAAAATCCCAGAGCGCAATACAGCTCATTTATAAGGATCAGCGTTTCTGCAATACCAAGCCTGCGCTGCACTCTACATCTGCCTTATCTAAACACTACCATCACACTGTATTTAGGTTTTCATGGTAAGTTAAACCACGACATGTAGATTTGAGAAAGTCATACATCTGGCCTGGAAAGATCATTCTGTATTTTAAACATTTTGCGGAACAGCTCCGTATTATTAATTCAGGTAGAGCACATTTGTTTTGGGAGGTTTAGTTCTCTTGCCAGCAAGGGGGAAGCACTGCGGTCTCTCTACCACAGAAGTTCTTACTTCTCAACCCCCCCCCCCCCCCCCCCCAAATTAAGTCAGCTCCCTAACTATATAAATCATAGCCTTTCATAAACATCTCAAAACTATTCTGATGTGAGAATTGTGTTATAACACAGGTGAAATTCCCTTTCTTTCCCAGTGATGACTTTCACCCATAAGTGAGAAAAGAGCCAAAATAACTCAGCAACACAACAGTGACATTTTATATTTCAAAACCAAGCCCTCTGAATTGCAAAGCCAGGAAATTCTTATGATTAAGATGCCTCTTACAGACATTAAATACCCAATATAGTTTATGTTGCTTATTAATGGTCAACAAGAATACTTTAAAGTTTATATTTAACACAGAAATTGCAAGTATAAACTTCTCCCACTACATATATTTGCTATTGCTGAGCTAACATTGAAAGACACGTACTAACTTTTTAAATTTCCTGACTTTTATGATTGCTCAATTTTGCAACCTTAACATTATTTTGAAACTAGGATTGTGTAAAATTTTCCCCAGGAGACTAAAAGAACTATGTGCTTTTGAAACGTTGCCTTTCTGTAGCTAATTTCCCTGGTTTTGTTGGTTTTTTTTTCTTTCCAACTGAAAATCTCGCAGACAGGAGCAAAATCGCAGGACCTCAACAATAATCAAGTGTGTTTCTAGTACCCTGGTGCCTTAATTTTTCTGTATTTGCTGGGTGTTCGTTCTAAGGTGCAGGTGTACATCTGCTATGGATCACAGCCCTGTCCAGGAAAGCACTTGACATCACTAGAACCACTCACATGCCTAAGGTGAAGCACTTGCTTAAGTGCTTTCCTGGATTGGGGAATATCTTTTAGAGATATTGAAACTTGAAAGGAAATTGAATTTAATTTTCCTATCAATGCATGTGGGATTTAAACAGGTGACGAATTACGTCTAATGGCTGCCAGCGTGCATATTCCCTGAACATGAGTGGGAAATTAATCCTTTCTGTCTATACGGAATCATAAAGTAGCATAATAAGTAGGAGAAACTGTGGTCATTTAAAACAAAACACAGGTCGTTCTCGGTTTGCATCCAGATTGTTTTGCATCTCAAGTTAAGGATTTGTTTCTGTGCCCACTGCTGGCTGCTTTTCTGGGGGTGAGCAGATGGTGGGAGCTCATTTATTAGCTGGTCTTTTTAGGTGAAAATTCTCCCCTTGTGAGGGGACTTAGCAGATCCATACAGTATTTAAACCCCCTTAAACAGGATTAAATGGTGTCTGAAGGCTAATGCTGGCTCTCCACAATGAGATGGCTTTTTACCCCTCATCAGCTGAACGTGAAAACTGAAAGCGAAGGAAGGGCAACGTTCCTCAGTCCAACTGGGATGAACCCCAGCATGGCGCAGTGCCAGTAGGCACCTGCTTCTCCGATGGTACGTCTTCCTCTTCCCTTTGCAGCAAGAAGGGACTGGACACTCTACGCCTGTCTGTGATGAACTGTTTTATTACCAACCTTAAATGACGCATGGTTCTACACTTAGAGCAGATGTGTTAACCGCAGGAAGTTACCTATATGAACATGACTAAGAGTTGCAGTGGAAAACCAATATCTTTTTAAACAAGGGCATATCATTTGTGCCTCAAAGAGCACAAAACCTTGTGGAAGCAAAGGTCTTCCAAAGGGCTCAGCATCATATAGGAGAAAATGATTCACACTGCTGGTAGCCTGGTTTTCAAAAATATTTACAACAACGGGTTTATTTTACTTGGAAAGTACTGGGTGATGCAGGTTTGTTTCCTTTGAGTATGTGTCTCCCTAAACCATGTGCCAGCGTCTTTTCCTGTGCTGATGAATGTATCTCGTTTAGGTGCTGAAAGGAACAGGAGACACTTGTACCGTGTTCCAAAGAATGGGAAATACCATTTCTCAGGTTTATTTTTCATTCATTTAGGTGCCGTCCGGTTGACTGCTGCAGATGCCTCTGTAAATATCTGCAAAGGAGGGACCTTTCGGGAACTAGAAGCTGCTGATATACCGTGCCCAGCAGTCAGAGCCAATGGAAATAGACCCGATGTTCCGTATCTCTGTTTTCATTTCTTTCTTGTTCCAGTGTAGCTGCAGATTTTTTCCGTGGCTCAGAGGTGAGCGATGCCAGCAGCCGGTCTGGGTGAGCAGCAGCCCGCAGCGAGCCCTGCCTTGAGTGTGCTGGAAGGTCTGCAAGGGGAGCGCGCGGTGGCCGGGATGCTCCTGTCCCTGGGAGCAGCGGTGCCCTCGCCGCTCTCCCGCAGCCGGCTGTGCTTCGGGAGGCAGCGGAGGTGACTCTCCACCCGCTCCCAGGGAAGGAAAAGAAACCTCCCGCGCTCCAGGAGCCATAGTGAGAAGCCAGGGGCAGCTGCATTGGCAGCTCCTTGAGGTGAGGGCAGTAAAAGTACTGCATGGCCCTGGGATGACATGTGAGAGTCAGCTAGAGTAGGGAATGCTTTTTTTTCCTTTTTGCCAAACTAAAAGATTTTAAGACCTTCCACTTCTTCCTTTGTTTTTGAAGGAAAAAAACAAAGCAGCAGCCCCTCTCTCTTTCTCCAGTCTCTCCCTGCCCCGCAAAATGAAGGCGTTGTTTCTGAGCAGTGTATTGCAGCGTGGACCATGTTTTTCTGTGGTAGAGGTTATTTGCAGTGTCAGCTATTACAATGACTCCAGGATTTGACCATTACAGCATCACTGTCTTATTGTATTATTATTACTGGTCTCTTACTACTATTTCCAAGGTGGCAATATACTTTTCAGAGGCAGCCACATCTTCCGACGACTTTATCAGTGCCCATTACAGAGACGGAAAAAGCCACGTGTTAGTCTGACTGAGACTAACACAGCAATTAACCCACCGGTGCTTCCTTGATGCAGCGATTCATAATGATGAAAGCTCCAGACCTACTGGCTCCAAGGAGTTACTTTTACTGTATCAACTTTTCGCATGTAATAAAAAGTATAGCCACATGAGAAAGTGAACTTATCTGTGTACCCCCAGGTTTCAGAGAGCAAAAGACTTCTAAACCAAGTGATGTGATTAGGAGAAATAAGGAAATGAAATCACTTAATGGGAATGTGCAGCGCATAAAAGGAATCAATAAATAGTTCCCAGGAGTTATCAAGGGCCGTTTAATGCTTTTTGGACCTAAACTATCTAATCCCTACCCTTTCTGTTTTATTTGTCCTCCATTCTACCACGTATCGCTGGAATATCATGCATCCTCTGAAGATCACAGCAGCTGCTCGGTCCCAGGATGCAAGGTACGGTAAAAGGGTCAAGTTTTCTTCACATTCCATATCAGATTCTCCATGAGAACTCTCTGGCTTTCCACAACTGCTTTAAAGCCTTATTAAGGATATGGATATAAGCCTCTTTCCACACACACAAAGTTACCTTCCTTTTCCTGGGGCTTAATGTAAGCTGTGGAATAATCATCCTCCAGGATTGCCAGTAGCAGTAGTTCATCTGGATGCTGATAGATAAAGCAGTGCAGTGTGGTGGGCTGTATGGCTGGTGAATCATTTAAAAAAGTAGTTATTGCAAAAGAGAAAGGAGGTCATAAAAGCCTACAGGCCCTCTTGGTGACATCTGTGTGACCTTGCTGTGACTAAAATCTGAATCTGTCCCTAGAGGTTTTCTGACTTACCTACCTGGGTTTCTTTCACTACGCAAATGGAACAAATAAACAAAGGCAGAAAACTGCCAGCCCTGAATTCAGCACCCACTGAAGTTACCATTCACTTGAATGAGTCCTGGGCCAAGATTTTCATTCTGGGTGGTGTCAAATTATTCTTTCGTCACTGTTGACGACAATAGGCTTTCAGAGGACATGATTGGTAGGGTGAATGCCAGCTGACCTCAGCTGATGAAAAACTCAGAGAGGAACAAATGAAAGACATAATTTGGGATAACAGATTATTTTAATCCAAGGTAGTGTTAAGCAACATCAATCTTCAGCCCTTTTTGTTTGGTGATGTCTACCTGAGCTGAGGAAGGTATGCCAGCAACAAGCAGTGTATGTTAACTCATGCCTCTGAACCCCTGTCACACAGTTAGGACTCTTTCATTGCAACATCTTATTTTTGACCCTTAATAGCACCTTATATTCAGCCAGGAGGATGGTCTGTCTACTGATAGTTATCATTGCTGGAAAACGTCCAAATGCTTTTATAGGGGCAAAAATCCTACTTGTTTCGGTAGAAGTTGAGCTAGGGTAAGGAAGGCTGAGGAGGGCTGGCTTCAGGCTTTGCCCCATTCTCCTGAAGATCAAAAGAGATTATCTGTGGAATGGACAAAGTTTTACCAGATACTGCAAACACCCCATCTAATTTTAATCAGCCTGAATTCTGAAGTCAGATTATCCCTACACCTAGTAATTCTCTGTGCCATCAATATGTCTGGTGATGGGATCACACCAAATCCTGTCTGAAGACATCTAATTTGGGAGATTTAGGTTACGGTTTGGATCCAGTTTATGGCTTAAGCGTGTATCTCAATATACAGCAGTCTCTTTGTGCGAGTTTTTCTCATTCTTTGGCTCAAAAAATGTAGGAATGTAAAAAATTGTGTTGAGTTAGATCAAAGATCCATCCACTCCTGTAGTCTGTCCCAACAGTGCCAATAGCTGAGGTCTAGGAAAGAGTAAAAATAGGAAAAGCATATAGCATTGCTTTTCCAGAATACTGTCCCTGCAAGGTGATGATCACCAATTTCTTGACCCTGAAATGTTATCTTAGTGTTTCACCTTAATGACTTTTTCTTTCATTATTTTCTCCACTTACTTTTTGAACCCATGCAAGCATTTAATATGAAGTGTCCTGTGGCAGAGAGTAAAGCACTCTTCTTTTTCTTAATGTTTTGAACCTGCTATATCCTCATTTCAGTGTATGTCCCTTTCTTCCTCTATCAGGATAGTCATTCCCTATTTAACGTCTCTGTGCTGCTCATGACCTTGTAATATAGACGCAACTGTGAGGACAATGCAAAACCACGGAGTTCAGATCTACATGATATCCGGAGATATAAAATGGTTTGGCTTTTCATAGTGAAGCTGCATTTCCGCCTATTTCCATTTTCCTCCATTTTCCACCATTTTCCACCTATGCAGCCTGCAGTTCTCAGCATAATAAAGCATAACAAGCAAGAGTTCTTGGCAAATTGTTGGTAAGTTATTTAATGCCTGTTGAGAATCTGTCCCCATATGTTTAATAAATGCTTTCATTCAATAAATGTATACTCAGCTTTAAGAAACATGGAAAACTACAGGTTTTTTGCATCAAGTGCCAAGATAATAATAATCTGGCAAGTAACTGTTTACTCAAAGTAGTAGAAGGCCAGTGAAGCCAAGACTCAGTGGTACTGCTATAATAACAATTATTTGCTGGTGACCACCAGTCTTCAGTGAAAATTTCAGGTGCCTCTGGTATTTTTCAATTTTTGCTAAGTGCCAGGTGACTCAGGGCCAGCTCTGCTGCTCTTTCTCACACTGAGCTTTATCTGATTGCAAATTAGCCTCAAAAGACTTGAGTGGAAGCAAAAAACGACTCGTGCTGAGGAACAGCAGCAGAATCTGATCCTGTGTTGCCGGTCTCTAAATGATTTTTGAGTAGCTGGCACCAAGGCTTTACATATATCTTTAAAATGCTGGAGGTCTGGGTTTATTACCAAAAGTTGTTTTAAAAAAGACGTATGTTATTTCTATTAGATTCTGTTTGTTAAAAGTACATATTCTTAGGCTGAATACTGCAACTTTTGAAACAAAAAGTAAATGACAAATTCAGACTTCTGGAATTGTGTAACTTCCACTGAGAAAATAACCCTGAAACCTCAGCAGCCACATCTGTGTATATCACCATTCAATTATTACTGTTTTACTAGACTGCAAGGTATTTTGCCTTACACCCAACGGTCCAGGGGAAAAGAAGTCCTTATTGACAATCAGTGATATGGGGAAAAAGTTAAATCAATAAAATGAAAAATTATCTGACAATAATTACAATTGCAAGGCTTGCTTCTGGGCACACCATGAAAGCAGTCTGAACTTCAAACCTCCGTTATTATACCACTCTATTTCAGCTGTAGAGCAATCCACTTTGGTCCTGGGAGTACCAGATGCTGAAATCACTTTTCGGGGAAAAAAAATACTAAAAATATGCTAAAAGCAAAAACTCAAGAAGGATGTTGCTTGAGTAGATTTTCATTACCATGGAGCTCCTTCTCGGAGAGGAACTGCAGAGACAGGCACACCTGTGAGAGAGTAAAACAAACTTCTCCTTACCCCTGGCTGCCTTCAGGACGCAAACCCAAAAAGACTCATACACGGAAAGTGTTATACTTGCTGCCAGTATAAATCAGAAGAGATCAACAAAATGGCACCATTTTTTTAAGCAGCTAAACAAAATGAATATGCACTTGAGGATGAAAAGGCCAAAATTTAAGCTAGGCTTGTGCCCTAACAGGCACCGTCACTCATAAGTTGTTGAGTGTCTGCTGAAATCAATGGGAGTCAGGGGCATTGGACACTTTCTGGGTACTAAAGGAGAGGCCACTACACTAGGACCTTTCTTTCTTTCCCTCTCTGAGCAGATAAGAAATATTACCACCAACTCTCCAGGAGCAAGCAGCTCGGCAAGCCTAGGGTTGGCCGAGACTCAGTTTTGCCGCCTAGCTGGGACCCCTGGCTAGGGGAGCCGGTTGCAAATCCCTCCGTCGCCGTCAGCAGCACGGGAGAGCTTTCACCCACAGGAGGGTGCATGCAGAATCTATAATGGCTCACTGAGTGACATGCAATTTGTAGCTCGCTTCCAGGTCCTCGAGCAAGTGGCAATAGGTCAGGAAAAGCTTTTACCATTGTTTGTTTGGGAATATAAAATCTTCAATCTTAATCATTTTAAAAATTATATTGTCAGGTGAGCAGAAATAGGTTTCGATAGCCGCTGTGTGGAATACAGCATACTAAATGGATGCTAGCTAATGTGTCTGGGGGGCTCCCCGCCCTGCGGTGAAAAGGAAAGGCTGTGTAAGTCATGCTGGGCACTCGGGGTGTGTGAACACAGGGGTACGTACCGGCTCCCCCAGCCCAAGGAGAACTGAGGCACATTGGCTGTAGGGGAGTCTTTCTGTGTTCATCTCACAGTGAACACAATATTTACTCACTGCCTTCCTACAGCCAATCCTCGATCTCAAAGAGATTTGCAGAAGAAGGTAGATAGTATGACCCATGTCATACAAAAGGAGCAATGGGGGTACGGGGATGTTTGGTCAAACAGCAGACTGGGAGGAGTGCTTGAACAGACTCCCACATTTCCTGTTTCCTGTGGAGGAAACTTGGCCAGACAGAGCTGAGATCCCTTCTGAGGGCATGAATTTAAGCCCGTATCTCCTTAGTCACACCTTAGCAGCAAGTCTTCAGGACAGGCTCCATGATGTGGTCTCAAATATCAGCAAAGGGAGCGAATATGAGGAAAGCAAGGCTTTGTGCTGTGACAGTGGCTGCCCGTTGCATTTTGAGATTGTGTGGCTACATCTTTTGCTATCTGGGAAGCCTACCAAAAGAGAATTACAGTAATTGAAAAATGTGGCCAAGAGAGCAAGCACTGCTCTTGCAGGATAATTGCTAAGTAAATAAGGGTGCATACAGCATTTGCAAATTTTATAGACTTAAAAAAAAAAAAAAAGAAAACAAGACTACTCTCATGACACATCCAATACACGTCTTTCCAGCAAGAGCTCAGCATCAAAAATAACCAAGTTAATAATACTAGAACTAAAACTTTCAAATTGCATTCTCTTCTAATACACACAACACAGATACATACTAATCACCCTATCATTTGCATTTACTCTACATTACCTGTCTTTTCAACACGGAAGGACTTCTGAACACAGAGAGGGATATCATTTGAATCTCCACCACAAGAGCTCAGCTGTAGGATATCAGTGTTTTGATGATAAGATACTCCATATTTAGTATGGTCTGAGTGAAAGGCCTCACAAAGTAGTCTGAAATGCCAGAAATAGGCCAGATTTCAAATCCATCAGTACTGCCTTGCAGTGACTCTCAACTGTCTGAGTGACGACTGTTTCCATAAGTGTCAAAAACCATGTAAGATGTGAGAAAAACTGCCAACAGCAATCTGCAAGCAATAATTTGAAAAGCTGCTGAAATGTATTGCATTATCAAGGATCCATGACATGCAGCCTATAGGAGCCGGCAGGAGCTCAGCAGCAAGCGAGAAGCCTACGCTGGCACTAGAAGAAAGCCAGCTGGTGGGAGTGACCTGGCCCAGAGAAACAGGTGCCTTTTCCAGAATGAGGCAGTCTGACACCAGGGGCTGACCATATATGCCATCTCAGAGGTCTCACAATAAATAGACTCAGGCAAAGTAGTTCCTATGCCTCTTGATTTTCTCTCAGACCTTTAGCTGTGAAATTCTTCAGAGTCTCATCACCTTCCTCCTGTTTGTTGGCTGTGTCAAACCATGAGCGAGGAGAACAAGACCCCATGAGTTACAGGCCACCGCTACCCCAGCAGCCTTAGCTCCCCCCTCTTTCCCATGCCCTGGCAACACTTTCCCTAGCTGTCTGCAGTCTGAAGAAAGTTGAAAACCAGATACAAGGAAGTCTCTTCTGGAGAATAACTGGGAGAAAGCAATTGAGTGTAGCAAAAAGGCAGAAACCAACAGGCCTGCAGGAGCTGTGGTTTCATCTCTATTGGAAGGACTGGCCCTCCTACAGCTAAGATGGATGTGGACCTAAGGTTCCCATTGCTCTTTTGGTTTCAAGAAACCAAAATAACAACAGGAACACCTAATTTCATCTGAAACTAGCCAGGAAATTGTGCCCCTCACATTTGGATGTGGAACTTGGCTGAGCAAACTATCCTTTCATCACCTTCAAGTTAGACTATTGCAAGCAATACGTTCTCAAGCTGGAGTTAACCACAAAAAGGCACTCAGAACCTGTAACTAGTTCATGAGACTTGTCTCCTGAGTTGGACATGCCAAAGAAAGCACTTCACACCAGTGCTCTGCACTCCCTCTGGACTCCTGGTCCAGTTAAACAACTGGCTTCAAGGATCTTGTCTTTCAGCTGTAAAATCTTGAAATGGCCCAGGCATGGCTCACAGTCCATCTTTCTTCCCTCTTCCTCTTGTTATGATCAGTAGGGACAGCAGTTAACATTTTCCAAAGCACGAAAAGAGATTTAGGAGCCTTTATCTGTTTACATTGCTGTTGCTTGAGCTCTTACACCTCTTGTACATTTCTGAAAATTTTATACACACAAGGACTCTGAGAGTCTGAAGTGCACTGATCTTATGTGTAAGGAAGAGGCATTCCCAATTGCTGGGCTCAACTTCAGAAAGGAATGTGGGTTAATTAAAAGCAAGAACTTAGTATCCCATCTCCTCATGATGTACTTGGCATCAGAAACCAGGTGATAGGCACTTTCCCTGAGAAGAGATAAAGTAATTGAAACCTCCCCCATCCTCCTAAAGCTCAGGCAAGATGACAGGTTGTTGATTAGATTCTCCCTGGAGCTGACTCATAGCCCCACTGTGGAAGGTTCAGTAGTTTACTTGGCTTCTCTGCTTCATGCTGAGAAAAAAACAAAAAGTCCTTTGTGTGTGGAAGTATCCCAGAAGACAGGGGATAACTTTTTCCAAAACAGTTAAGCACTGTAGGAGCTACATCCTTTCCATAATAGTCCGTACCACACGATTCAACAGAAATATTCACAGTGTGCCTCTCACTGTATATTTGAGCAGCAAATACTCCATAAAAACTCCAGTAGACACAGCAAATTCTATTCTTGTTTTCCTTAAATTCAAGCTTTTTTTTTTCCTTTTCAATTATCTGGAGATTCGACTGAAGGAGCTGTGGATGAACACATAGAGGCACACAACTCGTATTGAGAAGAAGTGATGAAAAGAACATAAAGCTCCTTGTAGGTGAGGACTGTAGAACTCGGATATGAAGCAAACACTGCTTGGACAAGGAATAATGAAAGCTACTGTATGGGAGTGAAAAGGGAATGTGATAGGATATACAGAGCCCTTGCCACAAGGAAAGAGGATGAAGTTCCTGAAGCAGAGAAGCAGGGAAGGAAGATGTGCAGCGATACAGGGGATGGAGGGCAAGAGCTCAAGATGTGTGAAACACGTTTGGCCTGCAAAGATGTTCTCCCTCTCCCCCGGTCCCTTTTTGTAATTGTACCCCATGACTCACACATCCCTTTTTGCCTCTCTTTCAGGGTCTTTTCCTCATATAACATGCTGAATTTGAAACACCTGGAAAACCAATAGAGACAAAAGTATCACCACTGCTGCGTAGATGCCAAGTAGAGAGAAATGTAAAGGACAGACTTCAAAATCAACAGGATAAATTTCCGGGGTCCCTATCAGAAAGATGTTTTGATTAGGCACTTGTATGAACCTGAAAAATAGGGTTTTACCATCCTGCAAAATGACAAGGAAGAAATAGTAAGTGCTATTCTCTCTTAGATAAGGCTGGTGTGATAGAAAAGATCAAACCCAGCATATTTCTCCTGCTGTGTAACTGTTGTCTTCTGATTTTACACTGTACCTTTCTTAACAACTTGTTCAAAAAACCTTTCAAGAATCTTCTAAGTGGTTTGGATCTAATCAATTCATTTGTTTTGAGAGTCAAGTCTTGTCTTACTCACGTGAATAGTCAAAGTGACACACCCTGCAGTCCAAGAAAGCAGAGTTTTACTCTTTAATGTAAGCCCCATGACTGATTGAACTGACCTGCATTTCATACACTGCATGTTGTCATGTTCCACAATTGTCCTAAACCTATCTGTTGCAGTCCCTTCAAAAAACTCATTTTAATTCAACAAGGAGCAGACCAAATTTCTTCTGCCATATTTATTGTTACTGCCCAATACTTCACTATACAAATAGGAAACTGAAACTAGTATGGTAACATAGCAAAAGCTGGGACCTTCTGAGTTGGTTTCCCACCAGGAGTGCACGTTGATGTTAGAGAGGTGAGTAGAGCTGCCTTACCCACACTCAGTTCCCAGCTGGTGGAAACTCATAGTATCTTTCTAGCAGTTACTCTGTGACCAGTTTAGCTTTCTGGGGGCGATGAGATGGTGGTGGGAGGGGAACAAGGAGGGCAACCAGTGGCACAGAACCTGAGTACAGTTTGTTTCATATAGGCTGTAAACTTCATTCTGTGACTAGAAATGGTTACAAATAGATTACGGGCAATTCTGTTGTAGCAAATTCAGCCCAAATACCAAGTTAGGTCTGTGCAGATCTGCCCAAGGGACTTGAGAGACTGAGGCAGAAGACATGACCCCTTGCTTTTTGAAAGAGCTCCCCCAAAGGACAGCTACATCACAAAACTAACAACTGCAGAGCTTTTCTTTAAAGGCAGTGCAGAGCTGGTATACTAAGCCAAAGAACTTACAGAACTAAGTGAAACAGCAGCACACAGTGAACTCTCCCATAAAAACACTAGTCACTGCGAGGATGGGCAGAATTTCACCTGGTGAAAACAAGGTGTGAATCCTGTTGCTTCATCGTGAACATCACTTTGAATGCAATGACCAGAAAAGATTATTACAGTTATAAGAAATGCCTCACCACCACCAAAACAAAAATGCCAGGCTTGAGGCTGCAATAGGCACAGCACACCGCTGCGTATGTCTAAGGACCATAGCACAAACTGGAGCCTGCTGCACGCACACCAGTAGTGGGTAATAGAAGTTGTCTGTGTCAAGTGAGGTTTCAGCAGCAGCTTTTTCATATAGTCCGCTCTTACTGAAGCCAATGGGAAAGGTACTGTTGCCTTCAGCAGCTAATTTTCTTGTTCCGAACAATTTTGGAAAGCTCCACTTCCCGACGACTGGCATTTGTATGGCATCCAAAAACAAGCCATAGGAAAGAGCATTGGGCAGTTTGCTACGAGGCCTGCCTCTCTATCTGACTTAATGGACAGTGAAAGGATAATGTTCCAGCTGAATAATATTTAACATCCTTCTGGGTTTTGTGTGACTAATAGCAATACTTTGTTGGTTGTTGAGTATTGCAAATGGAGGCTTTGAGCCAGTTCTTTATAAACAGCTTATTCTAGCAGCATGGTGCTGGTAAGTAGTGCTAATAAGGACATCTTTACAAGAATGCTAAAACTCACAGCCCGGGATTGAATTCATGTCCTCAAACACTGTAAGTGGATCCTCCTATATAATAAGGGCTTTTACAAATCACCTTCTTCCTCTTGGGAAAAGGAGGAATATGAGAAACCCCTTAACTACCACCACTACTAAGCACACACTTCAGTTTGCTTTCCAACAGGAAAGGATTTAAGGATCTGCCTTTTCTTTCACACAAATTAATTATCATCTTTTTTATCTTTAAGCAAACTTAGAATACACCCAAAGAGAACTACAAAAATATTATACTGCAAAGGCAATATTGACATAATTTTTAAAGCTGTAAAAGTCAAGCAATATGGAATGAAGGCTGAAAAGCTGTCTTTATCTCATCAGTCAAACACAGGGATTTATGACAACACCTACTGCCTACAAAAGGAGGGGTAGGGAATAATAGCTCTCACTCAAGCTCATGATGATATTCTGGGGGATGAACAGAAATAGTGGGTTTGGGTTTATTTCCCCTTACTTTCTTTTGAGACTAACAGTGAAAGGAATTAAAGTCTTCTGTGCAGGATTAAACTGGTTCAAGTCTTTTTCCTCTTGCACTCTATCCAGGTATGTAACGATAGCCAGTTAAATACTTCCATTAACATTATCTTTGTAAATAACTTTACCCACATACATTTCATATCACATACATTGATTTTACATGTGCGCATGAGTCAATGTGCTGACAAACAAATGTTCTGCTTCTACAGAATTTAGCACAATCTTGAAAATTTGATACCAAACAGAAAACCTCAAGTTTTGCAGCAGGTGTTTTTAGCCCACACCAAGAATTTCAATAGATAATATTGCAGGCAGATTAAACGCAACATGGGAGGCACCAGAAATGAAGTTCAAGTCACCCTTGAAATTAACTTTATTACAGACCTTGCAACCTTCCAAGGTTTAGACTCAAGGCTACAAGCAGGTAAAGAGAGTTGTCCCCACCTGTTTGGGTTGCTAAGATGGAGCAGGGAGAGTCCCTAGCTCTGCCTCACAGGGAATTTAAATGCAGAAGAGAGTGGGGAGAATCAGGTTGAGACTTAGCCTTTCTATATTTAGGGGAAGGAGGGTTAGCGAGGGGAAAGTGTAGACCATGTGAAAAATTATGCCATTTACTTACTTCTCCTTGTAAGGGCTCCAATTAAAGTCAGAGTTTTGAAGTTCCCCAGTCTTCCAGCTGTGGCTGCCTTAACCGAGCATAGCCAAGCTGCTTTGTAGCTGGAGTGAAAGCTCATGTGCGTATGGTATTGGTTCTCAGGTCCTTTTACGCTGGATAATGTTTGCTTTTTATTCTTCCCAGAAGAATCTGAAACAGAAAACATTTTTTTGTGCTCTGCCCAAAGGCTTACCTCTTTTGGGGCAATTAAACAGGCTAAGTCCAAGGAAATTTAGTGGGTTGTTTGGGGCTTTTTTTTTGTAAGTAGTAACCTGTGGTACTTTTGTTTCTTAGGAAGCTGAGGGGTTTTTGAGTAACTGGCATATGAGTTAGCACCTATGTTCAGCACCCATCTCCCTTTGAATGGCCTGTACGGCTCTAGGTGGGCTCCTGTGAAGCTGCATTTCTGCACCTCTCAGGACCCCCTGTCTCACAGGACAGTCCCAGCCCTCACGTTACAGAGGACACTTGGCCTGTAACAGTGTGAGCTGCAAATACTTGTATTTTAGTAAGAAGTGGGCCCAAAAAACTCGTTTCCTGTGGAGCACTGAGCATCCCTGTGGTGTCTCTGGGCTGTTTAGTAAATGCAGTTCCACTGCTGCCTTTCTTACATTGGAAGCATTCACAGGGAAAGTTTTCTATGTCTAGCTCCTTGTTTTCATAAAATGCTTAGGAACCTAATATCTCGGAAGCTTCTGCTCTCTCAAGTCTGGTCGTTAATGTGGAGGAAGTAGTGCATAAGCAAAGTGATGGCGTAACCCTCAGGGGAACAAAACTTCAGTGTGTATTTCAAACACGGTCCCAATTGCTCTGCGTTACTATATGGGAGAAGTAACATCCAGGTCATTGGTTTATACCGAACAACAATCTAACAGACAATGATTGTAACAGACAAACGCAGCCTTACTGATGACATTTGCTATTTCAGTCACGTAATTATGTATACAACCCAGGAACTGAGATGTCATTGTGTCCTGATTTTCTTTAAGTGAAGGAAGTTCAGCTATTACTTAAAAAAGAAATATAGTCTGGGTGGAGAGGAGAGACATGGTGATCTCTCAGAGGCTTACTTTTGTATTGTGTTTGCCTCTAATATAAAATTGTTAACATATTCTCTCCCTCCCATGGAAGCATAATAGCAATATTAAAGCCAGTTTTACAATTTTCATCCTGTACCTAAATCCTCCCTTATCCTGCTTGCTGCTTATATGAGACTTTTTGCCTGACCTTTTATACAGTATACATTACTACTCTCTAGCCCTCTCTCACAAATAAACATCCCACACCTGCGAGTGGAATTTCATCTGGGCAGGAAAAATGGAAACTTCTCCTAATGGAGACGGGCTTGTGCATGTCTCGCTGTGCCACCACCGCTCCGAGGTGCATTGCTGCATGAATGCAAGCAGTGAGCTGAGCGATATGCACCACCAAGATGTTATATTGAGTAGACTGCACTGGCAGAGAGCTAGGAAAATAATGGGATGGGGTTCAGGTTACTGCATCAGCACTTCCCCCAAGCAAAATGTAGGCCACTGGATCTTAATAAGGTAGATGTCCCTATTCCCCTTCACTGGCTTCTGTAATAACTGTAGAAAGGTAGGCAGTTTTTTGTGGCTCAAGAGTGTGAATTTAATATCCTCAGTTCTTGAGTTCCCTTGCTAATCACAGCTCACTTCATCACTGTGTATTGGAAAGGTAAGTGTTACCCTAACAGTTAAACGAGAGTAGGAAAAACTATCACAAGAGAAGCACAAACCCAAACTGCAGAAGTAGCAGACTCATAGCACCTGCTTCTGCACTCTGTGAATTAATAAGTTCTTGGGCTTTATTACAGGCTGGCTCTGTTTAGGTTAGTGCTTGCAAAGATGTGTTCAGTATGTATTCAGAAGGAGCGTGTGAATCAGTTTTCTGGCTCCTTTCAAACAGTTTCTGCTAGTCAGAACTGTTTGCACACGTCCAAAAGCTAGGAAGGCTCCATGGACCCTTGGCAATATATGATGTGAAGCGAATAAGAAAATGTGCTCCAAAAACTAAAGCTCGTGCAGAAATAATGTAAATATTATGTGACAATTACTGCAAAATGAAACTTTGCACATCTGTGCATCTTTGGCTTGATTTTCATTTTGATGTAGAGGACAGTGTGGTTTTTTTCTTTCCTTCTTTAAAAAGTCTGAGCCTTTCACTGCTGGACCTAAAATTCTGTGTAAACTTCTGATGGTGACTTCTGCAGTCACGGAAGGGAAGCTGTTTAGAAGCAATCAGAAAGGTATCAAAAGATTTCATCTGCTAGTGCTATTTAGTTACAAACAACAGGAACAACGCCAAACAGCTAAAACAGCCCTCTGTGTTCACAGCAGGCTAGAATAGACTTTGTTTTTCCTTAGGTGAAAATAAAACATCCTACAATCACTCTCCCCCGCTCCCTCTCTGAAGTCTCATACCTTCTAAAAACAAGATGTTGCCCCAACTTTGTTCCCATTTATTAATAACTTGGGGTGGGGGAAATCTTCATTTGGAACAGCACTAAATAAATATACTACTCTTATAAACTCAACTGGTGCAGGAGCTGAAATTTTTTTAAACCCTGGCTCATTAAAAAATCCTGACAGATACATAGGTTAAGCTTACATATTTCATTCCACAAATAATGAGCTTTATATGCCTTGCTTAGGAAAACACAGCAAGCAAGCTGTGTTATTTATGCTCTCTCATCCGCGCGTTTAATAGGAAAGACAAGAAGTGCCTGTTTTCCACCGCAGTGACTTACGCTCTCTGTACAGCTCTCTGACATCCCGGCAACTTGCCTCTACACGCTTCAGAAACATCAGCACAGGAGCTCGTGGTGATAATCCCTGGTGGGCTACAAGTGCTAAAGGGTAATACCATCACACACTTGATTAGAGCTGAGACGTACTGTGTTGCGAAGGGAGACGGTATACCCGCTGCTGGGAAGGCACAGGCGGTGAGTGACATGCTCACCCAGTAGGGCTGCCCTGCTGTATGCTAAGTGAAGAGCTGATCCGCTGTCCGCATCAGCTGGTTTCCTACAGGGCTCTCTCATATCATCTGACATGGATCACTAGGAGATGCTGTGGAGGACAAGCCCAATAACTACCAGAGGGCAGTGCTCAAGGAGACCTTGAAAGCAGGAATTAGAAACACATCTTCCCACATATAAATGCTGTCGGCAGATCCTTTGCTTAGGAGGAGTCCTGTGTCAGTAACCAGCTGGTCGTACATGACCCAAGCGGTCTAAATTTGTCATGGGAGGAGAGGTGTCAGAAAACAGAGAATGCCTAACTTTGGTGGAGGATGCAATGCTGGAACAGGAGCTTCGAGTTCAGCTGACTATTTACAGTCTCCTAGAGACAAGGAGCCTGTGAGTTTTGGAGTTGTGCTGGTTTTCGCTGGGATAGAGTTAATTTTCTTTATAGTAGCTAGTACGGGGCTATATTTTGGATTTGTGCTGAAAACAGTGTTGATGACACACTGATGTTTTAGTTGTTGCTAAGTAATGTTTGCAGTAGTCAAGGACTTTGCAGCTTCCCATGCTCTGCCAGGTGCAGAAGAAGCTGGGAGGGGGCACAGCCAAGATAGTTGATCCAAACTGCCCAAAGGGCTATTCCATACCATATGACATCATGCTCAGTATATAAAGCTGGGGAAGAAGAAGGAAGGGGGGGACATTCGGAGTGATGGCCTTTGTCTTCCCAAGTAACCATTACACGTGATGGAGCCCTGCTTTCCTGGAGATGGCTGAACACCTGCCTGCCCGTGGGAAGTAGTGAATGAATTCCTTGTTTTGCTTTGCTTACGTGCGCAGCTTTTGCTTTCCCTATTAAACTGTCTTTATCTCAACCCAGGAGTTTTCTCACTTTTACCCTTCCGATTCTCTCCCCCATCCCACCATGGGGGGAGTGAGCCAGCGGCTGGGTGGTGCTCAGTTGCCAGCTGGGGTCACCAAGATGGAGACAACAGTGCAGCTGGGCAAGACTGGCTAATATGGGGTCCCTTCAGTCTAATATACGTCATTAACTCCCTTTTTTACCTACAGCAGTATGCTTTACAGCATGAGAGTTCAGCCTTCAGTGTCAGACCAGGTTGGCTAATTGGTTTTCCTGTCCCACTCCTCCTCAAACCCAACACCAGACCCCCTGGTTTTTTTTGTAACATGAACTTGGAGGGACATAGCTAAACTAAGGAAGAAAGTCATATTAGGAGCATGTAACTGAAAGTATTTTACCTCTATTTTTCCTTGTCCCTTTCTCTTGCTACATTCCTCTACAGGGAGCCACTTCCCTTTGCAGGAAGGTATGTTGGGTTTGCTCTAGACTTTGGAGTTGTCTTTTCCCTCTCAGACCCCAAAAGGGGACTTGTCGACTGCACCTGGAAAGTAGGTGGGGACTGTGGCCAAAATAGAGCTGGGGCAAGGAAGAGGATCATCTTTCTCTCTGCTAATGCCAGAGCTGTTTCAGAAACAGTACGCCTTGGGCAAGTATAAATATTCTTCTCCAGACCCTCCATTTGTCCTGGTGTTCTGAGACCTGGACATGATGGGGATGGAGTGGGAGGAGGAGAAAGGCTGCAAAATAATTTGGTGGTATAGGGCAATCTTCCTCCCTTTGGGAGCTGCTTCTGCAGAAAACTGTAGTGAAGGTCAATCCCACATCGGCACTTGCCAAACACTATGGGTATAGTGATGAATGTCCTTGAGGAATAAAGGTTTTCTTTTCTTCTAACCCCTAATTCTTAAATATGTACTTTCAATGGGAGAAGACAAAATGGCCTGTGTTGTAGGATTGGACTTTGGTGAGCGTAACAGCTCCCAACCCAAAAAGCATTGGAAGGCTCCCACGAGCTATGGTTCCTTGTAGACATGGTTAACACTTCCCATCTTGGAAAACACTTTATCTCCTCAAAAAAATGAAAATTACACTTTCCCTTCCCATATGGAATACCTTGCAACTTCTGCTTTTTGGGGCTTGAAAAGCAAACCGGCGAGGAGGGAAACACGATGAGAATTTCATCTGGCCTCAAAACCATGTGAAGTTGGGGACGGATGCCCTCCTGTCAGACAGCAGTGCACTGCTGAGTGGGAGCAGCAAAGCCAAGTGTCTCAGCGCAGACTTCAAGAGCCCTTTGCAGACATCTGCCTGATGGTTGAAAATGAGTGGCCTGTTAAACTCTTCTTTGTATTTTATTTTATTTTTTATTGTTGCAAGCACAGAAGACAGCCGAGTACTTTCCCAAATACCCACTAGATGTCAGTGTGCTCTGCCGGTTCAAGTGCCCCCTGCCCCTGCCGCAGAACCCGCCCTCCACCCGTGTCCCTGCCCGCACCGGGAGCGCCCCTGGGCGCCGCTCCCCGGGGCCGGGGCCGGGGCCGGGGCCGGGGCCGGGGCCGGGGCCGGGGCGATGCCCCAGGGCTGAGCTCTCCTGCCGCGAAGCTCCCCCGGTTTTCAAGGAAAGAAACTGGGGCGGTTGTTGCGTTCGCGCCTTCAGGAATCAGCAGTCGGGGCTGACGGATGGATGCGTGAAGACTTGGTGATGCCTTCGGCTGGTTGAGTCTCCCAGATGCGCACCCCTTGCTAAAGAAAATGGAGCTGCAGCGTTAAATTGCCTTGGGCACGTTGCAGACATCAGTATCTGAATTGGGAACTTGTTTGTTTACTGCCAGGCCGCATTATCATGAAGCATTTGTTAAATGACTTATCCAATATTCTTCTTGAAAGTGAGGCTATAAATTTTCACTCTGTTTTGTGAACGCTGTCACCAGCAAAGAGCCTTTAGGAAATGCCAAGTCTGCAAAAGGCAGCTCTTTGCATTAGCCATTAAGCTCCCTATCCTTGCCTCCCTGGAAAGGTCATGGATGTTTCGGCCTGATGCGTTTGATGCAAATCATTCCAAAGAGAGGAACTGGCCCAACATTGAATCCAGATGTGGGTTCAGAGTCACCTAGCCTCTCCGTCCATGCTCACAGCTGTTGGAGCTTTTCTGATCCCATGTTCTGGGCCTATCTCAATCGCAGACGTTTCACTCTTGATTTATTTTTAAAAAATAAAAAAATCCTACTGCCACTATATCATCAAGTCTTGGCAGAGCTATAAAAATCTACTTGTTATACTGTTTCAAGGGACTGTCTCTTGCAAAGAATATTAATATTCCTGAGGTTTGGTATTTAACAAAAAAATCTGGAACAAACCATTGTAGGTGATGAGGCAAGAGAGAATGCCTCCTTCAGATGTTTGATATACATCTGAACTGTAAGTTTGGCAGAGCCTTCATAACGCCTGAACAAGTAGGTCAGGTATTTGAGCATTTATCTATTTTATTTATTCTGTGATGGATATACAAGGCTAGCATGGGATTTTTTTTAAGGGAAGCACAGTGCTGTTCAATGTAAAGCAGATTACAGGACGTAAATTAAAACTGAAATGCAGCAGGGAACCCAGCAACAGCTCTTACTAGGGTAAGCCAGATATCCACCCTATTGATCTCATCATTACATAAAACAATATTAGGAAAAATTTCTTAGCTGACTAGTCTTACTGAACTGTGCAAGAGTCTCCCCAAGGTGAGGCACTAGGTCCCACTGCCTGACTCACTGAGTAGTGCAGCAGACAAACCACTAGCAAACTTGGGGAACAGTTCTGGGTTGGCAGAAGATGGACCAGATGATCTAACATTCTTTTATTTCTCCGAATTTGGATTGAAAAGCTTGTTGTTTCAGCAAACAGCAGAGGTATATGACCAGCTATTTCTAGAAACATACAATTTACTGTACTCTGAAACATGTAGGACATTAGGAAAGAATAATTCCTTAACATATCTCATTAAAACTTGTTCCTTCCATGAGGCATAGAAACCTTCTTCTGCCCATCGTAAGACTGATATGTTGATTTTTTTGAACTCTGAAACCCTTTGTACATATGTGTTACTAGGCATAGCAATGCACAGTCATACTGCTGTACAATTAATACACTACAAAAATATTTCTTGTTCCTAGTGTTGCTGTGACATGGTTTTCCTTTGGGGGGATTTTCATGCAGGGGAATCCTATGAACTGTATAGGCTACAGATGTTGACTTACAGTATCTGTGAAACAGCAGATATTGGAATAGTTATGAATAATTATAACAATAAATCATAATTGTTAGTAAGGTCAAGAATGGTCAAAGTCAAGCAGGAGAAAGCATAGTAGTATTTTTCACTGTGTGAAAGGACTAATGCTTTTGTGACCCAAGGAAAATTGTCTGCTCGGACTCACTAAACCCTGGTAAGTGGTGATAACACTGAGACCCAAGCTCAGCTGACTTCTCATGAATTGGCCTTGGGTTGCTGCCAAAATGAAATTTTCTGCTTCTGAAAACCAATTCCAGCTATTTCCAAGAATGGAAGTTGAAATGGAGAATGGAGGAATTTCACAGCCCTGTGGAGTGCCAAGTCAGCCAGTGAAGGGGCTGCTCAGGAAAGCTACTGGAGGGCAGAGGCTCTTCTAAAGGCTGAAGCACAAATATGTGGATTCTGGGTTTGAAGAAACTTTATTTGAAACTCTTTGGCCTGCATCTTTGAGTGGAGGACTTGCTAGGGGAAATGTTCTCCTGGAGGAATTTAGAGACTGCACGAGAGCAGTACTCTCCCATCGTACTTTCATTTTATTAGTTTTGAATCTTAATCATAGCCCAGGAAAGTGGAAATCAGCTGAAACCAAGTGGTTTGCAGTGGGATATGTTGCCTAAGGACAATGGCTGGGAGATAGCTATTCCTTCTCATCTGGTAGGCTCGTACCTTAGCTGAGGAGCTCCAGTTGAGTGCTGTCTGCACTGCTGTGCCATCTGCGCCTGTGGAATTTGGGAATGGAGAGGGCACATGCACATGGAAACAGCTGCTCTTAAAAATCTCTGAAGTAACTGTTTATGGGAGAGACTTGCAACGTGTTGAATGCCATCAGCAGGGAAGAAGTGAGAAATGGAGCAGATCTTACCCATTAAGCTCTCTACTCATGTTCTCAGATGTCCATCTAGGACCTAACTCCCTGTAAGGAGCTAAGAGATTTTTATTTCCCCCAGGCTTTTCTACCCTCTAATTTGGAGTCATTTACTTTAAAATGGACAGCTGATGCATCATAGCTAACCTCCCCCTAGGCTCTCCTTGAACTGCTTCTTGCAACTACTATATTGCACTATCTCAGCAAGGACATGTTTGACAAGCCTTGTGCAGTACCCTGTTTTAATCTGGTCTTATCAACCACCACTTCAGTTAGTTCAAGAAGATTTGAAAAATCTTTGTTTACATGAATCCCAGGTGAAGAACCCTGATCTCTCACACATGTGTACACAAAAATGGGAGGGGTGTGTGTGTTTTGTTTGGGTTTTTTAACGCTGTATCCAGTTGTAAAGCAGGCAAGCTCAGTGACGTTTGTAGCACATACATGTGAATCTTCAGTTGACAAGGAATGGAAATAGCTGCATTCATTCTGAGATGTGTCTCTTGCTTTAAAGCAGCCAAATAATCTTCACAGATGTCTGTTGATTGACTCCTTCCCAATCCTTTTGGTTTTTCTACTAGCTGCAAGCATTACTTGCAAATAAGTTCTTAGTGTCACCTCTGACCTGCATTTGATCAAGTTATTAATACACAGCTACTTTTAGTTAGATAAAAGAAAAGGGTCTTGTGACAGGGAAAACAAAAGGAAAAAATGTCATTCTGCTAGCTGGGTGAATTAAACCATTTTTCTATGATACCAGCTAATGTGTGAACTTCGTATGTCCTTTCACATCCCTGGTTTGTTGCAGACTTGCCCATCTTCCCCACCAAACAGTACTTAATCTTTCACAGAACTCCTTTGGGGCGTTGCTTAAGCCCTTATATTCCACATATATGTAATAAGCTCTGAACATTTTGTTCCCAGATATATTTTGTTGCAAAAATGGATTTTTATAACCTGCCACTAGTGGCCTGTGACCACAGCTGTCCTTGGCCATGCTGCATTGTCACAGTCGTATGGGTGACAGCAGTCAAGTAGTTGAGCTGGTCACATGCTTTGAATAAACTTTTAAAATGAAAAAGGTTGGGCTCTTCTAGGTTCCAAAGTAAGAAGAAGAAAACCTCACCATGACATTTATTTATTTATTGGTAACAGAGGTGGAGAGGGAGAACGCCAAATCTTGTGAAAGGAAAACTCTTCAATTAACGTTTTCACAAAGGGATTGCGTGGTAGAGGTCCCTTTCCACCAGCAAAGTGCCAAAGTTGCTCGGATTCTGCAATCTCTTCTTCTGCCCTTACCCTTGCAGCATAAGGAGCGCTGTCTTTGCAGTACAGTATTCTCGCTTGCGGTTTGTGTAAAGTGGTTCCTTGTGGTTTGGGGGCTGGAAACATCACCAGAAGGAATTGGGGCAAGGCAGCTGCTGGGCTTCAGCAACACTCAGTCCTGCAGAGGCTCCTGCGAGGCAGCTGCTGGGGAACACGGACGGTAGCTGCACCGCATCTGGGAGAGCGCACAGTTGTCAGGAGGATGATCAGAAACCAGGAGAGCGGCACAAGGCAGTGTCTTTTCATTCAGAAGACTACTGGCACGGAGCATCTCACTGACTTAATTTGCACAGCGTGAGCCCTTGTGCCCAGTCTTGTACGCTTCAAGCATTTACTGCTCTGGGAGGTAAATATTGTTTGATACTTCTTCTGGTTTTACCTTCCTGCGCTTGTTCTCCATAGCCTCTTTTTCCACGGGGAAAGGTTAGAACTGGACATGGACATCTCCCCATCCAGTCTTCACGTTCCTATTAGGTACAACTCCTAAAATTGTTTTCTCATTGTGTTTAGACTGTGTGCCACTGTGGAGTGCCTGGCACCCTACTTAATCCAGTGACCTGGCTGCACTGCACCTCGGCTCTCCTTTGGCTTACATAGCCAGGTTTTCTTCTCTTAGAAGTGGGGTGTGGGGTAGGCTGATGTATACCTTGGTCTCACCCGATTCTGGGTAGTGTAAAAGCCTAGCCAAGGAGCTCCCTGGACTCAGAAGTTAGGAGCAATCCCAAGTCCTGCAGCTGAGAAACAGCTTATGTGGCTCAGTTCAAAATCTGATCTCAACTGCATGGCCTGTTTCCCTGTGCTTGCACAGTGCACCAACAATTTTCTCTAAAAGACCTTGTGTGAAAGAGGTCATTTTTTTGTCATAGAAACAGCCTGAAGTGAAGAAAAGGACTTTACCAAAAATGTTTTATTTTAAAGAAAAATCCATTTTCTTTTCCTAATAGGAGCAGAGCATCAATCTTAAAAGTTGGCTTGGATGAGAATATCTGAATGCTGGCTTTGCTATAGAACATAATTTCTTAAAAAATGGCACTTCAAAGAATATGGAGGAATATAATTTGCAGCTAAACTGAACAGAATGCTAATAATGACAATTATGAGTTCTGGGATGCAACACAGGTTTACAGACTGTGGTGCATATTTAGTTATGTGGAATCTAAGCCACCGATTTCCCCCCTCCACAAGATCTGGCAAACTGACTATTAGCTAACTATTAGCAAACTAGCTTTTATATCAATAGGAGTTGCCTCAGGGTATCTAAACTACGAAAAAATCTGTAGGTGAAGATCTTATATATTTTTTTTAATAATTTAATCTCCTTGTCAGTTATTTGAAAAGTAAAACCAAGAGTTTCTGATTTACTTTCTGAATAGTACCCAGTCAATAAAGTATGTTATATTACCAGTCCCAGAAGTCAATATGCCTGTTAAGGTTGGCAGTGCCTGTTCAATACACAACCAGTCAAGCTGTGTCACCCAGAAACATGAGAGAGTAAAGTTGGCACTGGTCTCAATTTCAGTTCTAAGCATTGCAGCACTATGGTCTTCTATATTATCTTATCAGATACCAATCTGGTTACAGTTTGTGATCAGGATTATGCAGAAGTCTCTTCTGTGAGTAATTTCTGAGGTAAAAATTTTTTGGGTTATTCTTAAGGGTTATTGAATAATTTTGAAATGTATTGCCAGCTTTAGCATCAGAGCAATCTTCCACAAAGGGGTATGGGCACATGTGAAGGTACAATGCTGTGTCTAATCATTGCATCACTGTGTCTAAAACTGGTAGTTACTTGTCCATTTTCTGTGGATCTTGTACAGAAACTCGCCAGTCATATCGGTTTGTTATTGAGGACAAGCCTACGTGGCATGGCTAAAGATTGCTGAGGACGAAGGAAGCAAGGGAGCAAAAGTAGCTGCAGAATCAGTCCTGCTGACTAGCAGGGTCTAATTCCTGCTTTTCAGCAATCCATATGCCAATGGAGGAGGAGTCACATAAAGAAAACACAGCTCTGAGATATAGCCAATAATCCTCAGATTACATGCTGAAATCAAGCCTGTTTCATTGTGATCCTAATCTCAGTCCACCACATCTAAACATTGTGCGCACGTCTGTATAGAGGACAGCTTCCTGCACTGACCAAGGGCCAGTACTGCAGCAGATAAGGAGCGTGAGCATGCTTGAGCTGTATTAATCTATTCTCTTCACTTTTTCTGTCTTTTTTTTTAAGTGTTTGAGTCTCAACCTAAGCAGCTATTCAGACTGTTGGCATAGTTTGAAGGTTCCTCAGAGGGTTCCTCCTTTTACAAAGACCATATTACAAACATTAAATCCGTAATTATATACAAAAT